>NC_092354.1:9026845-9342050 GCF_963676685.1 Mytilus edulis
TCAAATGACCGATTTAAAGTAACATCGTATACAATTATCCAAAAAAATATTAAATTAAGTTACATGTTGAAAAATTACCAATAAAGGTCAAATCTGAATGAATATCAAAAAGTAGTAAAATTTACCAAAAAAATGTTACTGACAAAACGTTGCAAGTTTTAGATAAACATGTGGTTGTTTCAATTTTATTTCTAAAACATTTGTCAATACATATTAGAAAATTGTCTTGATCAAATGACCTATTTAAAGAAACATCGTATACAATTATTCCAAAAAAAATGTCAAACTAACAGTAGAATGTTGAAAAAATACCAATTAAGGTCAAATCTGAATGAATATCAAAAAGTAGAAAAATTTACTGAGAAAAAGGTGTAATTTTAAAATAAAGATGTGGTTGTTTCAATTTTGCTTCTAATACATTTGTCAATACATATAAAACAATTGTCTTTTTCAAATGACTAATTTAAGGAAACATCACATACAATTATCCCAAAAAATGTCAAATTTACAGTAAAATGTTGAAAAATTACCTTTAAAGGTCAAATCTCAATGAATATCAAAAAGTAGAAAAATTTACTGAGAAAAAGGTGTAATTTTAAAATAAAGATGTGGTTGTTTCAATTTTACTTCTAATACATTCGGCAATATATATTAAAAAAATTGTCTTCTTCAAATGACCGATTTAAGGTCACATCGTATACAATTATCTAAAAAAATGTCAAATTTACAGAAAATCTTGAAAAAATTATCATTAAGGGTCAAATCTGAAAATGTCAAAAAGAAGAAAAAAATTACTGAAAAAATATCACTGAGAAAATGGTGTAATATTTAAATAAAACTGGTTGTTTCAATTTTACCTCTAATACATTAGTCAATGCATATAAGAAATACATCTTGATCAAATGACCGATTTAAGGTAACATCGTATACAATTATCCCCAAAAATGTCAAATTAACAGTTAATGTTTAAAAATTACCAATGAAGGTCAAATCTGAATGAATATCAAAAAGTAGAAAAAATGTTTTTTTTTGATAATTTTATATGATTTACTAAAATCGGTCATTTAACCATGATAATGTTGTAATATGTATTGACAATTGTATTAGAAAAAAACTTAAACAACCACTGCTTTATTTAAAAATTGACACATTTTCAGTAAATTTGACCTCCTTTTGGATATTTAATCAGATGTTACCTAAATTAATAATTTTCCACGATTTACTGACAATTTTTACTACTTTTTGGATAATTTTATATGATTTTACCTAAAATCGGTCATTTGACTATGATAATGTTCTTATATGTATTGACAATTGTATTAGAAGTAAACTTAAACAACCACTGCTATATTTAAAAATTGAAATATTTTCAGGAAATTTGACCTCTTTTGGGATATTTATTCAGATGTTACCTAAATTAATAATTTTCCACGATTTACTGACAATTTTTACTACTTTTTGGATAATTTTATATGATTTTACCTAAAATCGGTCATTTGACCATGATAATGTTCTAATACATTGTAATATGTATTGACAATTGTATTAGAAGTAAACATAAAAAACCACTGCTATATTTAAAAATTGAAATATTTTCAGGACATTTGACCTCTTTTTGGATATTTATTCAGATGTTACCTAAGTTAATAATTTTCAACGATTTACTGACAGTTTTGATTTTTTTTGGATAATTTTATATGATTTTACCTAAAATCGGTCATTTTACCATGATAATGTTCTAATATGTATTGACAATTGTATTAGAAGTAAACTAAAACAACCATTGCTATATTTAAAAATTGAAACATTTCAGTAAATTTGACCTCTTTTTGGATATTTATTCAGATGTTACCTAAATTAATAATTTTCCACAATTTACTGACAATTTTGACTTCTTTTTGGATAATTTTATATGATTTTACCTAAAATCGGTCATTTGACCATGATAATGTTCTAATACATTGTAATATGTATTGACAATTGTATTAGAAGTAAACATAAACAACCACTGCTATATTTAAAAATTGAAACATTTTCAGTAAATTTGACCTCTTTTTGGATATTTATTCAGATGTTACCTTAATGATAATGTTCTAATATGTATTGACAATTGTATTAGAAGTAAACTTAAACAACCACTGCTATATTTAAAAATTGAAATATTTTCAGGAAATTTGACCTCTTTTTGGATATTTATTCAGATGTTACCTAAATTAATAATTTTCCACGATTTACTGACAATTTTTACTACTTTTTGGATAATTTTATATGATTTTACCTAAAATCGGTCATTTTACCATGATAATGTTCTAATATGTATTGACAATTGTATTAGAAGTAAACTAAAACAACCATTGCTATATTTAAAAATTGAAACATTTCAGTAAATTTGACCTCTTTTTGGATATTTATTCAGATGTTACCTAAATTAATAATTTTCCACAATTTACTGACAATTTTGACTTCTTTTTGGATAATTTTATATGATTTTACCTAAAATCGGTCATTTGACCATGATAATGTTCTAATACATTGTAATATGTATTGACAATTGTATTAGAAGTAAACATAAACAACCACTGCTATATTTAAAAATTGAAACATTTTCAGTAAATTTGACCTCTTTTTGGATATTTATTCAGATGTTACCTTAATGATAATGTTCTAATATGTATTGACAATTGTATTAGAAGTAAACTTAAACAACCACTGCTATATTTAAAAATTGAAATATTTTCAGGAAATTTGACCTCTTTTTGGATATTTATTCAGATGTTACCTAAATTAATAATTTTCCACGATTTACTGACAATTTTTACTACTTTTTGGATAATTTTATATGATTTTACCTAAAATCGGTCATTTTACCATGATAATGTTCTAATATGTATTGACAATTGTATTAGAAGTAAACTAAAACAACCATTGCTATATTTAAAAATTGAAACATTTCAGTAAATTTGACCTCTTTTTGGATATTTATTCAGATGTTACCTAAATTAATAATTTTCCACAATTTACTGACAATTTTGACTACTTTTTGGATAATTTTATATGATTTTACCTAAAATCGGTCATTTGACCATGATAATGTTCTTATACATTGTAATATGTATTGACAATTGTATTAGAAGTAAACATAAAAATCCACTGCTATATTTAAAAATTGAAATATTTTCAGGACATTTGACCTCTTTTTGGATATTTATTCAGATGTTACCTAAGTTCATAATTTTCAACGATTTACTGACAATTTTGATTTTTTTTTGGATAATTTTATATGATTTTACCTAAAATCGGTCATTTGACTATGATAATGTTCTTATATGTATTGACAATTGTATTAGAAGTAAACTTAAACAACCACTGCTATATTTAAAAATTGAAATATTTTCAGGAAATTTGACCTCTTTTGGGATATTTATTCAGATGTTACCTAAATTAATAATTTTCCACGATTTACTGACAATTTTTACTACTTTTTGGATAATTTTATATGATTTTACCTAAAATCGGTCATTTGACCATGATAATGTTCTAATACATTGTAATATGTATTGACAATTGTATTAGAAGTAAACATAAAAAACCACTGCTATATTTAAAAATTGAAATATTTTCAGGACATTTGACCTCTTTTTGGATATTTATTCAGATGTTACCTAAGTTAATAATTTTCAACGATTTACTGACAGTTTTGATTTTTTTTTGGATAATTTTATATGATTTTACCTAAAATCGGTCATTTTACCATGATAATGTTCTAATATGTATTGACAATTGTATTAGAAGTAAACATAAAAAACCACTGCTATATTTAAAAATTGAAATATTTTCAGGACATTTGACCTCTTTTTGGATATTTATTCAGATGTTACCTAAGTTAATAATTTTCAACGATTTACTGACAGTTTTGATTTTTTTTTGGATAATTTTATATGATTTTACCTAAAATCGGTCATTTTACCATGATAATGTTCTAATATGTATTGACAATTGTATTAGAAGTAAACTAAAACAACCATTGCTATATTTAAAAATTGAAACATTTCAGTAAATTTGACCTCTTTTTGGATATTTATTCAGATGTTACCTAAATTAATAATTTTCCACAATTTACTGACAATTTTGACTTCTTTTTGGATAATTTTATATGATTTTACCTAAAATCGGTCATTTGACCATGATAATGTTCTAATACATTGTAATATGTATTGACAATTGTATTAGAAGTAAACATAAACAACCACTGCTATATTTAAAAATTGAAACATTTTCAGTAAATTTGACCTCTTTTTGGATATTTATTCAGATGTTACCTTAATGATAATGTTCTAATATGTATTGACAATTGTATTAGAAGTAAACTTAAACAACCACTGCTATATTTAAAAATTGAAATATTTTCAGGAAATTTGACCTCTTTTTGGATATTTATTCAGATGTTACCTAAATTAATAATTTTCCACGATTTACTGACAATTTTTACTACTTTTTGGATAATTTTATATGATTTTACCTAAAATCGGTCATTTTACCATGATAATGTTCTAATATGTATTGACAATTGTATTAGAAGTAAACTAAAACAACCATTGCTATATTTAAAAATTGAAACATTTCAGTAAATTTGACCTCTTTTTGGATATTTATTCAGATGTTACCTAAATTAATAATTTTCCACAATTTACTGACAATTTTGACTACTTTTTGGATAATTTTATATGATTTTACCTAAAATCGGTCATTTGACCATGATAATGTTCTTATACATTGTAATATGTATTGACAATTGTATTAGAAGTAAACATAAAAATCCACTGCTATATTTAAAAATTGAAATATTTTCAGGACATTTGACCTCTTTTTGGATATTTATTCAGATGTTACCTAAGTTCATAATTTTCAACGATTTACTGACAATTTTGATTTTTTTTTGGGATAATTTATATGATTTTACCTAAAATCGGTCATTTTACCATGATAATGTTCTAATATGTATTGACAATTGTATTAGAAGTAAACTTAAACAACCATTGCTATATTTAAAAATTGAAACATTTCAGTAAATTTGACCTCTTTTTGGATATTTATTCAGATGTTACCTAAATTAATAATTTTCCACAATTAACTGACAATTTTGACTACTTTTTGGATAATTTTATATGATTTTACCTAAAATCAGTCATTTGACCATGATAATGTTCTAATACATTGTAATATGTATTGACAATTGTATTATAAGTAAACATAAACAACCACTGCTATATTTAAAAATTGAAACATTTTCAGTAAATTTGACCCCTTTTTGGATATTTATTCAGATGTTACCTTAATTAATAATTTTCCACGATTTACTGACAATTTTAAATTTTTTTGTTGATAATTTTATATGATTTACTAAAATCGGTCATTTAACCATGATAATGTTGTAATATGTATTGACAATTGTATTAGAAAAAAACTTAAACAACCACTGCTTTATTTAAAAATTGACACATTTTCAGTAAATTTGACCTTCTTTTGGATATTTAATCAGATGTTACCTAAATTAATAATTTTCCACGATTTACTGACAATTTTTGCTACTTTTTGGATAATTTTATATGATTTTACCTAAAATCGGTCATTTGACCATGATAATGTTCTAATACATTGTAATATGTATTGACAATTGTATTAGAAGTAAACATAAACAACCACTGCTATATTTAAAAATTGAAACATTTCAGTAAATTTGACCCCTTTTTGGATATTTATTCAGATGTTACCTTAATTAATAATTTTCCACGATTTACTGACAATTTTAATTTTTTTTTTTTGATAATTTTATATGATTTAGTAAAATCGGTCATTTAACCATGATAATGTTGTAATATGTATTGACAATTGTATTAGAAAAAAACTAAAACAACCACTGCTTTATCTAAAAATTGACACCTTTTCAGTAAATTTGAGCTCCTTTTGGATATTTAATCAGATGTTACCTAAATTAATAATTTTCCACGATTTACTGACAATTTTTACTACTTTTTGGATAATTTTATATGATTTTACCTAAAATCGGTCATTTGACCATGATAATGTTCTAATACATTGTAATATGTATTGACAATTGTATTAGAAGTAAACATAAACAACCACTGCTATATTTAAAAATTGAAACATTTTCAGTAAATTTGACCTCTTTTTGGATATTTATTCAGATGTTACCTTAATGATAATGTTCTAATATGTATTGACAATTGTATTAGAAGTAAACATAAACAATCAGTGTTATATTTAAAAATTTAAACATTTTCAGTTAATTTGACCTCTTTTTGGATATTCATTCAGATGTTACCTAAACTAATAATTTTCAACGATTTTTTGACATTTTTGATTTTTTTTTTGGATGATTTTATATGATATTACCTAAAATCGGTAATTTCACCATGATAATGTTCTAATATGTATTGACAATTGTATTAGAAGTAAACATAAACAACCACTGCTATATTTAAAAATTGAGGCATTTTCAGGAAATTTGACCTCTTTTTGGATATTTATTCAGATGTTACCTAAATTAATAACTTTCCACGATTTACTGACAATTTTGATTTTTTTTTGGATAATTTTATATGATTTTACCTTAAATCGGTCATTTGACCATGATAATGTTCTAATATGTATTGACAATTGTATTAGAAGTAACCTTAAACAACCCACGGCTTTATTTAAAAATTAACACATTTTCAGTAAATTTGACCTCTTTTTGGATATTTATTCAGATGTTACCTAAATTAATAATTTTCCACGATTTACTGACAATTTTGATTTTTTTTTGGATAATTTTATATGATTTTACCTAAAATCGGTCATTTGACCATGATAATGTTCTAATATGTATTGACAATTGTATTAGAAGTAAACATAAACAACCACTGCTATATTTAAAAGTTGAAACATTTTCAGTAAATTTGACCTCTTTTTGGATATTAATTCAGATGTTACGTAAACCAATAATTTTCAACGATTTACTGACAATTTTGATTTTTTTTGGGGATAATTTTATATGATTTTACCTAAAATCGGTCATTTGACCATGATAATGTTCGTATATGTATTGACAATTGTATTAGAAGTAAACATAAACAACCACTGCTATATTTTAAAATTAAAATATGTTCAGTAAATTTGACATCTTTTTGGACATTTATTCAGATGATACCTAAATTAATAATTTTCCACGATTAACTGACAATTTTGACTACTTTTTGGATAATTTTATATGATTTAACCTAACATCGGTCATTTGACCATGATAATGTTCTAATATGTATTGACGATTGTATTAGAAGTGAACATAAACAACCACTGCTATATTTAAAAAGTAAAATATGTTCAGTAAATTTGACATCTTTTTGGATATTTATTCAGATGTTACCTAAATTAATAATTTTTCACGATTAACTGACAATTTTGACTACTTTTTGGATAATTTTATATGATTTAACCTAACATCGGTCATTTGACCATGATAATGTTCTAATATGTATTGACGATTGTATTAGAAGTAAATATAAACAACCACTGCTATATTTAAAAATTGAAACATTTTCAGTAAATTTGACCTCTTTTTGTATATTAATTCAGATGTTACCTAAACCAATGATTTTCAACGATTTACTGACAATTTTGATTTTTTTTTGGGATAATTTTATATGATTTTAACTAAAATCGGTAATATGACCATAATAATGTTCTAATATGTATTGACAATTGTATTAGAAGTCAACATAAACAACCACTGCTATATTTAAAAGTTGAAACATTTTCAGGAAATTTGACCTCTTTTTGGATACTTATTCAGATGTTACGTGAATTAATAATTTTCCCCGATTTGCTGACAATTTTTATTTTTTTTTGGATAATTTTATATGATTTTACCTAAAATCGGTCATTTGACCATGATAATGTTCTAATATGTATAGACAATTGTATTAGAAGTAAACATAAACAACCACTGCTATATTTAAAAATTGAAACATTTTCAGTAAATTTGACCTCTTTTTGGATATTTATTCAGATGTTACCTAAATTAATAATTTTCCACGATTTACTGACAATTTTAATTTTTTTTTTGATAATCTTATATGATTTTAACTTAAATCGGTCATTTGACCATGATAATGATCTAATATGTATTGACAATTGTACTAGAAGTGAACATAAACAACCACTGCTGTATTTAAAAATTGAAACATTTTCAGTAAATTTGACCTCTTTTTGGATATTAATTCAGATGTTACCTATATTAATAATTTTCCACGATTTACTGACAATTTCGACTACTTTTTAGATAATTTTATATGATGTTACCTTAAATAGGTCATTTGATCATGAAATTTTTTTCGTAGGTATTGACACTTGTGTTAGAAGGAATCTTGAACCAACCACTACTTTATTTAAACATTGCAACAATTTACATAAATGTTACCACTTTTGGAATATTTAGATGTTTCCTTTATTGATAAATTGTCATCATTCTAGTGAAAAATTTATCTTTTTGGATAATTTTATATGATGCTACCGTAAATCGGTCATTTCATCATGATAATGTTCTCATATGTATTGACAATTGTATTAGAAGTGAACATAAACAAGCACTGCTATATTTAAAAATTGAAACATTTTCAGTAAATTTGGATATTCATTCAGATTTTACCTATAATAATAATTTTCCACAATTTACTTACCATTTTGACTACTTTTTAGATAATATTATATGATTTTACCTTAAATCGGTCATTTGATCATGATAATGTTCTACTAGAGAATTCTCGATATCTGACTTTACTAACGTCATACATAAAGTATACGTAAGAAATCACAATTAAGACTATATTTGAGATTGAATTGTCTCCCTTTTTCCAAAAAAACCCAAACATATCAAAATGCATTCAGCTATAATTTCGCCATTATTTTCATATTTTTCTTAATCTAATTAGGATATTTGAATTAAGACAACATTGTTGTACATAGGGAAAACGTTTATTTTCAGTTAGGGAATCATGAATACATTGGACAACTAAAACAATCTTGATACTGTACGTGTAAGTCTTTTTGTTTATAAGAAACAAACCGATCAAAATTCAAATACAGCCCAATGCCATTAATGGACTGTTTTATGCTTTATGGTCTGGTGTGGTCTTTTTGGAATGTTTACGTCTTTCATTTTTTTTCATACTTCGTCATCCCGGGCTTTAATATCGCAGATCGTTAATCTATGTCCTAGCTTAGACTATTTCTTACGAGGTATCTAGTGTGAATTGTTGCAACTGTCTTTTTAAATTGATTTTTACCGACTGCTGTTGTATCACTTTCTAAACTTAGGAGAGCATTTTGAATCGGTAAACATGTTTGTCCACCGCCATAATTTATGCTCGGGCATATACTACTCAGTGCTTGACTTTGTTGCTGTTTATAATATTTGTGTTTGGTTCAAACATGTTTGCTTTCTCGTTTTAATTCCCTTGCCTTTCCCTTTCCAAAATAGAGATTTTGTTAGTGCATAATTAATCGACCTTCAAGCGTGCATGCACGTCTTCAACTTGAAAAAGCAGTTTCGATTTTTTAGTATTTATAGTGATTCTGGTAACTTAAAATTATTGACCATTAAACCTTAAGAAAAATAATCGTAAATAATGGAAGCAAAGGAAGGTACATTGTATAAAGAGCTGATATCCAGTTTAGGATTCAATAACTGGAGACACTGCTATACATCTGTTGTACTTTGTTTAAAATGCCAAGGGTTAATTATTAAGTCAAAGCATATTATCATTAAACTATTGAAATAAAAAATATCAAAATACAAATATATCATCTCACTTTGTTGACCGTCAATCCACGATTTTCAAACCAAAATAGGTTGTATCTCTAATTTAAAGTTGTGTTTGACGTATAGTTAGTTATCATAACTAGTATTTTGAAGGATTTTTTTTTCTCCGGAAAAAACCTTCAGATATACCTTATAGTCAAGTCAGAATTAACATATTTGTGAAATTATAAAAAATCAAAAGATAAATGTTATGGTTGATACAAAACTTCACGCCAACATATAAATGTGTCGTATATCTTGTATCAAGATAGTTCTTGTTTGTTTATTATCGTCAGTACATAATTAAGGCAATCTGAAATTGAGCCCTGGGTCTGGACTAAAGCTAAAAAATGAAGGCCATACGGTAACCAATAGTTGCTTAAAATCAACATTATTTTCCCTGATAGTTAGCTATCTGATTGTTAATACTGTTAGATATCGACGATTCATCTTTTGTGGTTGAACAAAGGATTTTTTAAAAGTTTAATTTTTTTTTGGCTTCATATACATACTTCATCAAATTGTCTGCACGAAATAAAATGCCCCTCCGCACCAAATATTTCAACACATAAAAAGATGGTTCGTTCCTTCTATGATGTTAACATTAGAAAGAAAAATAACGGAACATCTGAGTTGCTATCTCCTTGCCATATTCTACCAAACATCTCTTTAAACGAGTATCCACAGTAAGGTTGAACATATAAATAACGACTAGAACACACCCGCGAAATCGCGGGCATTCAGAGCGTAGTTTAAAGTATGTAAAGTGTTGTTGGAAGAATTTTGTAAAATACTGAATAACTGGAGAATTTCAGCAAAAGTATCATAAGTCATAGGTTATTGGGGGCAGGAAAATGTTTTTTTTTTCCCTCGTCCTTTATTTCCAAAATTCCCAACTTTTGGTTTTCTATCAATTTCAATATGAACATAATACATCTAGTATGTTATAAACATTTAAGTAAGGAGCCTGTAAATCAGTGGTTGTCGTTTGTTTATGTGTTACATATTTGATTTTCGTTAATTTTTTGTACATAAATAAGGCCGCTAGTTTTCTGGTTTAAATTGTTTTACATTGTCAGTTCGGGGCCTTTTAAAGCTGAGTATGAGGTATGGGCTTTGCTCGTTGTTGAAGGTCGTACGGTTTATTTCTGTGTCATTTTGGTCTCTTGTGGAGAGTTGTCTCAACATGGCAATCATACCACATCTTCTTTTTTTTGTAATCAATGAATTTTGTAAAAGATTTAATGACTGGAGAATTTCAGAAAAGGTATCAAAAGTTCACATGAATAATTTTAGCACTTATATGTTTATTATGAACATTAATTACTATATAAATATAGTGTATTTACTTTCAATTCTAAGTTTACTAATCGATCCATGGTGGTCATTGATATAGTATACAGACCCTCTCTATTTAATAAACTCTGTGACCGCCGCGGATAGTAAACTTGAAAATGTTAGCAGATAGAATTCTGAAAATACACTTTATTCTTACTTTTATGTATGTTCAAAGTATACAGAAAAACGCAAACCGGAAGTCTAATCAGACTTAAAATTTCGTCCAATGACGGGACAATATCCGGATGCCTTTTTTCTCGTTTTTCTCCCAAAATAACTCAATCTGAATAATCATATGAATGGATGTCAAATGCGACTATGCACTGTACCTATAGGAAACAGAGGCGTGTTGATTAATTTATTGTGGAAAGAAGAGAAGCGATACACAAAATGGGGTCTTCTCGTTTAATAGTATAGAAGTTATTTTTTGGGAGGAATTTCTTGCAAATACGTTTACGAAATATCGAATGAAACAAGTGTGGACACAGACTAGCGTGGACAGTATCCAGCATATAAGAGAATTACTCGGTCAAACTCATAAGACCCAAACAAATTCGAACTTGATCTGGATTTTATCATGGACATTTGCCAGCCAGACGATACCACCAGATAGACCACCAGAAAGACAGATAAACAGACAGATAAGACCACCACACCGACAAGACAGACAGACCGACACGCAAGACCACCAGAGAGTCACACAAACAAGACCACAAGACAGACACACAAAAAAGACCACCATACAGACACACAAACAAAACTTCCAAACAGGCACAGACAGAAAAGACCACCAGACAGACAGAAAAGACCACTTTACAGACAGACAGACAGACTGACTAGACCACCAGACAGACAGACATACCAGATAAACAGACAGACAGACAAGAACACCAGATAAACAGACAGACAAGAACACCAGATAAACAGACAGACAGACAAGAACACCAGACAGACAGACATACAAGACAACTAGACTAGACCACCAAACAGACAGACAGACAGACAAGACCACCAGACAGATATACAGAGAAGACCATCAGACAGACAAGACAAACAAGACCACCAGACAGAAAGAGAAAAAAGACTACAAGACAGACAGACAAACAAATATAAAAAAGTCTCCTACAGCTCCACTTCACAGGTCAGGGACTTATATATCTAGTTAACACTAGATGATTAACGATCTATATCAATCAACAAAATGTTTTATAGCTAATTAGGCACAAGTCCCACACAAATCAATTTAGTTTAATTACCAATTAAACTTAACCAAACTTAAACTAAATCAGCATATCTTTGCGTCTTGGCTTTGAACGCCATATATAAATATGTAACATAACGTTGCTATGAAATAAATAGAAGAGCAAATATATTTGCGGGTTTCTACAAAAACATGAAATACTGTTGGGACTGAATATCTACAGATAAGCCTTTTTCAAATGATTTTTACAGTTCGTTCTTATGTTGTACTATAAAACCACTTTTCCAGGTTAGGGGAGGGTTGGGACTCCGCCACATTACGTACATATGTGCCTGTCCCAAGTCTAGAGCCTGTAATTCAGTGGTTGTCGTTTAGTGCCGTGTTACATATTTGTTTCTCGTTCATTTTTTTTGTACATTAATTAGGACGTTATTTTTTTCGTTTGAATTGTAAAACGTTTTACATTTGTCATTTCGGGGCCTTCTATAGCTGACTATACGGTATGGGCTTTGCTCAAATATGAAGGCTCTACTGTGACCATTTTCATTAATTTCTGTGTCATTTGGTCTCCTGTGAAGAGTTGTCTCATTGGCAATCACACCTCATCTTTTTTTTAATTATTATTTTAAACGAGAAACATTTATCAAACATACCAACAAACGACAAGCACTGTTCCTGACTTAAATTCCTGACTTAGGACAGGTGCATATAATATTTGCTGCGGGTTTGAACGTTTCAACAGGCGCCAACATTCACCCTAAAACTGATACAGCAGTATAACATTACAATTGAAAAGACGCACTATAAAATATTAATTAGAAATAGCTTTACTCTTAGACAAAAAAAAATGAATGTAATATGAAATCGTGTACCAGTGTTTGACTGAAATTTCTGCAAATTTACTTTTCATATGTTGTAATGGCTCTTGCTCTTTCTGAATGAAAGAGAATAAACTTTCAGAAAGCAAAAACAAATTATAATTTTGCAACCATCAGTTTCATTTTCTTTTATCTGTTTTGACTCCTTATAATTATAAAATCTTGATTTATTTCCTTGCAAAAACTTCTAAGCTTGTTCGATTTCATGTAGTATGTGCTGCAACGCATTTAAAAAGATTGGAATTGATGACAGGGGACTCTACAAAGATCCTTTAGTAATCTAAATAAATGTTCATCGGTTGACAAATGACATTGCACATTAACGTAACAACTGTAAAAATACAATTTTCGTCTTCACCGAAAACTTAAATAATCAATTTGGAAAAAACTACGGAAGCGTTTTAGCGCCACACCTTTTTTTGTTTTTTATTTTTCTTCCTATGTTTGCGTTACAACGCAAACCTTTGCGTTATAACGCAAACCTAATCGCAAAGGTTTGCGTTATAACGCAAATATCTTGATTTCAATTATTCATTAAGTTTTGTATATATGTCAGTCTGTCATTCATTTCGGATGTGATTTACTAGTAGATAAAAAAAGAAACAGACATACAAGGCCAAATCATTACAATAAATATGCATAGGAATAATGGAATACTTGAAGTGCAATTATACATAAATTAAGACTGATTTGTGCATCAGAAAAGTATATAATTTAACAAGAAAATAGATATAGTTTAGTATATAGAAAGATAAAAAAAAATGTCATACAATTGTGAAACCTCCAAGTCAAATAGACAAAATGATCTTTCTGCTTTAAAATGAATTATTAATAAGGAAACATTTTTTTTAAATCTCAGAATATGATCAAGATTCTTTGATAGAAAGTCATTGAATTTTCATTTCAATATAATGAAGTATTTTTAAGATGCTTGGGTAGCAATTTGAATAGAGAGATTCAGAACATAATTTTATTAATAAAACATCTTCATTTTATACATTTTTTGCCAAAGGTTAGCTACTTTATACAGTTCTCAAACGAGAGCTTACTTTGGAAGTATATTTATATTCGGTTATAGCTATATCAGAAGGGTTGATTTTTTTCTTAGGTATAACCTCAATTTACTCAATTTTCTTTGTAATATATATACTAGTAGTGACATGGATATCGTTTTTGGGGACCTGTATAGTTTGTTGTTCAGTGTGAGCCAATGCTCCTTGTTGAAGACCGTAATTCGGCCTATGATGGTTTATTTTTACGAATAGTGACTTAGATGGAGATATTTCTTATTGGCACTCATACCACATCTTCTTATATTATTCTGCTAATTATTAGTCATTGATATGATCTAATTATTCAAGCATTTTACTTTGCAATGACTACAAAGGTGATAAATTTTAATATATACAGCCTCCTCCATTAATAACTACTGTTTCCTTTGAATCTAAGAAATAAGATAAAACAAATGTTTGCGTTTTAACGCAAAGGTTTGCGTTATATCGCAAATGTTTGCGTTATAACGCAGGTTTGCGTTATATCGCAAAGGTTTGCGTTTAACGCAAAGGTTTGCGTTAACGCAAACGCAAACATAGGAAGAAAAATAAAATAAAAAAATGTGTGGCGCTAATACGCTTCCGTACAAAACTGTATAACATATGTCAACTTAAATATAAAAGATACTGATAAATTTCAAAATCGTATTTTTTTTAGCTTACTGTCAAAAAAATATATATATCTGTAAAAACAATCACCGACTTACCATCTTACGTATGCAGTCAGTGATTAAGTTCGTAATACAGAAGTTTTCATCTTTTTAACGGTCTAAAAATTATATTGGGAAAAGAAAGACAATCCAAATTAATAATTTTCACTTTCATACGTACAATGTATGTTACAATGACGCTTGAATGGTATAAATAACATGAAGTTGACGCTTCATACGTACAAATACCATTGTTAAGTTACATTTAATGTATAAAGTAGATACTTATGTCGCTTGTGTTGTTTTCTCTAATATGTATTAACAATTGTATTAGAAGTAAACTTAAACAACCACTGCTATATTTAAAAATTAAAATATGTTCAGTAAATTTGACATCTTTTTGGATATTTATTCAGATGTTACCTTAATGATAATGTTCTAATATGTATTGACAATTGTATTAGAAGTAAACTTAAACAACCACTGCTATATTTAAAAATTGAAATATTTTCAGGAAATTTGACCTCTTTTGGGATATTTATTCAGATGTTACCTAAATTAATAATTTTCCACGATTTACTGACAATTTTTACTACTTTTTGGATAATTTTATATGATTTTACCTAAAATCGGTCATTTGACCATGATAATGTTCTAATACATTGTAATATGTATTGACAATTGTATTAGAAGTAAACATAAACAACCACTGCAATATTCAAAAAGTGAAACATTTTCAGGAAATTTGACCTCTTTTTGGATACTTATTCCGATGTTACCTAAATTAATAATTTTCCACGATTTGCTGACAATTTTTATTTTTTTTTGGGATAATTTTATATGATTTTACCTAAAATCGGTCATTTGACCATGATAATGTTCTAATATGTATTGACAATTGTATTAGAAGTAAACATAAACAACCACTGCTATATTTAAAAATTGAAACATTTTCAGTAAATTTGACCTCTTTTTGTATATTAATTCAGATGTTACCTAAACCAATGATTTTCAACGATTTACTGACAATTTTGATTTTTTTTTTGGATAATTTTATATGATTTTACCTAACATCGGTCATTTGACCATGATAATGATCTAATATGTATTGACAATTGTACTAGAAGTGAACATAAACAACCACTGCTGTATTTAAAAATTGAAACATTTTCTGTAAATTTGACCTCTTTTTGGATATTAATTCAGATGTTACCTAAATTAATAATTTTCCACGATTTACTGACAATTTCAACTACTTTTTAGATAATTTTATATGATGTTACCTTAAATAGGTCATTTGATCATGAAATTTTTTTCGTAGGTATTGACAATTGTGTTAGAAGGAATCTTGAACCAACCACTACTTTATTTAAACATTGCAACAGTTTACATAAATTTTACCACTTTTGGAATATTCAGATGTTTCCTTTATTGATAAAGTGTCATCATTCTAGAGAAAAATTTATCTTTTTGGATAATTTTATATGATGCTACCGTAAATCGGTCATTTCATCATGATAATTTTCTTATATGTATTGACAATTGTATTAGAAGTGAACATAAACAAGCACTGCTATATTTGAAAATTGAAACATTTTCAGTAAATTTGACCTCTTTTTGGATATTCATTCAGATTTTACCTATAATAATAATTTTCCACAATTTACTGACCATTTTGACTACTTTTTAGATAATATCATATGATTTTACCTTAAATCGGTCATTTGATCATGATAATGTTCTAATATGTATTAACAATTGTATTAGAAGTAAACTTAAACAACCACTGCTATATTTAAAAATTAAAATATGTTCAGTAAATTTGACATCTTTTTGGATATTTATTCAGATGTTACCTAAATTAATAATTTTCCACGATTAACTGACAATTTTGACTACTTTTTGGATAATTTTATATGATTTAACCTAACATCGGTCATTTGACCATGATAATGTTCTAATATGTATTGACGATTGTATTAGAAGTAAACATAAACAACCACTGCTATATTTAAAAATTGAAACATTTTCAGTAAATTTGACCTCTTTTTGGATATTAATTCAGATGTTACCTAAACCAATAATTTTCAACGATTTACTGACAATTTTGATTTTTTTTTTTGGATAATTTTATATGATTTTACCTAAAATCGGTCATTTGACCATGATAATGTTCTAATATGTATTGACAATTGTATTAGAAGTAAACATAAACAACCACTGCTATATTTAAAAGTTGAAACATTTTCAGGAAATTTGACCTCTTTTTGGATACTTATTCAGATGTTACGTGAATTAATAATTTTCCACGATTTGCTGACAATTTTTATTTTTTTTGGATAATTTTATATGATTTTACCTAAAATCGGTCATTTGACCATGATAATGTTCTAATATGTATAGACAATTGTATTAGAAGTAAACATAAACAACCACTGCTATATTTAAAAATTGAAACATTTTGAGTAAATTTGACCTCTTTTTGGATATTTATTCAGATTTTACCTATAATAATAATTTTCCACAATTTACTGACCATTTTGACTACTTTTTAGATAATATTATATGATTTTACCTTAAATCGGTCATTTGATCATGATAATGTTCTAATATGTATTAACAATTGTATTAGAAGTAAACTTAAACAACCACTGCTATATTTAAAAATTGACACATTTTCAGTAAATTTGACCTCTTTTTTGGATATTTATTCAGATGTTACCTATATTAATAATTTTCTATGATTTACTGATAATTTTGACTATTTTTTGGATAATTTTATATGATTTTTCCTAAAATCGGTCATTTGACCATGATAATGTTCTAATATGTATTGACAATTGTATTAGAAGTAAACATAAACAACCACTGCTATATTTAAAAATTGAAACATTTTCAGTAAATTTGACCTCTTTTTGGATATTTATTCAGATGTTACCTAAATTAATAATTTTCAACGATTTACTGACAATTTTGACTACTTTTTGGATAATTTCATTTGATTTTACCTAAAATCGGTCATTTGACCATGATAGTGTTCTAATATGTATTGACAATTGTATTAAAAGTAAAAATAAACAACCACTGCTATATTTAAAAATTGGACCATTTTCAGTAAATTTTACCTCTTTTTGGATATTTATTCAGATAATACCTAAATTAATAATTTTCCACGATTTACTGACAATTTTGACTACTTTTTTCAAAATTTTAGATGATTTTACCTAAAATCGGTCATTTGACCATGATAATGTTCTAATATGTATTGACAATTGTATTAGAAGTAAACATAAACAACCACTGCTACATTTAAAAATTGAAACATTTTCAGTAAATTTGACCTCTTTTTGGATATTGATTCAGATGTTACCTAAATTAATAATATTCAACGATTTACTGACAGTTTTTTTTTTTTTTTTGGATAATTTTATATGATTTTACCTAAAATCAGTCATTTGACCATGATAATGTTCTAATATGTATTGACAATTGTATTAGAAGTAAACATAAACAACCACTGCTATATTTAAAAATTGAAACATTTTCAGTAAATTTGACCTCTTTTTGGATATTTATTCAGATAATACCTAAATTAATAATTTTCCACGATTTACGGACAATTTAAATTTTTTTTTGGATAATTTTATATGATTTTAACTTAAATCGGTCATTTGACCATGATAATGTTCTAATATGTATTGACAATTGTATTAGAAGTAAACAAACAAACCACTGCTATATTTAAAAATTGACACATTTTCAGTAAATTTGACCTCTTTTTTGGATATTTATTCAGATGTTACCTATATTAATAATTTTCCACGATTTACTGACGTTTTTTTTTTTTTTGGATAATTTTATATGATTTTACCTAAAATCGGTCATTTGACCATGATAATGTTCTTATATGTATTGACAATTGTATTAGAAGTAAACATAAACAACCTCTGCTACATTTAACTAGAGGCTCTAAAGAGCCTGTGTTACTCACCTTGGTCTATGTGAATATTAAACAAAGGACGCATATGGATTCATGACAAAATTGTGTTTTTGTGATAGTAAATTGTTTGTACATCTTATTTTACTGAACATTATTGCTGCTTACAATTATTTCTATCTATATTGAACTTGGCCCAGTAGTTTCAGTGGAAAATGTAAGTCAAAATTTACAAATTTCATGAAAATTGTAAAAAATTTACTATAAAGGGCATTAACTCCTAAAGGGGTCAACTGACTATTTTGGTCATGCGGACTTATTTGTAGATCTTACTTTGCTGAACATTATTGCTGTTTACAGTTTATCTCTATCTATAATAATATTCAAGATAATAACTAAAAACAGCAAAATTTCCCTAAAATTACCAATTCAGGGGCAGCAACCCAACAACGGGTTGTCGGATTCATCTGAAAATTTTAGGGCAGATAGATCTTGATCTGATAAACATTTAAACATGTGTCAGAATTGCTGTAAATGCTTTGGTTTTTGAGTTAAAAGCCAAAAACTGCATGTTACCCCTATGTTCTATTTTTAACCATGGCAGCCATCTTGGGTGGTTGGCCGGGTCATGTCACACATTTTTTAAACTGGATACTCCAAAGATGATTGTAGTCAAGTTTGGATTAATTTGGTGTGGTAGTTTCAGAGGAGAAGATTTTTGTAAAAGAATACTAAGATTAACGAAAAATGTTTAAAAATTGACTATAAAGGGCAATAACTCCTAAAGGGGTCAACTGACCATTTTGGTTATGTCGACTTATTTGTAAATCTTACTTTGCTGAACATTATTGCTAATTACAGTTTATCTCTATCTATAATAATATTCAAGATAATAACCAAAAAACAGCAAAATTTACCTAAAATTACCCATTTCAGGGGCAGCATACAAACAACGGGTCGTCAGATTCATCTAAAAATTTTCGGACAAATAAATCTTGACCTGATAAACAATTTAACTCCATCAGATTTGCTCTAAAAGGTTTTGTTTTTGAGTTATAAGCCAAAAACTGCATTTTACTGTAAAGATTTATAATGTTCATTGAAAAAGGATAACACAAATTTTGGTAAAACGTTTTTAACAAGTGGAAACAGTAGTATATGAGTTTATAGTGGTAGAAATAACAGCAATTACAGGCGAAAATATCGTCTAGGATTCGGAAAGCTATACTAATGAAAAGCATGATGTACTTCTTCTAGATGATAAAATACAACTTGAAACCCTTGAAAATGTACAAGATGATGAGAATGTTGATGAAATAAACGAAGAAGACAATACATCAGACAAAAGTACAATACAAAAAAAGTCTGATGCACACATTTCGAGGTCAAAGCGTTTCAACTGAGGTACTACACATGCGTACAAAGGCGTCATTATAGAGTAAAGGGGGTAGCGTCAAACGCGTCATTATGGAGAAAAGAGTCAACCAAAGTTGCCTCAAACGATACGCAATATCCCGGTCACAGTTTCATCTTTCTTTCCATTAATAACTTAATTTCATATTTCTATTGTATGATGTTATTTTTAATCCAGTTTTGATGCTTTTTATGTCCCACCTACGATAGTAGATGGGCATTTTGTTTTTTATCCCAATTTCAAGGTCCAATGAACATAGACAATGATATTGCGAGTGAGACATTCATGTACTGAGGACACATTCTTGTCTCCCATTGTGTTTCTTATTAAAATACCTTTCTTAATTATGAAAAGGATTTATTGTTAGGTTTTACTTACTTGCTGATCATTATATTCACATTAAAGGGACTACATTTCAAAGTTCATCTTCCATCTGCTTTTAACAAACGTTTTTTTAATATTCATTTGACAAGTGCTTCTGTAGTATGTCAAAAGATTTGATGTATCTGTTACTGTTTTCATCTTGAAAAAGGCTGCTATTTTGGTAAACTCAAAATTTGAAAAATTACACCCAAATAAAAAATGTCCACTTATTATCCGTTACAGTACTTCATCATGTATATGTAATTAAATCATACTGTTATTGCGGTTTATTTCTTTACAGCCTTAGTGTGTCTGAGAGAGACGAGATACGGAAAAAGATGAATGCAGCAGATTTGTCTAGATGTGAGGAATAGAGCCAGACGGCAGAAAAAAATTGTTCTAAATCTTCTAGAATATTTAGTTACCAAAAACAGACTGCCAAACCATGACCGTGTACACGGTCATGGAAAAAACAAAAAGGGAAATGAATCGTCAAATGAGGAAGGCCATCAGAAGTAAGATTAACTGTAAATAAAAAATGTGATTAAGCAAGCTCATTGTAGAAATGAAACCGTATTCCATTGATAGTAGCTGCACTAGGACTGCAAGCTATGACGTAGGTGACGCACTGGCGACTAATTTGCATAAAAACAAAATACCGAAAATCCATAGGCTATAATTAATTCAAGAAATAAACAAAAGACAAGTGCACACTTAACTACAATCATAAGCACACATGTAAACATAAGACAACACCGATGAAAAAGCAGGAGTGATTTCTGGTGTTTCAGTAGAGTAAAGGTTGTATGTATGCTTGTTAAATATGGATGGTGAATGGCACATTTTGATGTATCTCTATACAAAAGGTATTAACATAAAAAAAATGGAACAACCTTGTCATATCCTCTAATGCGAGCATGCCCCCCTGTGACTGTATGTTTGTCTGTATCATACATTTTGAAAGGTTATGACAAGTTAAAGGTAACATTTGAAACCATTTTGATCCAGTAGACCTTCTGTTGACCTAATTGTGACCCATGAAGCAAAAAAGTGATAATATACTAATATACACTCATGCCAGTTGAAAGATACAGACTCTAGTTTTTTTTTCTAATGTATTTTTAAAGTGCTAAAACAATTTGTATATGCTGCTGTATACAAAAAAATTGGGATTAGAAATATATTCCAAACGTTTTGCACACATTCGTTAACCGCTGGCACCAATGCCGTAAAAGTTTGTTTAGACCAGTAAATTTTAGTCTGCATGCTAAGCTTTATGAAGTACAGTATACTTTATATGTACACATATGATGATTTTTTGTTTCATATCGTGAAGTCCAGATTTAGTGTAACTATGATATAATTCCTTTTTTTTCTTTTCAGGCCACATGTTTAGTTTATTTAAAAAGGAAATGGCAGCTGCGGAAAAAAAATAAAGTTCTGGATGGACACTATTGTTGTAAAAATCAATGACAAAATGGGGGGAAGCAATAATGGAAAAAGTTTAACTTAATTGGCATTTGTTGTAGACATTAATTTATGTAAGGGTATTTACATGCTTATATACTACATGTTTGTTGAGAGCAATGCGATTACCCATAGCCCTTTAGATTCTGAAATGGCGAATTGGTCAAATGTGAAAGGCTCATGTAGTCAACACTTAAGAACTCGCTTCAAGTCAAATCGAATTGTCATATGACATGTTTTCTTCAATATTCAATGATATTAGGCGATGTTTGGACAGAAACCTGATTCAACCGTACTGCATGAGTTATGTAGAGTATTTTGTGTGAAATTTTGTGTACATATGTATTTTATCAAGTGAATTTAAAAAGTATGATGCTTAATTAATTGCCGTTAATCGATGACATTAATGATATTTATACATAACATTAAAATGACACCATTACATGGTAGGACTACAATACAAATACATGAGAGAATTAATAGTTATCAAAGATACTTGAATTGTAATGTAATACGCCAGACTTATCAGTGACGCCCAGATCAAAATAGTTAAAAAGCCAAACAATGACAAAGTTGAAGAGCATTAAGAACGCAAAATTCCAAAAAAATAAGTCAAATAGGGCTAGGGATTTCTGTCTGGATTATTAAAGATCATCCTTGTTATTAAGAATAATTCGTTTAAAACAATAAAAAAATCATTCTTTTACAACTGTAAATTTTCATAAAATGACTTTATAATAGATATACATGATAAAACCAAAATAGTAAAAACAGTAGTAAAAACGTATACATTTCAAAAAAAAAAAAACCCCAACCTAAACCAGCACATTCAAAAATCGGGAAACACATCCTAATTGTTCTGATAATAAAAGTATAAATATAATTTAAATATACTTGAAATGTCTCAAAATTCGTTTCATTTAACTTGAGATATGTTGTCTCAGGAAACCTTACCTCACTTTTTTTAACAGGGTCGTAACTATATTGAGGCAAATGGCCTTATGTAGGAAATTTCAAAACCAAACGCTTGTTTCCAAATCAAATTGTGTTCACGGTGAATGCCATGAAAGTTCTATTTTCCCTCAGATGTAGCCCTGTTTTTTCAGGATCAATGTTTCTTATTTATTTGTCTTATGTTCATTGATTGCCTTTCTGTATTCTGTTAGTGATGCATTCCTTTTGTAATCAAGTAGTAGTAATTTTGTTATAAGTTTAAGAAACGAGCAGCCATAGACTTACCTATTTTGCTTAATCATGTATAATGGTCTTTTGATCTCGTCCCTAGAAATTTAATTCTTAAACTGAATTTATACATTTTGCTTTGAGACTAACATATTTTCAAACTAAAGGCTTTACAGAGCCTGTATCGCTCACCTTGATTTATGTGAATATTCAACTAAGGACATAGATGGATTCATGACAAAATGGTGTTTTGGTGATATGTTTGTAGATCTTACTTTACTGAACATTCATGCTGCTTACAGTTATCTCTATCTTTAATTATTGGCCCATTTTCTTTCAGTGGAAAATGTTAGCAAAAATTTATAAATTATATGAAAATTAAAAAAAAAAATGACTATAAAGGCGATAACTCCTTAGATGGTCAATTGAATATTTTGGACATGTTGATTTATTTTTAGGTCTTACTTTGCTGTAAATTATACTGTGTACAGTTTATCGTTATCTATAATAATATTCAAGATAATGACCAAAAACGGCAACTTTTCCTTAAAATTACCAATTCAGGGACAACAACCTAAACAACGGGTTGTGCAATTCATCTGAAAATTTCAGGGAAGATAGATCTTGACAAGATAAACAATTTTTCCTGGTGTCAGATTTGATCTAAATGCTTTGGTTATGAGTTATAAGCCAAACACTGCATTTTACCCCTCTATTCTATTTGTAGTCATGGCGGCCATCTTGTTTGGTTGGCCGGGTCACCGGACACAATTTTTAATCTAGATACCCCAATGATGATTGTGGCCGAGTATGACTTAATTTTGCCAAGTAGTTTCTGAGGAGAAGATTTTTGTAAATGATTACTAGTAAATTTACGAAAAATGGATAAAAATTGACTATAAAGGGCAATAACTCCTAAACGGGTCAACTGAACATTTTGAACCTGTTGACTTGTTTGTAAATCTGGTGCAACTGAGGCTAGATTGTCAGAGGATTCTAAAATGGCCTGTACAGGGTCCCATGATTTATTGAGTCAGCCAATCTGACTCTTTACTGCAGCCTCCTTCACTTCAGTCACCATCAGTTAATTATTGCAGGGTTTATGGTTTACCGGGGAGTACCAATTATGGTAAACCCAACTAGACCTATGCACAACAAGAAATCCCATGCAGTCCCTACAGCTGCTACAGTCACAAAGAAGAGAAAAACAACAGCATGATCTTCAGGTGAATATATAACACTTAATTATGTCCGGTAGTATAATGTGTTCCCCATACTTTGTTGACAATACTTAAATAATTTTTGAATACATAAAATCAAATATAACAAGAAAAATTCTATGAATTATTGATATCTGTTTATTGTTTGCACAATTAAGTAATAATGACTATGTGAAGTTGATCTCGAGTTTATATATCTTTTATTTTTTAAATCAAATTCCAGATTATTGAAATAGCCCCATCCGAAGTTGACGAGACCCACATTAAAGCGCTTATTGCGCCGACCCTCATAGATTTGGGGGATGTTGGCAAGATTGGTTTATTGGTGCAAGACCAACTAGTTGCCATCTCGGGCTCATTGGTTAAAGTAAGTATCGTAATAAATTTGATATATATGTAGTTTATAAACCACCAATTAATCATTCGTTTTTTAACTCACTGATTTCTTTGACGGTTTAGTAATCGCGACTACTCCTTAGATCTGTACGAAGTGAATAAATACCCTACCATAACGTTCATTTTTTTTTAGTTTCCTTTGTATCGATCTGATGAATTAAATATTTTTCGATTGTTTCTATAGCACTTGTGTTGTCCTGTTTATCACTGTATCGTGCGTCAGAGGATTTTGGAGGTTGAGCGCCCGCAAACATGTTTAGCCCCACCATATTCATTATCCAGTAGCATGTACGTCGATGGTTGTCGTTGGTTGATTAGTTTCTCGTTGTTGAAGTTCATTAAATTGAGAAGGGAAATGGGGAATATGTCAAAGCGACAACAACCCGAACATAAAGCAGACAACAGTTTAAGGCCACCGATGGGTCTTCAATGTAGCGGGAATACTCTCGCACCCGTAGGCGTCCTTCAGCTGGTTCCTTACAAATTATGTATACTAGTACAGTGATAATGGACGTCATACTAAACTTCGAATTATACACAAGAAACAAAAATTAAAAATCATACAAAACTAACAAAGGCCAGAGGCTCCTGACTTGGGACAGGCTCAAAATTGCGGCGGGGTTAAACATGTTTTTGAGATCTCGACCCTTCCCCTATATGCCTAGATGTTGATATACTTTCAGACTGCTCCGGGAACAACGACTGATAAAACATCGTTAAAATTGCAACAATGACCGATGAAAAAAGGGTTACCGGCCAGAATTTAAAAGTCAAATTCTGGGCCGGTAACCAGGAAGATGTGGTCACCACCATGGAACAGTTTACAACGAATTCCCTCAGTTCCATGGTGGTGGAACTGTGGCAGGGGGTGGTTCAATTCAATGCCACTCTGGACACATCCATACAGGTACGTATTTAACATGAACTATAAATACTTTTGACAAAAGTTAGGTTCCAATGTATATAGTATATAGGTAACAGGCTGATGTAATATTAAATACGCGCTGATGTTAGTCGTAAAATGTCCATGTACTCTCCGCATACTATATATTCGCATTCAAAAGCATCATCTACTCGAAATGTATCGCCCTCTTTGCAACATTTGATTGTTAAATATTTAAAAAAAAATTTAATAAAGATCTTTTTTAAGTAAAAAAAAAACCCAAAACAAATAATAAGTGTATTCATTCTCATTTTTCTACCATAAGGGTTTTATTTCACTTAACGATTTTTTATTGTTAAATACCCCTTTTCGTTAGGTATAACATTCAAGTCATCTTTTTGTTGTTTATTAATTTTAGAAATTACAAGAAGACCTTCAAATAGATGGGGCCGTAATAGAGGGAGGATATTTGGCTGAGCAAGTAACATGTAGTATAAAGAAGTTTCTCAAACTACTGTCCAGTTCATCTACAAATTGTACTTCACGTTGTATGGGAGTTTAAATAGAATGAATTTAATCATACTTTATCAAAACTTGGCATAATGTTCTCTTATATCATTGAGGAATCGTCACCGGATATCAAAAATATCAACAGAAAATATTGTTTTGCCGTTAGTTTTTATCAGATAAAATACCAAAAAAAAACTTGTGGAAATTCCTCCAGAAAATGTCCGCGTTTCCTCCCCTTAAAATGTCAATTGAAAAAAAATAAATCAAGCACACATACTGAATGATATTCTATGTTTATGAATATATATATATATATATATATATATATATATATATATATATCTTATATATATACAATTTTGATATTTCAGAAAACTAGTACTCACATCAGAGGGCGAATACCCCATTAATGATAACAAGCTTTTCAACCAAGAAGGGTTACACTGGTAGTAAAAAAGTTTAATTTCATACTTGCAGTGTAACGTTCCATTAAAAAATTGATAACTGCATAAACATTTTTGATCTTATATTTTACCTGTTTCTCATCCTTTCGAAAATTTCTAATCAAAGTATCGTCTGTTTGAGTTTCTATCACATTTTATGCTTCACCAACAACTTAAAGATCATCGTCTGCAAAAGTTTCTATCACAGCTTCTGCTTCAGAAACAACTTCATGATTATTAGTTTTGTATACATGTATATATTTTGTGTGTGCAACTGATATCATGTTTGGATCTCGTTAGTCTGTCGCTACGAATGTTGAACGTTGAAAATCGACTAATGAATTGATTGATTGTTGGTTACTTAACGTCCAGTAGCAAATATTTCATGCATATTCAGGACGAAAACAAGTTCACAAATACAATAGGTAAGTTGTTATAATAGAGGCCATCTAAGATGATGGTCTTGAAAATTTGGACTGCCACTGAAAAAGGAGGGTATATTGGATAGGGACAGACATTTTGTCTTGCAACAGACCACCTACAGACCCCTCAAAGAGTTGTTGCAAGGGTTCTTAACGTGCAAAGAGCGTGGCACTCTCTTCACACGAGGCATTGGATTTTTGACCCGACGTGACTGCGACCTTGATACATCCCGCACAGCCAAACGGACGCCCCACTTGGGCAGCAGGTGGCAGTTAGGTCCGCTGCTGTATGCCCTGAGGTAATCGTGATAATGCGCCATTGATTAAATACGCACGAAAATATAGTTCTTATTTAGATAGATCTTAATACCAAATTTTAATGTGACCAAATACCAAAGATGTCAACAAACTTCCCAAATGATTTTATTATTTGTATTCACCGATCATTCATTTCGTATGTACGTGTAGAGTGGGGATGGCTGGTAAAATTATAAACTTTTTTTTTTATAAAAGTTCAATTAATGATCTGAAGTATTCATTCATGACAGGGTTACCTGAAGTAACCCCAATTATAGCAACAAATACAACCATTAAACTCAAGTCAACTGAGGTAACTTTATATCTACATCACATAAACAATACAAATCTATGAAGTCCTACATTCTAAATTAAGAAATTGTGTTATTAAAATATAAATGTATACACTAGCAAAGTATGTACTACAAATTCTTTCATAACAGGATAACCTGCGGTAACCCAAACAATAACAGCAAATACAACCTATTTAACTCAAGTTAATTCAGATCACCTTTACATATACATCACAAAAACAATATAATTTCAATGAATTCCTACATAACAAAAACAGAAAGTGGTTTATTACAGCATAAATGCATATACTAGCAAAGTATCTACTAAGTATTTTGTTATGACATGGTTACCTCAGGTAATCCATAAAATAGCAACTTGTATTATCTTTGGATATCAAGTTAACTAAAGTCGCTTTTCCGATATATCACATAAACAATACACATCTATGAGGCCTACATGTAAAATAAAGAAATTGTTTGATTACAACATAAATGGTTTCACTAGCAAACCATCTAATAAGCATTCTTTATAACATGGGTACCTGAGGTAACCCCAGATAATAATTACAAATATAACCCACTTAACTTAACTGAAGTAAACTGATATCACCTTTACATGTACATCAAATAAACAATACAACTTTCATGAAGTCCTACATTTAAAATAAAGAAGTTTGTTTATTACAATAAATGTAAACACTACCAAAGTATCTACGAAGTATTCATTCATGACAGGGTTACATGAGGTAACTCCAATTATTACAAAAAATACAACCCATTCAACTCAAGTTAACTCAGGTTACATTTATATATACCTCGCATACACAATACAAATCTATGAAGTCCTACATTTGAGATTAAGAAATTGTGTCATTACAGCATAAATGCATATACCAACAAATTATCTACGAAGTATTCTTTCATAACAGAGATATCTCATGTTATTTCAAAAATAACAACAAATATAATCATTCAAATTAAGTTAACTAAATTCGCCTTTCCTGAATATCATATAAACAATACTTATCTATGAAGTCCAAAATGAAAAAGTAAATGGTTTATTAGAAGTTAAATGCATACTCTGGAAAACTATCTACGACGTATTCTTACGTGACAGAGTTACCTCAGATAACCAAAACAATCACAACAAAGATAACCCATCTACCTCAAGTTCACTCAGGTTACCTTTAAATATATATACATCACATAAACAATACAAATCTATGAAGTCCTACATTTCAAATTAAAAAATTGTGGAATTACAATATGAATGTATACACTAGCAAAGTATCAACTAAGAATTCCTTCATAGCAGGGTTACCTGAGGTAACCAAAACAATAACAGCAAATACAACCTATTTAACTCAAGTTAATTCAGATCACCTTTACATATACATCACATAAAAATATAACTTCAAAGAATTCCTACATTAAAAATTAAGTGGTTGGTTTATTACACCATAAATGCATATACTAGCAAAAAAAAAGTATCTACTAAATATTCTGTCATGCACGGTAACCTCAGGTAACTCATAAAATAGAAACAAATATTATCCATTCATATCAAGTTAACTTAAGTCGCCTTACCAATATATCACA
Source organism: Mytilus edulis (assembly GCF_963676685.1). Lineage (NCBI taxonomy): Eukaryota > Metazoa > Mollusca > Bivalvia > Mytilida > Mytilidae > Mytilus > Mytilus edulis. Next base: position 9,056,250 of record NC_092354.1, read on the forward strand.
TAAACAATACCCATCTATGAAGTCCTACATTTAAAATAAAGAAATTGTTTGATTACAACATAAATGTTTACACTAGCAAACTATCTAAAAAGCATTCTTCATAACATGGGTACCTGAGGTAACCCCAGACATAATTACAAATATAACCCACATAACTGAAGTTAACTGAGGTCACCTTTACATGTGCATCACATAAACAATACAACTTACATGAAGTCCTACATCTAAAATAAAAAAGTTTGTTTATTACAATTAATGTAAACACTAGCAAAGTGTCGACGAAGGATTCATTCATTACAGGGTTACCTCAGGTAACCATAACAATAATAACAAAGATAACCCATCTTACTCAAGTTAACTGAGGTCACCTTTATATATATACATTACATAAACAATACAACTTTCATGAAGTCCTACATTTGAAATAAAAAAGTTTGTTTATTACATTTAATGTAAACAATAGCAAAGTATCTACAAAGAATTCATTCATTACAGGGTTATCTCAGGTAACCCAATAATAACAACAAATACAACCCATATAACTCAAGTAAACTCAGGTATCACCTTTAAATATATATGCATCACATAAACAATACAAATCTATGAAGTCCTACATTTTTAAATTAAGAAATTGTGTAATTAAAATATAAATGTATACACTAACAAAGTATATACTAAGAATTCTTTCATAGCAGGATGACCTGAGGTAACCGATACAAAAACAACAAAAACAACCTATTTAACTCAAGTAAATTCAGATCACCTTTACATATACATCACATAAACAATATAACTCTAATGAATTCCTACATTAAAAATAAAGAAGTTGATTTATTACACCATAAATGCATATACTAGCAAGGTATCTACTAAATATTCTGTCATGACAGGTTACCTCAGGTAACCCATGAAATAGAAACAAGTATTATCCATTCATATCAAGTTATCTTAAGTCGCCTTTCAGAAATATCAATAAACAAAACCCATCTATGAAGTCCTACATTTAAAATAAAGAAATTGTCCGATTACAACATAAATGTTTACACTAGCAAACTATCTCAAAAGCATTCTTCATAACATGGGTACCTGAGGTAACCCCAGACATAATTTCAAATATAACCCACTTAACTGAAGTAAACTGAGGTCACCTTTACATGTGCATCACATAAACAATACAACTTTCATGAAGTCCTACATTTAAAATAAAGAAGTTTGTTTATTACAATTAATGTAAACACTAGCAAAGTGTCTACGAAGGATTCATTCATTACAGGGTTACCTGAGGTAACCATAGCAATAATAACAAAGATAACCCATCTAACTCAAGTAAACTGAGGTCACCTTTATATATATACATCACATAAACAATACAAATCTATGAAGTCCTACATTTCAAATTAAAAAATTGTCGAATTACAATATAAATGTATACACTAGCAAAGTATCTACTAAGTATTCTGTCATGACAGGGTTACCTCAGGTAACCCATAAAATAGCTACAAGTATAATCCATTCAAATCGAGTTAAGACAGATCGCATTTTCTAAATATCGCGTAAGCAATTTACATCTGTGAAGTCCTACATGTAAAAAATAGAAATTGATTGATTACAACATAAATGTTTACACTAGCAAACTATCTAATAAGCATTCTTTCATAACAGGGTTACCTGATGTAACCCCAAATATAATTGCAAATATAACCCACTTAACTGACGTTATTTGAGATCACCTTTACATATATATCCCATAAACAATATAAATTCAATGAAGTCCTACATTCAAAATGAATAAGTTGGTTTATTACAATTAATGTAAGGACTAGCAAAGTATCTACGAAGTATTCATTCATGACAGGGTTACCTCAGGTAACCCCAATTATAACACCAAATACAACCCATTTAACTCAAGTGAACTCATGTAACATTTACATATAATCGCATAAACAATACAAATCTATGAACTCCTACATTTTAAATTAAGAAATTGTGTAATTACAGCATAAATGCATATACCAGCAAAGTATCTACGAAGTATTCTTTCATAACAGGATTACCTCAGGTAACCCAAAAAATAACAACAAATATAATTGATTCAAATCAAATTAACATAAGGTTGCAGTCTTGTTATTGACTGCTCCATAGGCTTACATGCAAAACAGCAAATCATGTTCATATCATGTATGTACCAAAGTGAAATTGTGATTTAATTGAAAACAGGGGGTCTTGCCACGAAGAATAAAACGTTACGCAATCGTGAAGTCAACTCATTTTTTTTTCTACTTTCTGTTTGCTATTTTTACTAGACCTAACCACTTCAAATAAACATGATATCCTTCCACTTTCCTGGAATGATATCCCCAAAAGATGCAAGATTTTTTTAAAAGTCTATATTTATGTTTCCATTCACCATATACGATATATATAAACAAACAGAAAAAAATGAGTTCAGAAAAAAATTCAGTCTACTAAATTATTTGTAAATCTCATTCTTGTCTATCTTTATGAATAACCTGACCATGCACAGTTGTAAAGTGGTTCACTGAGGTAACCTGACCATGCACAAGAGTACAATGGTTTCCTGAGGTAACCTGACCATGCACATTTGTACAATGGTTCCCTGAGGTAACCTGGCAATGCACAGAAGTTCAATGGTTCCCTGCAGTAACCTGACCATGTCCAGTAGTACAATGATTCCCTTGTGAAACCTGACCATGCACAGTGGTACAATGGTCACCTGAGGTAACATGACAATGCACAGTAGTACAATGGTTCCCTGAGGTAACCTGACCATGCACAGTAGTACTGTGGTTCCCTGAGGTAACATGACCATGTACAGTAGTACAATGGTTCCCTGAGGAAACCTGACAATGCACAGAAGCACAATGGTTCCCTGAGGTAACCTGACCATGCACAGAAGCACAATGGTTCCCTCGGTAACCTGGCCATGCACAGTAGTACAATGGTTCCCTGAGATAAACTGACCATGCACAGTAGTACAATGGTTCCCTGAGGTAACATGACCATGTACAGTAGTTCAATTGTTCCCTGAAGTAATCTGATCATGTACAGTATTACAATGGTTCTCTGAAGTAACCTGACCATGCACGGTAGTGCAATGATTCCCTAATTACTTACCATGCACAGTAGAACAATGGTTCCCTGAAGAAACCTGACCATGCACAGTAGTGCAATGGTTCCCTGAGGTAACCTGACCATGCACAGTAGTACAATGATCCCTTGAGGTAAACTCACAATACACAACAGTACAATGGTTCCCTGAGGTACCATGACCATGCACAGTAGAACAACGTTTCCCTGAGGAGACTTGAACATGCACAATAGTAAAATGGTTCCCTGCACAGTAGTACAATGGTTCCCTGAGGTTACCTGACCATGCATAGTTGAACAGTGGTTCCCTGAGTAACCTGACAATGCATAGTTGAATAGTGGTTCCCTGAGTAGCCTGACAATGCATAGTATTACAATGGTTTCCTGAGGTAACCTAACCATGCACAGTAGTACAATGGTTCCCTGAGGTTACATGACAATGCACAGTAGTACAATAGTTCCCTGAGGAAACCTGACAATGCACAGAAGCACAATGGTTCCCTGAGGTAACCTGACCATGCACAGAAGCACAATGGTTCCCTCGGTTACCTGACCATGCACAGTAGTACAATGGTTCCCTGAGGTAACATGACCATGTACAGTAGTTCAATGGTTCCCTGAAGTAATCTGATCATGTACAGTATTGCAATGGTTCTCTGAAGTAACCTGACCATGCACGGTAGTGCAATGATTCCCTAATTACTTACCATGCACAGTAGTACAATTGTTCCCTGAAGTAACCTGACCATGCAGAGTAGTACAATGATTCCCTGAGGTTACCTACCATGTACAGTAGAACAATGGTTCCCTGAAGAAACCTGACCATGCACAGTAGTGCAATGGTTCCCTGAGGTAACCTGACCATGCACAGTAGTACAATGATCCCTTGAGGTAAACTCACAATACACAACAGTACAATGGTTCCCTGAGGTACCATGACCATGCACAGTAGAACAACGTTTCCCTGAGGAGACTTGAACATGCACAATAGTAAAATGGTTCCCTGCACAGTAGTACAATGGTTCCCTGAGGTTACCTGACCATGCATAGTTGAACAGTGGTTCCCTGAGTAACCTGACAATGCATAGTTGAATAGTGGTTCCCTGAGTAGCCTGACCATGCATAGTATTACAATGGTTTCCTGAGGTAACCTAACCATGCACAGTGGTACAATGGTTCCCTGAGGTTACATGACAATGCACAGTAGTACAATAGTTCCCTGAGGTTAAATAACCATGCACAGTAGAACAATTGTTTCCTGAGGAAACCTGACAATGCAGAATAGTGCAATGATTCCCTGAGGAAACCTTACCATGCACAGTAGTAGAATGGTTCCCTGAGGTAACCTGACCATGCACAGTAGTAGAGTGGTTCCCTGAGGAGACATGGCAATGCACAGAAGTACAATGGTTCCCTGAGGTAACCTGGCAATGCACAGTAGTACAATGCTTTCCTGAGGTTACCTGACCATGCATAGTTGTACAGTGGTTCCCTGAGTAACGTAACAATGCACAGTATTACAATGGTTTCCTGAGGTAACTTAAACATGTACAGTAGTACAATTGTTCCCTGAGGTAACCTGACTATGCACAGTAGTACAATTGTTCCCTGAGGTAACCTGACTATGCACAGTAGTTCAATGGTTCCCTGAGGTAAACTCACAATACACAACTGTACAATGGTTCCCTGAGGTACCATGACCATGTACAGTAGAACAATGATTTCCTAAGGTAACATAGCCATACACAGAAGTACAATGGTTCCCTGAGGTAACCTGAACATGCACAGTAGTACAATGGTTCCCTGAGGTAACATGACCATGCACAGTTGCACAGTGGTTCCCTGAGAACCTGACCATGCACAGTAGTACAATGTTTTCCTGAGGTAACTTACCATGCAGAGTAGTACAATGGTTCCCTGAGGTAACCTGACCATGCACAGTAGTACAATGGTTCCCTGAGGTAACCTGACCATGCACAGTAGTACAATGGTTCCCTGAAGTAACCTGACCATGCACAGTAGTACAATGGTTCCCTGAGGTAACTTGACCATGCACAGTAGTACAATGGTTGCCTGAAGTAACCTGACCATGTCAATAGTACAATGGTTCCCTGAGGTAACCTGACCATGCACAGTAATACAAAGGTTCCCTGAGGTAACATGACAATGCACAGTAGTACAATGGTTCCCTGAGGTAACCTGGCCATGCACAGTAGTACAATGGTTCCCTGAAGTAACCTGACCATGTCAATAGTACAATGGTTCCCTGAGGTAACCTGACCATGCACAGTTATACAAAGGTTCCCTGAGGTAACATGACAATGCACAGTAGTACAATGGTTCCCTGAGGTAACCTGACCATACACAGTAGTACAGTGGTTCCCTGAGGTTACCTGACCATGCACAGTAGTGCAATGGTTCCCTCGGTAACATGACCATGCACAGTAGTACAATGGATCCCTGAGGTAACCAGACCATGCACAGTAGAACAATGGTTCCTTGAAGTAACCCGATCATGCACAGTAGTACCATGGTTCCCTGAGGTAACCTGGTCATGTATAGTAATTTACACATGACCTGAGGTAACCTGACCATGCACAGTAGTACAATGGTTCCCTGAAGTAACCTGACCATGTCAATAGTACAATGGTTCCCTGGGGGAAACCTGACCATGCACAGTAGTACAAAGGTTCCCTGAGGTAACATGACAATGCATAGTAGTACAATGGTTCCCTGAGGTAACCTGACCATACACAGTAGTACAGTGGTTCCCTGAGGTAACATGACCATGCACAGTAGTACAATGGATACCTGAGGTAACCAGACCATGCAAAGTAGAACAATGAATCCTTGAAGTAACCCGATCATGCACAGTAGTACCATGGTTCCCTGAGATAACCTTACCATGCACAGTAGTACAGTGGTTTCCTGAGGTAACCTGGTCATGTATAGTAATTTACATATGACCTGAGGTAACCTTGCCATGTACAGTAATTTACAGATGACCTGAGGTAACCTGGTCATGTACAGTAATTTACAGATGACCTGAGGTAGCCTGTCCGTGAAAAAAAGAACATAGATCTTGTGTACAATTTGGAAATTAGTATGGCGTTCATTATCACTGAACTAGTATATATTTGTTTAGGGGCCAGCTGAAGGACGCCTCCGGGTGCGGGAATTGCTCGCTACATTGAAGACCTGTTGGTGACCTTCTGCTGTTGTTTTTTTCTATTTGGTCGGGTTGTTGTCTCTTTGACACATTCCTCATTTCCATTCTCAATTTTATAGATGTAATCTGGACTGACTAAGCTGACGAAGGGAGTTATGAACATTCAATTGTGGTAACCTGAGGTTTGTAGAAAATTAGCGTTTTGCAAAGTTTATCTGTGGTAACATGCAGCTGACCATGAAGTTGTGACTTTGGGTAACCTCACCATATTCTAACATACAGAGGTATTCTGAGGTAACCTGACCATGCACAGTAATACAAAGGTTCCCTGAGGTAACATGACTATGCACAGTAGTACAATGGTTCCCTGAGGTAACCTGACCATACACAGTAGTACAGTGGTTCCCTGAGGTTACCTGACCATGCACAGTAGTGCAATGGTTCCCTCGGTAATATGACCATGCACAGTAGTACAATGGATCCCTGAGGTAACCAGACCATGCACAGTAGAACAATGGTTCCTTGAAGTAACCTGATCATGCACAGTAGTACCATGGTTCCCTGGGGTAACCTGGTCATGTATAGTAATTTACACATGACCTGAGGTAACCTGACCATGCACAGTAGTACAATGGTTCCCTGAAGTAACCTGACCATGTCAATAGTACAATGGTTCCCTGGGGAAACCAGACCATGCACAGTAGTACAAAGGTTCCCTGAGGTAACCTGACCATACACAGTAGTACAGTGGTTCCCTGAGGTAACATGACCATGCACAGTAGTACAATGGATCCCTGAGGTAACCAGACCATGCACAGTAGTACAGTGGTTCCCTGAGGTAACCTGGTCATGTATAGTAATTTATATATGACCTGAGGTAACCTTGCCATGTACAGTAATTTACAGATGACCTGAGGTAACCTGGTCATGTACAGTAATTTACAGATGACCTGAGGTAGCCTGTCCGTGAAAAAAAGAACATAGATGTAATCTGGACTGACTAAGCTGACGAAGGGAGTTATGAACATTCAATTGTGGTAACCTGAGGTTTGTAGAAAATTAGCGTTTTGCAAAGTTTATCTGTGGTAACATGTAGCTGACCATGAAGTTGTGACTTTGGGTAACCTCACCATATTCTAACATACAGAGGTATTCTGAGGTTACATATTTATATACAGTAGTTAAGAAATTACATTAGTTAACATGTGCACTTGGCCATGTATAGAAATGCAGAAGTGCCCTGAGGAAAACTAAAAAAATAGTGTTTTGTAAAGTTTATACAAAGTGTGGTAATACGAGTATGTGCAGTAATACAGAATAACCTCACCATGTACAGCAATACAGAGGTATTATTAGGTAACCTCACAATGTTAAATCATACAGAGGTGACCTGAGGTAACCTCACCATGTGAGCAATCATAGATATGATCTGAGATATAGGAAATACACAGTAATTTAGAGATGACCTAAGGTTATCTGACTATGTACAAAAGTCCATTGGAGATGTGAGGTTTTTCCTTGAAAATATCCAACATCTCTCAAATAAGATTGATTAAGACAATTAACATTTTAAAAAAAGCAGTTGTATACTATATAACCTGTGCTTGTAATTACGTTACTTTAAAAGTAGTGTCAAATGAAAAAAAAATTAGATTACTGTTCGTACTGCAATGTTTCTCTTTTTTAATACTGGTGAATAAAACCCTTAGTGTGTACTGGCTGGTCATCATCGCGTATGATACGATTTTGATACTCATACACAGCTAATGAATATTATGCATGAATATAGATAAGATCAGCACGTGTAGCCATAGACTGAGAGTTGTAGATTTGTAGTGTAAATATATAGATGCCGTTTATAGAATACAAAATTAGATCAGTATAGTATAGTATAGTTATTAAAATTGAGAAAGGAAATGGTGAATATGTCAAAGCGACAACCACCCGACCATAGAGCAGACAACAGCCGAAGGCAACCAATGGGTCTCCAATGTAGCGAGAATTCCCGCAGCTGTAGGTGTCATTCAGTTGGCCCCTAAAAATATGCATAATAGTTCAGTGATAATGGACGTCATACTAAACTCCGAATTATACACAAGAAACTAAAATTTAAAATCATACAAGCCTAACAAAGGCCAGAGGCTCCTGACTTGGGACATGCGCAAAATTGCGGCGGGGTTAAACATGTTTATGAGATCTAAACCCTCCCCCTATACATCTAGCCAGTGTAGAAAAGTAAAAGCATAACAATACGCACATTATAATTCAGTTCAAGAGAAGTCCGAGTCCGATGTCACAAGATGTAACAAAAGAAAATAAATAAAATGACAATAGTACAAAAATTACAACAGACTACTAGCAGTTAACTTACATGCCAGCTCCAGACCTCAATTAAACTGATTGAAAGAATATGTGTTCATCATATGAATATCAGGCACAATCCCTCCTGTTAGGGGTTTAGTATCATACTATCATAAAATATATGAGAAGAACATACTAGTAACCTGTGTCATGCCAACAACTGTTTTTTTAGAAATAGATGTGTTTAGTTCCGATTCAAAGACTCTATCAGTGAATCAATATTAAAGCCAAAATATGCAATCTTTAATGATCTGACAACAGTATCGTAACTATATCCCTTTTCAATAAGTCTATTTATTTAACGCATCAATGTAAAAATATCGGAAATTGATGAGACTGTCATTAAAGTGAGAGGGTTAGCGCTATAGAACCAGGTTTAATCCACCATTTTCTAAATTTGATAATGCCTGTACCAAGTCAGGAATATGACAGTTTTTGTCCATTCGTTTATTATAATTTGATTTTGCCATGTGATTATGGACTTTCCCAATTGATCTTCCTCTAAGTTCAGTATTTTTGTGATTTTACTTTTATAAAGGTTTTGTTAGTTTCTGAGGAGAATATTGACATTTTTGTTCTTTATATAGAATATTTCCATAAAAAATTGGATGTGAAATACCTGAACGTATAATAGACGTAGTAATACATAAATTTCTCTCGCTAAAATCTAATACGTTGTTACATACACGAGAGAATCGTACAAGTTGAGATATATAAACACCATAAGATGATGATAAGGGAACGTCACCATCTACAAATGGATAATTAACAATAGAAAATGAAAAAAATATCTCTCTTATCAACAATTTTTGTATTAATCTTCCCGTTTATGATATAGATAACAAAATAGAGGAAAGGGCAGTGGTCATTGTTATCATTAGCTTTAATTAAAGTAAGTTCTACAGGATAAATGTCTTTAGTATACATACGGAAGTCGTTATTATTGAGAGCCAATATATCATCCAAATACCTAAAAGTATTGTTAAATTTTTGTATCAAATATTGTTTTGATGGGTCTTTGCTAATTTAAGTCATAAATTGTAACTCATAACAATACAAAAACAGGTCCGCAATAATTGGTTCACAGTTAGTCCCCATTGGAATTCCAATAACTTGACGATATACGGAATCTCTAAAGCGAACAAAAATGTTATCAAATAAAAATGCAAGCGCATAAATAGTATCAAAGCATGTCCAATTGACATAGTTCTTTTGTTTATTGCTACTAAAAAATGATCGCAAAGAGTTTGAACAAATGTACTCGCATTCCAACTTTTTAAATGCCCAGTTAATTAGGGATGTGATTTTTTTCTTAATAAGAATATGAGGCAAAGTGGAATATAGAGTAGAAAAATCAAAACTTTGAACAGATTTAAAATCACCAATATATGCATGCAATTTATCAAGTACTTCCAACGACTTTTTGACACTCCAAAAGTAATTAATTCCACTATTTTCAAAGGCCTTATTTGAACAATTTATTATCAGGTTTTTTATTGTACCAAGTGTACTAGTAAGTAAAACAGACAATTTAGTAGTTGAACAATGGAAAGTGACGGGTCCAGGGGTGTTCTGGGTATAGGCACCCTTTTTTTTTTGGAGATCAATGCATTTGAATGGAAACATATAGTTGGAACCCCCTCCTTGTGTCCTGGATTGGGAACCCCCCTTTTTTTAAATGGATGGATCCGCCACTACCCCTCATGCAGTCGGACAAGATGGACTGATTTTCAATAACCTATCTATTAAATGTTATCATTTTCTACTTATGTTACTTTAAAAGAAGTAACCAAAATCAATATATGCGTAATCTGTCCATATGTTAGTGTCATATATTATTAACTATTTTAAAGCCAATCGAGTAAAATTCGGATCTATAAATGTATGCTTTGCTTAATATACTTTGATATAATTGATGGAATACTTTTCACATATCGATTGTTTGTACAACTTTTATGAGAAAAAAAAAACGTATGTGCCTGCCCCAAGTCAGGAGCCTGTAATTCAGTGGTTGTCGTTTGTTTACTAGTATGTGCTACACATTTGTTTTTGTTCATTTGTTTTATATAATTAATGCCGTTAGTTTTCTCGTTTGAATTGGATTTTATTGTTATTTCTGAATCTTTTATAGATGACAATGTGATATGGACTTTGTTCATTGTTGAGGGCCGTACGGTGACCTACAGTTGTTAATTTCTGTGTCCTTTTGTGGACAGTTGTCTCATTGGGATTTATACCACAGCTTCTTTTTTATATGTATCATTATTGAACGCATACCGTTATCTAGGTTCTTCTATTTTAATTGTATATATATATATATCTACTACCCCTTTCGAATAAACAAAGAATGGTACACAAAGAAGCTTTAAATACAATACATTTCAAACAAAGATAAGAAAAAACCAACGAAAGTGGTAATTATTTAACAATTTTGCATTAGTGTTAATGCTAATCTTACAGTGCAAGATGCATGCAGTACACTTAAATTCAAATAATGCCGTGACAGTGTATAGCGATATTTTTTGTAACAGTTCAGTGACGGGTCCATCGGTGTTCTGGGGATAGGAACCCTTTTTTTTGGAGATCAATGCATTTAAATGGGAACATATAGTTGGAACCCCCTCCTTGTGTCCTGGATTGGGGACTCCCCCCCCCTTTTTTTTAAATGAATGGATCCGCCACTGCCCCTCATGCAGTCGAACAAGATGGACTGATTTAAATAACCTATCTATTAAATGTTCTCATGTTCTACTTATGTTACTTTAAAAGAAGTAACCAAAATCAATATATGCGTAATCTGTCCATATGTAAGTGTCATATATTACCAAACACAATGATAGTCAAAGTTTCAACAGGACATTCACGAAACTTAGACAGCAATCATTTCATTTTCAGGGGGGGGGGGGGGGGGGGGGGCTATGGTTTTTTTTTAAAGTTTGTTTCTAATTGTTCTGCCACTATATGTAATGCTAAAATTGAAATGAAAGAAAAAAATGTTTTCGACCTGTCTCCAAAAAAATATTGTCTTTCGCCGAAGGAAAAAAAACCATATCCCCCCCCCCCCGAAAATCAAATGTTTGCTGCCTTAGGCATGTGTGGATAACTTTTATTCTTTAATAGTTAGTTTAAATAATTGTATATACATTTATTAACATAAATCTCTATGAAACAAGTTTTTGACAACTATTATTATAAAAGTTTCAATCGCCATTCAAAAAGTGTTTTATTTTTAATTATTTTAAGTCATTTACGTTTCACTAAATAAATATCTGTTCACGTTGCAATGATCACAAATAAACCAAATATTTGGATTTTTTTCGTGAATTATTTTTCGTAACTTATTGTAAAAATTTGTATGTGTTCCTGTTTTCTCCTATTTTTCGCACATATACTGTCAGTCGAAATAGAAAGTACAATGATGTATTTTTAGTTCATTCTATTTTTAGATCATGTTATTACTACGCATATGGGCACTATTGCCACGATTACCTGAGAGCACCGATTACCTTAGGGCATACAGCAGCGGACCTAACTGCCATCTGCACTTGGGGCAAGCGTTTTACTGCCGGTCGGGAGAAGACCAAGTGACCATATTTCTATACCCCAGTCACCCTTGGGAATTGTTGACATATAAACATAATAAACAAAAAGGGAAACACTATATGGGGAGGGGGCACTGACTGCCTAAGAGGGTGCCCACTCCGGTCATGCTTTATTTATTTCCTACAATCAAATTTTCCCCAGGTCCCACTCTAAATCTACCTCTTGGAAGATGTGGTTGGAGTACCAATGGGACAACTCTGCATGCATCCAAGTCACAATTTATAAAAGTTACCCATTACAGGTCAACACGGAGCATTGGCGAACAGCGAGCTACAATATGTTAAAAACCAAAGCTAGGGCCCCAAAAATTTATACTAGTGTAAAACCATTCAAATTGGGAAACCAACGGTGCAATCTATTAAAAAGTAAAATCCCCAAAATACCAAACTTTCAGGAAAATCAATTCGGAAAGTCCATAATCACATGGCAAAATCAATAAACAAGTCTTTTTTTTCCTTTCGCTACTTGGTCCGCTATTCTGTCAACTTCCTGTTCCAATGACATGTTCTTGCCTTTTTCTGCTTGCAATTCATTTGTGATTTTTGAAATAACATATGCAGCGGTTGTGCTGTCTGAATTTAGGCGAGATATTTCCTTTTCAGTCTGGTTTTCGAAAGATTCAATAGGACAGGAAGTTGACAGACTGAACTCTCCTTCCAAAAATTCACTAAACAAATCAGTATTCCTAACGTTTTTCAATTTTATGTTTGTTTCTGAAATCCTTTTTACTTTCTTATAGTATGTGTTAAACTTTGTCGATAAACTATCATTGATTTTTCCTTTTTCAAAAAACTCGGTAGCAACTTGTCTTATAGGCTTATCTGCCAGCATAAATATGATATCAGAGTTTTTCATTGACAGACTTTCAGTTACTCCCAATGAAATCAATGATTGGGTACATTTGTCCAGAGGCCCCTCACAATTAACCAACTGATTTCCAGTGAACAAATCGGAAGAAAATATCTGTATCTTACCACATATATATGTCTGAGTAGTGAGATTAGTATTTGTTTTACCTGTTGTAGATGTCCCTTCCACTGGTCCTGATTCCGTACTTGGTTTGGTTTCTGTTAGTAAAAAGATCAGTAATCATAAAAATGTATTTTAGTTTGTCAAAATCAGACAAATTTAAAACTGAAACTGTTTTTGAGATGACACTCTTTTTTGAAAATAATTTCTTTTGTTTATATGTGGTACGGTGACCTATAGTTGTTAATGTTTGTGTCATTTTGGTCATTTGTGGATAGTTGTCTCGTTGGCGATCATACCACATCTTCTTTTGTATATGGGTTGTCACTGTTACTGAAGACCACACGACAACCCCTAGATGGTGTTATTTTTCTAGGTTCGAATGTTTCATTGGGTTGTTTTTAATCATTGGCGCATGCCCCGTATCCTTTCTTTTTCATATGTTCAGTTTATTGACACATTTATGACAGCTTAGATATTTATGAAATTGGAAAAAGAAGGGGAAAAACAGCATCAAATCCAATAAAAAGTAACAAGAGGCTCTCAAGAGCTTGAATCACTCACTTTAATTTTTTTGGTTAAATCTCTCATTAATGATTATTTTGGCTTTTAAATTTATTGAAATGTTTTTTAAATCGTTCTATTTTCTTCAAAAGCAAAACAAAAATCATTTTCTCCTATGTTCTACTTTAGCCATATGAGCTATGTTTATTGACATACAAGGAAATAAAATATAAAATTCATGCTAGATACTCTGAAACTCATTTAGCCTAAGTTTGGCTGAAATTGATACAGCAGTTTCAAAGGAGAAGATTTTTTAACATGATGAACAAATTGTGAAAAAAAGTCTTTAAATAGCAATAACTCCTTAAGGGGTCAATTGACAATTTTGATCAAATTGACCTATTTGTAGATCTTACTTTGCTTAACATTTTTGCTATTAACAGGTTATCTGTATCTACAATAATATTCAAGATAATAACCAAAAACTGCAAAATTTCTTTATAATCATCAATTCAGGGGCATTATACCTGAAAAAGCAGTTACCCAATTTGGCTGAAAATTTGAGGACAGGTAGACCTTGACCTAATAAATACTTAAACTTCTTTGTCTTATTTGCTCTAAATGCTAGAGTAAATACTTTATTTTATACACCCTACTGATCATTCAGTTGAAGTTTGGTTGAGTAGTTTTAGAGGAGAAGATTTTTTAAAGTTAGCAAATATGATGAACAAATTGTGAAAAATTGTCATTAAAGGACAATAACCCCTTAAGGGGTCAATTGACAATTTTGGTCATATTCACTTATTTGTAGATCTTACTTTACTGATAATTTTTGTTGTTTACAGTTTATCTTTATCTATAATAATATTCAAGATAATGACCAAAAACTGCAAAATGTTCTTAAAATTTTCTGCCATGAACTGTCACCATCTTTTCTACCAATTCACCAGTGCTTGTTATATTATTTGATTTAAAGACTTTAGGAGCAACTGCAACACCTAGTCGCTAGTCTGTAATAGGTGCTTTACTTCTTTCTTAAGTTTTTTTTGGCTGGTCTTGGTGTTGATAGACGTTTACATAATATGAGTTTAGCCCTACGAACTCGAGATCTTACTTGTGCACCTTTAACTTCATCTTTATAAAGATTTTCTAGATTTTGTTCATTTTTTTCTATTTCATCTTTAGTTTCTTTTGAAGGATTAATTTTATTATTTAATCTTTGTAAGTTCATTTCTAAATCTTTTATTTTATTTTTCTTTTCAGATGATTTGTATTTACAATACATAACAGTTATGTCCCTTACTTCAGATTTGAAGACATCCCAAATATCTCTTGAATCTCTGGTAAGTGCCTTTTCTTTATATTTTAGAATAAGATTGTTTATATGGTTTTTATAATTATCATCTATTAAAATACTATTTATTATTTTAAAGACACCTCTTCCCCTGCCATGGGGATTTTGTCTTATTTTTAACGAAATGGCTTGGTGATCAGTGTGTGATATCATAGCAGGTCTTATATCAGAATTGATTACATGTGGCCTTATATCTGGACTGATCAAAAAGAAATCTATTCTGCTTGTTATATTCGTATTGTTTTTCCTTCTCCATGTAAATTGAATTTTGTTTGGATTTATTTCCCTCCATATATCTATTAATTTATGTGTTTTTTTATGAGCTGTTTAAGGCTATTTACTGGTTTATAGTATTTATGAGAGCTATTTGATTTCCTATCTATTTTTAATAGGGTTTCATTCATGTCCCCTCCTAAAATTAAAATACCTAAGCGATTATTTTCTATGATGTTATTTACTTTTTAAATTTTTTTATTTCTGTTGGTATGAATGTTTGGGGCATATACATTTATTAAGGTAAAAATGTTATCGTTAACTTCAATGTTGAGCAAAATAATTCTGCCATCATTATCTTTGACTTAATTTATTAGTTTATAATTAAAACTATCTTTAATCATTATTGAAACACCTCTTGATTGGGAACTTCCATAACTATGAAAAAATTTACCTTTTACTTCACTATTAATAATATGTTCATTTTTATCTATTAGATGGGATTCTTGTATAAATAATATATTAGATTTTTGATGTTTATTCCATAAGTATAATCTCTCTCTTTCTGTCCTAAACCTTGACAGTTTAAGGATATAAGATGTATATTGTCACTCATTGTTATTATCTAGGGAATGTTCAATTTTATACACTAAATATAGCTGTACAATTATGGTTCTCATAATTAGTGTAATAACCCACTCAATAGTACATGTTAATGAGACTATTATAGAACAACATGTCTTATTACATTGTTAACATGTTTGTATATACACAAGGTTAAATGCACTGTTAACCTCTTTTTTTCAAAGACACAATATAGTAATAAAATTATCATTATAAAGAAATATATTTGCAAGAAATTAATATTATAACTGTATAACATAATATAGATAACAGATTTGATTATGCTAACTATTTTCGTGCTAACTTTTGTTTGTTTACATATCAATACTATGTACATGTATATCATACACGAATAACAAAGCTTAAGTGTATTTAAATATACAAATATATCATTCAAATCACTGTTCACCTTTTCAATAATCAGGAAAGAATCTATCATGATTCCCTTTCATCTCTGAATTGTTTTATTGAGTAATCTACTAGTTAGGCTTTCTCCTTATATGTTATCTCAAAGTTCTTTGAGAAATATAGGTTTTCCATGCATAATCTTTACAAAATCTGTCAACTTTGAACACTGAGTAACACATGGAGTTACACAATAAACTTAAGTTTCATTCTTCTTTTAATATGATCAAATATATATATAAATGTACCATTCAGAATCCTTCACCCCTTGTTCCCTAAATTGAATACACATAGAATTTGATAATATCAGGAGAGTCAGGAAAATTGTGACAAAAATGTGGAAAGACAATCTACACTCCTTCTATAGGTTACCTCCCCCCCCCTATTTTTTTTTTTAAAATTTACGTCACGGTAAG
Organism: Mytilus edulis; assembly: GCF_963676685.1. Lineage (NCBI taxonomy): Eukaryota > Metazoa > Mollusca > Bivalvia > Mytilida > Mytilidae > Mytilus > Mytilus edulis. The sequence continues at coordinate 9,072,976 of NC_092354.1, forward strand.
CATGGTTAGTGTATTAACAAAAAGGTGGGCAACCTTCCCATAGTAAACACATAGTTTTTGTTCATGCCCCCTACCATACACCCAGACCGATGGCAGATTATAAAACTGTGAAGGGGAAAACTGACAGTTATAACATTGAACATGTCAGCTTGCAGAGTTTACCCTACACTTAACTTGATATTAAATATAATTTATAGTTCCACATACCTGTAAAGCGGGGATTTTCTTCATTTATTCGAATTGGGTTTTTAGTGCATGTCAAATGCCTGGCGTTAGACATCAATACATCTAAGTATGATTTTCCTTTTTCTTTGTTGACATTGTTATTTTCCTCTGGCTCTTCGTCCGATTCAGAATGGTGCCTGTTCACAGTAAAAGTAGCGAACTTTAGCTTGTTGTCAATTTTGTGGACCACCTCGATCGATTCATTCATGTCGGGCTCGAATGATTGAAGCCCACTTTTGTCGGATACATTTACCACGACTTCGTCCGTTTTCCGCATTGGTCAATATTAACTTTTCATGGTTGAGATTGTTCATTGTTTTTATAATTTGCAGGTCAACTATATTTAATGTATAGACTGATTGTAAGGTGTACATGTCTGTCTGGCATGGTTCATCTGACCTTTACCTCATGTTCATGGTTTGTTGGTCAATGTTAGTTTTTTGGTAAAGTATTTTTCTTGAAACTGAAGGTACTAATCAGAATAGGTTGACTATATTTTGTGTATTGAATGATTGTATGGTGCATATGTATTTCGTGTTTTGTTTACATCACCTTGTCTTTATTTTTAGGATCATGTTAAGTTTATGTAATTGTTTATTTTAGTGACTGAATTCTAGCAAATATGCATTACCATTCAATTTTTAAATCATAGACAACAAGAATGTGTCCACAGTACACGGATGCTCCACTCGCATTATCATTTTCAATGTTCCATGGACCATGCAAATCTAATTTAGCATTAACATTAGAAAGATTTTTAACTACAGGGAACATGTGCACTAATTTCCAAATTGATTTGACTTTAATGCTGATGAAATTCCCATCAAAATAGAAATTCCTGAAGGGACTTTTATAATTAACAAACAAAATAGTCTGTTTGGTCTAGCTTTACAGTACCAAGAGTTGACTGGATTTCTAACATTACAAGAAGCAATTCAAAATTGTACAAAGCAGTCTAACAAATTTCTTATAATGATTGGAGCCATATGTTCGGCAGTTTATTATTTTAATCATACATACTATTTTTTGACACTCATTCTCATTCAGAATGTACACTGAATAACCCATTAGATTCTTCTGGCAAAAGTATTTTGATTTGCAATGTGGAAAATGAAACATTAGAAAGTAAAGCCAAGCAATATGAGGGTAAAGTAATAGATCTAGAGAGAGCTATAGAAGAGGCAGAAAATAACTGTAATGAGAAGGATCAAATAGCCCCTGCCATACAGCAAGTAGAAATGGAAGATGCTGAACTAGCTAGGCCCAACAGAATCTTAACAGTACGTTCATTTCAATCCAGATAGACCAACAGAACATAGACTATGATATGTCCCGTGAAGTTGGAATAGATTGTTTTTGGATTGATAAGATCCTTGAATAAAAGGCAGTTGGAATTTTTCCAACATGTTGTCACATGGGTTAAAACAAAACATGAACCATTATATACATTTTTGACAGATGGAGCAGGATGCGGAAAATCTGTAGTTGTCAGAGCAATATTTCAAGCTTTACATAGACACTTATGTTCTATTGAAGGTGAGGACCCTGACGATATAAGAATTCTTCTTTGTGCTCCTACTGGAAAGGCAGCTTACAATATAAATGGTCTGACCCTTCACAATGCTCTCCAGATACAACCAAATAAAGGACTGGACCAGTCACTGTCATGTGATGTTCTTAATACACTCAGAATGAAATACAGAAATTTGTCTCTGATTTTGATTGATGAAATTTCAATGGTTGGAAACACAATGTTCTCTTTACTGGAGAGAAGGCTGAAAAAAAATCAAGGGAAGCAACTGTTCATTTGGTGGCGTCAGTATCAAAGCTATTGGTGACTTTTTCCAACTCCAGCCTGTATTTGACAGCTGGATTTTCAATGATCTTAGCAAAGGATTAACAGCATTAGCCCCTAATTACTGGAAATTATTATTTTCTTTTCATGAACTTACTGAAATAATGAGACAAAAAGATGATTTAGAATTTGCTCTACAACTAAATAGGTTGAGACAAAATCCGCTGACTGAAAATGATTTTGCAGTTTTAAGTACCAGAACTGTTTCAATCAGTGATGCAACATACAGAACTAATGCTACACATTTGTTTGTTGAAAATGCTTTAGTGGATAATTATAATTTGCTATACATATCTAAATTAGGCTCACAAAAGGTTAAAGTTAAAGCAGTTGACACAGTTTGAAGGGATTTACCAGCATCTGTAAAAACAAAATGACTTAGTTCTTTACCAGAAAAAACAGTCTGAAGTAATGCAAATTTTGTCTTAAAATGGATATTTTTTTTATATCTTAAAATGCTTACTTTTTGAAATCATTTACATGTTTATAAAAAAGAAGATGTGGTATGATTATTGCCAATGATTGTCTTTCTTATGGGTTCTTAGCTGGAAAATGATAAATGAAAGGTAAAAATATAGAATGATACATTGTTATAAATCTTCAATATTCCTCCATTCTAGTATCCTCAATAGTTTTTTGGAGAAAATAAAACACATATACCTTTTCCGAAAATCACCAAAAAATGTTTTACATCATAATGACATTATAAGTGTTGCATTTTACATTGAAATCCAGTTAAGTAAATTGATAAATTTTTTGCAGACCTAATGTATTTATACATGTTGAACAGCAACCCTGTAGTCAAAACCATAAAATACATTTGCAGTGGATAATTAATATGGTGTCTGAATTACAGTCAACAACTCCTAAGACAATTGTGTATTGTCAAAATCTCGGACAATAATTGTCTGTTTATGATATATATGTATATATATACAACTTATAATAATGTTTATATGACTAAATCTTCCCCCAGCACCGCCCAGACATGCCATTGAGGTATTTTATAGCTCAAACTAATGCTTAGGGTGTCTACTACATGCCAGAATCTTTATTTATACTGAAATATGTGAACGTAAGCCAAGAAAATATTTAATCGATCCCTACCCCCAATTTGGATAGCCAGACGCCAATATTGACCATACCTACCCCGGATCTTTTCACCCTAGAGACAAAACTGAGCATGTTATTGGTCCATACAAGGTGTAATTTTTACTGTAAATGTCTTGGCTAACTTTAACATGTGTTTTCCAACATAAATAAGTGCCTCATTAAGCGGAAAACACGAAAAACCATCATAAAAGCCAAGAAAACCAACATAAAGGCAAATATCAATTATAGTGAAAATCTTCCCCCAGCACCGCCCAGACATGGCATTGAGGTATATTATAGCTCAAACTAATGCTTAGGGTGTCTACTACATGCCTGAATCTTTATTTATACTGAAATATGTGAACGTAAGCCATGAAAATATTTAATCGATCCCTACCCCTAATTTGGATAGCCAGACGCCAATATTGACCATACCTATCCCGGTTCTTTCCACCCTAGAGACAAAACTGCACATGTCATTGGTCCATACAAGCTGTCAGTTTTACCATAAAGGCCTTGGCTAACTTTAACATGTGTTTTCCAACTTAAATAGGTGCCTCATTAAGCGAAAAACACGAAAAACCATCATAAAAGCCTAGAAAATCAACATGAAGGCAAATATCAATTTGAGTGAAAAGCTTCCCCCAGCACCGCGCAGGCATGCCATTGGGGTATATTATAGCTCAAACTAATGCCTAGTGTGTCTTCTACATGCCTGAATCTTTATTTATACTGAAATATGTGAACGTAAGCCAAGAAAATATTTAATCGATCCCTACCCCAAATTTGGATAGCCAGACGCCAATATTGACCGTAATTACCCCGGATCTTTGCACCCTAGAGACAAAACTGAGCATGTCATTGGTCCATACAAGGTGTCATTTTTACTGTAAAGGCCTTGGCTAACTTTAGCATGTGTTTTCCAACATAAATAGGTGCCTCATTAAGCGAAAAACCATCATAAAAGCCAAGAAAACCAACATAAAGGCGAATATCAATTATAGTGAAAATCTTCCCCAGCACCGCTCAGACATGCCATTGAGGTATTTTATAGTTCAAACTAATGCTTAGTTTAATTCCCAGAGAGAAACTAGATCCCGTTCGAGGGGTGGTCAAGTGCGAGGTAACCCAGGAAAGGAATGTCAAAACTGAGAGAGAGGAAATAAAAGTAATAATAAAAGCTAATTCCGCTGACCCGAGCAGTTCATAGAAGGTTAAACACAATGCAAATGAAGTTATTCAAGACATAAAAAAACAATGGTACGTCAGCCGGACAGAAAGAGATGAAAGTAAAAAAAAAGAAGAAAAAAAAAAAAGAAAGAGATGAAAATTGATATAATCTCATTGAATCTTATTAAAAAGACTTATTGGGATCATGACAAAGGAGAACTTGTGACTGCGCGAGAACAAAGGATGGCAACTAGCAGCCATATAGACATGAACAATTTCAACTGGGAGGATTTTGTTATCAATTCGGCAGATGAGGTGTTCGCTCACCTAGAAGATATCAGAAAAATTAAACTGGTTATTTAGCAGTTTGAGAAACACTTATTTTGATCATTGATCATTGAGAAGATCCCTTCAACAACACAACGTAATTAAAACGTTTAGCTGATTTTACAGAGTTATCTCCCTGTAGTGTTAGGTACCACCTTAATTCAGATTGTATGAGGCCTCCCATATTCTCTAAAACCATGCATGTATATTGTCTTTAAAAGTTTAATAATTTTGCATTGCCAAACTTCATTAAAATTTAACAAATTATATGGTTGTGTGACCACCCATAAGTAATTAATTAATTTTAGGTCAGACCTGCTTAACTCTATTGCACAATGTAATTGCTAAACTGAAAAAATGGATTGAAAGTGCTTACAATTGACACAATAGAAAGCATAAATCTCTGTACCCGATTAAAATTTCTGAAGCATTTGGAATTACAGTATATAATTTCCATAGAAAAAAGAAAGAATGTGATAAGTGTTTTAATTACCTTCCAGCATGTCGAGTATCGGATTGATTAGGGATGGTATAACTGTTGAAAAAATATTATCTATGTCTGTTAAATTTAAATTTAAGACTAATACATTGAAAATTCACCAGTAAATTTATTGTAGTATACTTTTGTTTCTGCAATCTAATGAATAAAGTGAAGCGTTAACTCAATTTTGTAATTCTGTTTAGGTCTTACACTGTGTTGTTACTTATTGAATTGAAACTGTTTATTCCAAGATGACTGTAAATGCAATTATTTATTTGTATTTGAATTTACATTTTCTTTCAGACGTTCTACTTCCACCTACTTCATCACCTACAACAATATATAAAATTGTACGGACCACCAAGAAATTTTTGGATGTTCCCTTACGAGCGATTCAATCTCACTTTGACAGAGGCAGTCTCAAACAACCAGTATCCTGAGTTATCTGTCATCAAAAAAGTTAAGGTAAGCATCGATTTATTTTAGAATCAAAGTGCATGTTCCAGCATGGTCTTTGTCAATCAACCTTCATGCTATATAGTCCAGTCCTGAAAAGAATGATTACTATACATCGTGTTTGGGTCAATTGTTGTCAAAACAATGGTCGTCAGTAATGAGCCAAGAGAAGAAATAGTTCAGGAAGCGAATATTCTCTTTTTGATAAAGAAACAATTATTTAAGAGACAAATTATTAAAAGAATGTAAGTTCAGAGTTTAAAGTTCATTAAACATGCCTATTTAAAGATTTATAAACAAAAATAAAAAATTGGAAGTTTGGAGTTAGAAAAAGTAATGAGTTATTTCCAGAACTTTTTGGAATGAAATGAAAAGCAAAAAGGTGTATAAGATAGCAAAGCAACAACAAGACAATAGAAACTAATTCATTATTTAGTTGCTCCCCTACAAACATTCAATCTTAAGGGATGCAATACTGTATTTGTGGGATAGATTCTTGTTTTAATGTGAAGGCTGAGAAAATTGTTGTCAGGAAATTTATATGCTTTCAAGAATAAATGCTGCGGAATAAGGCTTATGTTGAATCAAAAAAGATTTCTCCTTTAAAAAAAAACTGACATCCAATTTGTATGAAATTCCTACACTATCTTCTTTTTCACTTGTAGGTTCAGTGGTTGATCACTTTACTAGACAGTGCTGGTTTTTTCCGTCCAATTAAAGTCGAAGCAGCTAAACTTAACAGTCAACTGTCTGCGGGACGATTTATACCAGAAACAAGACAGCTGACAGCAGACGAAATACCCCATATTCACGACTTCTTCCAATGTGAGGTTATCCAAAGTGAGATAACAATCTATCATCATGCTGTAAACAAGAAAGGGACATATAGAGACATGTCAATTGGGAAGACTACTCAACGAGAGCAGTGTTCAGGTTTCATGTGCAACAACTGTGTCGGTAGGATTCAATTCTTTTTCAAGAATAACACCAACGAACTAGTGTGGGTTAATTGGCTAGGCTACCTGGAAGATGAAGAATCTAAGAGCTATTTTGTGACACCAAGTGACCATTTGCCTAATCCCATCATCTATGTAAGCAATATGTCAGCACCGTTAGTGCATGTTATGGAGGATGGTGTTCTGTGGATTCTAAAACTGCCAATGTAAAGATGTTGATAGAGACACAACTCAATGACAATCACTATGTATTTTTCCAATTATTTATGTTCATAATGCATATATTACATTGTAATTAGTTGACCATTTTACAATGATATAAGTTTTCAAAGTGACAAGTATACCTTTTTAGACATGTATAAATATATCCAAACGTTTTGTATAAAACATTATTTTATCATTTCTAGTCTGTGTTTGGCATTAAAATTTTGTAACAACAATTTAGTTCAGCTTCAGAAGTAAGATAAAAAGCTGTTAGTTTTCTTGTTTGAATTTATTCATATTTTTCGGGTTCGGTCCACCATTGTACATAGGGCCTTTTAAAGTTTACTGTAGAATATTGGTTTGTCTTCAAGATAGACTTACAATTAAAAGATCGGAGCTAAAATTTATTTCATTTCTGTTGGCATAGGACATGATTTTTAAAAGTAATGAGTTATTTCCAGAACTTTTTGGAATGAAATGAAAAGCAAAAAGGTGTATAAGATAGCAAAGCAACAACAAGACAATAGAAACTAATTCATTATTTAGTTGCTCCCCTACAAACATTCAATCTTAAGGGATGCAATACTGTATTTGTGGGATAGATTCTTGTTTTAATGTGAAGGCTGAGAAAATTGTTGTCAGGAAATTTATATGCTTTCAAGAATAAATGCTGCGGAATAAGGCTTATGTTGAATCAAAAAAGATTTCTCCTTTAAAAAAAAACTGACATCCAATTTGTATGAAATTCCTACACTATCTTTTTTTTCACTTGTAGGTTCAGTGGTTGATCACTTTACTAGACAGTGCTGGTTTTTTCCGTCCAATTAAAGTCGAAGCAGCTAAACTTAACAGTCAACTGTCTGCGGGACGATTTATACCAGAAACAAGACAGCTGACAGCAGACGAAATACCCCATATTCACGACTTCTTCCAATGTGAGGTTATCCAAAGTGAGATAACAATCTATCATCATGCTGTAAACAAGAAAGGGACATATAGAGACATGTCAATTGGGAAGACTACTCAACGAGAGCAGTGTTCAGGTTTCATGTGCAACAACTGTGTCGGTAGGACTCAATTCTTTTTCAAGAATAACACCAACGAACTAGTGTGGGTTAATTGGCTAGGCTACCTGGAAGATGAAGAATCTAAGAGCTATTTTGTGACACCAAGTGACCATTTGCCTAATCCCATCATCTATGTAAGCAATATGTCAGCACCGTTAGTGCATGTTATGGAGGATGGTGTTCTGTGGATTCTAAAACTGCCAATGTAAAGATGTTGATAGAGACACAACTCAATGACAATCACTATGTATTTTTCCAATTATTTATGTTCATAATGCATATATTACATTGTAATTAGTTGACCATTTTACAATGATATAAGTTTTCAAAGTGACAAGTATACCTTTTTAGACATGTATAAATATATCCAAACGTTTTGTATAAAACATTATTTTATCATTTCTAGTCTGTGTTTGGCATTAAAATTTTGTAACAACAATTTAGTTCAGCTTCAGAAGTAAGATAAAAAGCTGTTAGTTTTCTTGTTTGAATTTATTCATATTTTTCGGGTTCGGTCCACCATTGTACATAGGGCCTTTTAAAGTTTACTGTAGAATATTGGTTTGTCTTCAAGATAGACTTACAATTAAAAGATCGGAGCTAAAATTTATTTCATTTCTGTTGGCATAGGACATGATTTTTAAAAGTAATGAGTTATTTCCAGAACTTTTTGGAATGAAATGAAAAGCAAAAAGGTGTATAAGATAGCAAAGCAACAACAAGACAATAGAAACTAATTCATTATTTAGTTGCTCCCCTACAAACATTCAATCTTAAGGGATGCAATACTGTATTTGTGGGATAGATTCTTGTTTTAATGTGAAGGCTGAGAAAATTGTTGTCAGGAAATTTATATGCTTTCAAGAATAAATGCTGCGGAATAAGGCTTATGTTGAATCAAAAAAGATTTCTCCTTTAAAAAAAAACTGACATCCAATTTGTATGAAATTCCTACACTATCTTTTTTTTCACTTGTAGGTTCAGTGGTTGATCACTTTACTAGACAGTGCTGGTTTTTTCCGTCCAATTAAAGTCGAAGCAGCTAAACTTAACAGTCAACTGTCTGCGGGACGATTTATACCAGAAACAAGACAGCTGACAGCAGACGAAATACCCCATATTCACGACTTCTTCCAATGTGAGGTTATCCAAAGTGAGATAACAATCTATCATCATGCTGTAAACAAGAAAGGGACATATAGAGACATGTCAATTGGGAAGACTACTCAACGAGAGCAGTGTTCAGGTTTCATGTGCAACAACTGTGTCGGTAGGATTCAATTCTTTTTCAAGAATAACACCAACGAACTAGTGTGGGTTAATTGGCTAGGCTACCTGGAAGATGAAGAATCTAAGAGCTATGTTGTGACACCAAGTGACCATTTGCCTAATCCCATCATCTATGTAAGCAATATGTCAGCACCGTTAGTGCATGTTATGGAGGATGGTGTTCTGTGGATTCTAAAACTGCCAATGTAAAGATGTTGATAGAGACACAACTCAATGACAATCACTATGTATTTTTCCAATTATTTATGTTCATAATGCATATATTACATTGTAATTAGTTGACCATTTTACAATGATATAAGTTTTCAAAGTGACAAGTATACCTTTTTAGACATGTATAAATATATCCAAACGTTTTGTATAAAACATTATTTTATCATTTCTAGTCTGTGTTTGGCATTAAAATTTTGTAACAACAATTTAGTTCAGCTTCAGAAGTAAGATAAAAAGCTGTTAGTTTTCTTGTTTGAATTTATTCATATTTTTCGGGTTCGGTCCACCATTGTACATAGGGCCTTTTAAAGTTTACTGTAGAATATTGGTTTGTCTTCAAGATAGACTTACAATTAAAAGATCGGAGCTAAAATTTATTTCATTTCTGTTGGCATAGGACATGATTTTTAAAAGTAATGAGTTATTTCCAGAACTTTTTGGAATGAAATGAAAAGCAAAAAGGTGTATAAGATAGCAAAGCAACAACAAGACAATAGAAACTAATTCATTATTTAGTTGCTCCCCTACAAACATTCAATCTTAAGGGATGCAATACTGTATTTGTGGGATAGATTCTTGTTTTAATGTGAAGGCTGAGAAAATTGTTGTCAGGAAATTTATATGCTTTCAAGAATAAATGCTGCGGAATAAGGCTTATGTTGAATCAAAAAAGATTTCTCCTTTAAAAAAAAACTGACATCCAATTTGTATGAAATTCCTACACTATCTTCTTTTTCACTTGTAGGTTCAGTGGTTGATCACTTTACTAGACAGTGCTGGTTTTTTCCGTCCAATTAAAGTCGAAGCAGCTAAACTTAACAGTCAACTGTCTGCGGGACGATTTATACCAGAAACAAGACAGCTGACAGCAGACGAAATACCCCATATTCACGACTTCTTCCAATGTGAGGTTATCCAAAGTGAGATAACAATCTATCATCATGCTGTAAACAAGAAAGGGACATATAGAGACATGTCAATTGGAAAGACTACTCAACGAGAGCAGTGTTCAGGTTTCATGTGCAACAACTGTGTCGGTAGGATTCAATTCTTTTTCAAGAATAACACCAACGAACTAGTGTGGGTTAATTGGCTAGGCTACCTGGAAGATGAAGAATCTAAGAGCTATTTTGTGACACCAAGTGACCATTTGCCTAATCCCATCATCTATGTAAGCAATATGTCAGCACCGTTAGTGCATGTTATGGAGGATGGTGTTCTGTGGATTCTAAAACTGCCAATGTAAAGATGTTGATAGAGACACAACTCAATGACAATCACTATGTATTTTTCCAATTATTTATGTTCATAATGCATATATTACATTGTAATTAGTTTACCATTTTACAATGATATAAGTTTTCAAAGTGACAAGTATACCTTTTTAGACATGTATAAATATATCCAAACGTTTTGTATAAAACATTATTTTATCATTTCTAGTCTGTGTTTGGCATTAAAATTTTGTAACAACAATTTAGTTCAGCTTCAGAAGTAAGATAAAAAGCTGTTAGTTTTCTTGTTTGAATTTATTCATATTTTTCGGGTTCGGTCCACCATTGTACATAGGGCCTTTTAAAGTTTACTGTAGAATATTGGTTTGTCTTCAAGATAGACTTACAATTAAAAGATCGGAGCTAAAATTTATTTCATTTCTGTTGGCATAGGACATGATTTTTAAAGGCCAAAATGAAATTTTACAAGCCTGATCTGCTTCTGTGTTTGGTTAGTGTTAAGAAGTGATTATTGTCTCATTGTTGAAGTTAGTATGTACAGTGATATATAATTCCTAATATCCAGGTTAGCTACTGTTACTAAATATATTCACACTAAAATATAGTTCCCTATGGTTCTCATGAATGTGCACATAATACACAAATAAACTGAAAAAACTGGGTATATTATTGGAGCAGTTCATTCAAGAATGTATGTAATTAAGGTGTGTTGATGTGCAGGCTTTTTTAAAAACATTTTGATTAGGTAAGTGGGTATTGATTCCACTAGTATGATTGACAACTATTACCACTAAACAATCAGAGACAAGGTGGACCTTTAATTACAATGCCCCACCTCCTAACCTGCAAATCAAATTGACCACATTACCTATCAACCTCAGTCTTACATAATTATACAGATCACTCCAATATGCATCTAATTCTTAATACACAAGTATTTGACCTCATAATTGAATACACAAATGTGTATATTAGATGTTTGATATTTATAAGGATGATAGATTTATTTATTGCCAATTACTTTTGATCTACATTACATAAAGTGATTCTGTAAAGTATATCTGAAAGATAAATGATTAATGGATTAACAAGATCTTAAAAAAATGAAATATTAATATAAATATGAATATAAATATGAATATATAAAAGGTATTCAAGTATGGCCTATAATTTACTTGATAAATTTCCAATAATCATCTGTAATCAATCAACAATTTAGATTAGTTCACTTTTTTTTTATCAGGAATTGGCTTGACACAGTTTTAAAATTTGTACACTTTTAATTATAACAAACCATTGTTTATTAGTTTATTTCCCATCAATCATTATGTCTATTTTAGTCATTTGAATTTTTATTAAAAGTAAATATATATTTTTGCAATCAAGAAAAAATCCACATTTCAATAAAATAAGTTTTTTAATTGGTTTATGTTGAAAAATAAAATTGAAAATGCCCTGTGTTGAAAAATACTTAACAATTTGATCAAAAGGCACTGTACAACTTTTAATTTTCAATGCCATATAACCTCCGTTTCAACTTACAAAATGCCCCAAAACAACATTTTTAGATTATTTTTGTTGGCACTTTAAAGCCTTTAGTGTTGGTCTAAATTTATGTCTTACAATGATAGTTGATAACATTTTCTAGAAGAATTTTTGCATGTTTTTTTTGTTTTTTTTTTTAAACATGTTCTGAACCGGCAACACAATTTTGATTAAATATAAACTGCAGTTTAAATAAAATTGTGCAAATTTAGAGACTCATATTATTTGATTTGAGCTTTTTTATCCTCACAATGGAAAAGCAAGTTTTCTTCTAAAGACCTGCTGTAAATGTAATTTTCAGCAATAGTGCTTTATAAATGTTCATTTCCCCCCACCATACCTTAATATGAAATAATTCAAACTACTGTTCTAATCTTTCCATGAGTGATATCCATCACTTTGATTGTATTGACCTATTGTTTATAGTTTTTGATTTATATTTAGATCTGTTTGAAATACCTATTTATTTTCAATTGTCAAGTTTTTTTTCTTGGTTCAAAATTGTTTTTAGGATTTGATTAGAAGAGTACTTATCTTTTTTTAGTAGGTTATTATTTTTTACAGAAGATGTTTATATGGACCTTATTTTTTTACCAAAACAAGTTTGATGTGACATTAAAGTCGGGTTAAAAAATACAGGGGCAACATCCCCCTTGCTACCTCAGGCATAGAGTACCTTAGCTGTATTTGGCCAAACTTTTAGGGATTTTGGTCCTAAAGGCTCTCTCTTCAACTCCGTACATTATTTGGGCTTTTTAATTTTTTTGGATTCGAGCGTCACGGGCGAGTCTTTTGTAGACGAAATTTTATGAGTCATTTCAAAGAGACAGCTTTGGTAAAGCTAACATAAACTATAACGACACAGTAAAAGTTTGGATAGGAGGTGATCAGTTAACAAGAAAAAGATTTCCTGGGCGCAAATGCTTAAGAGGTGGGGTCATAACAGTCGATGCACGTTTTGATCACTTGTCTCCAGTAACCTTTGAATAATTTTATTTCTGCATTAACTATGTTAAATTGATAATGAAACAATTTTCAAAATCAAAGATTATATAATGGGCACTTTGGAATGTGAGGCAAATCGTTTATTAAGAACCACTGCGAATGTACACAATGATGCTGATAACAGACTTCATAATATCCTTCACAGATGCATACATAACAGAAGCTGTTATGACTTTTTTTAAATGAAAACCTCTATTTCTGCCTCAACAATAAATAGACCTGAACCACCTAGTCAGTTTACAAATGATGGTGGGAATAAGGAATAGATTTTATCAATATTTGGTGATCTAGTTGACAAAAGGGGATGGTGCAATGAAAGTGATACTTGCAGGTCTTACTCTGAAGAAGAAATTCATGACAGGTTTACAATATTAAATAAAATTATTCACTGAGTGCAGCCTGATACTATATATAGCTACAGCAGTGGATAAACCCGGAACATTTGGGCATATTTGGATAGTGATAAAACTTGTGCCATAATATAGGTTCCTGACACCAAAATATTTAAATGTGGTCGATTTTTTTACAAATTCAATGAGCAATACTGTGCAATTAAAAATGTCTTTATAAACTTTTCAAAAATTTGAAATTTCAAAAATAATGAAAAAAAGAATTCCAGTACGCGGTTGTATGATTTTGACGTTTGTGGTTCATAATAGAAATATATGATAATGAGATATAATAGACCAAAATAATACTGACGGGATCTTTTAAAGTACAGAGTCACGTAATAAGAACAAAAGAAATACAATGAGTCGCATATACAAAACAAACAAACAAAAAATGAAAGCCAATACACACACACATTGACGAGATGTATAAGTACCGAGCCACGTCAAACGGATATCACATAAAACCATTCAACAGTAAAAGTAATATTAATAATAGAATTCACTTTGCTGTTATGAATTGACACTCTCCCTCTTCCTCCCAAAAAAGTCTCCTCTTTTTTTAAACAATACCCAACAGAATAAAACGATCATAAACATAAGGGACCATGACTCCTAAAATCCATCCCAACCTTTCTTTGGTGATAATAAACCTTGTGCTAAAATTTTATTGATTTATAATTACTAAAACTGAATTAAAGTTATTATCTTGAGATCATATGTCTTTGGACGGCGCAGACAATGTGATATCAATTTACGACCAAAACTTTTTTTAATTTTTGCAGTCGCATAAAGTGTTTTTCATTCTAAACCCAATCATGAAATGTATCATCAACTTAACTGACAAATGACTTTACGTGATTTTCTTTAAAATATAAAGCTTGATTGCAAGTTGAACTGATCCAAGAAAGTATGTCAAGGTAAGGTAAACAAAACCAAAAATACATTGTACAAGTACACTGTACAATCATTCCATGAACCAAATGTAGTTGACTTACATGTTATGCTTATAATTGTTTATGAAAAACTATACAAACACAAAAACTTTATATTTAGCAATGAACAATGGAAATGAAGGCAGGGTTAAATAAAACCTATCAAGATGACATGTACATTGTGAAACAATTCTAGGAATACATTGTTTTATCAGGGGTAAAGAAAAAATACCAAAACTCAACTGTTGTTTGCTCTATGGTCGGGTGGTTGTCGCTTTGACATATTCACCATTTCCTTTCTCAATTTTATATTTTATATTTGACCATTTAAACCTTAAAATAATTTTATTAACCAACTATAGTAGCCCTATATTTCTTTTAGGATCTGAGATGTGGATTTAATCCTTATAAATTAACCTTGTTCACTGATCCATGAAAATATGGTCATTCTATATATCTATTACTTATAATAAAGTGAAATTAACATTGCAAAATATCTTTTTTTTCTTCTTTTCATGTAGTCACTGAACTGTGTAAATGTGGTCAAGAACTATGTACATGTGATATGGGGAAATTTCATAACATTAGCCGATAAGCACCAAATATAAAAGACATTAACTAACAACAACCACTGAACTACAGACTCTTTAACCTTTAACAGCGACAGTTTATACATTATTACACCGATTTGTTTTAGTATGTTTTACAGAAGATGCCATCTTCTCCACGAACATTCTCTACTCTTCTTTTGTCTATAATAGAAAAAGCTACACCAAGTAAAAAATTGCATTAAAAAAACGTTTGATGTGCAGCCCAAATTCCAAAATCGACTTGAACTATATGATAACTCTTTTGAAGACATAAAAAGGAAGATGGAAGGTATAAAGAAAAGTAAATCGAAGAAAAATATTGCTTTCAAAAGAACAGTTGCGCATCTATTGAGTAGATCTGCAATAAAAACGGTAAGAAAAAACGAAAAAAAATATTTGATCAATTTTGAATCCCGAGAAAGCGTGCTAAAATTTTTCTAATAGATTTGATTTGAGTAAGCATTCATATTTTCCGGCAAAAAAAAAATTTAATCTCAAATGCAGAATTATCGTTCCTTGGGATATACTTTGGATATACTTTGGCATGCATGTGCATAGATATTAATGATATTTTACTTATATGTATATATAACAAAACATTTTAATATAATTAATTTATCTTCTTTAAACAGTATTTGATTAGCATTCATCGAAGAAACAAATTTATAACAAGCGATAATGAATGTTAATTTGCCCTCCATGATGTCTGCGTATTCAACATGTTTATAGATCGGTTTAAAATTCAACAGGAAAGTTACGTAAAGGAAATCTAGGATACATCATTACACCGGAATGCCCTTACGGTCATCCGCTGTAACAAGGTAATTCTGGTTTCTGACCGATATATTTTGCAAAATATACAAAACTACTGCGCTTTCCATTATTGATGGAATAATCATGCATGTAATCATGGTAATTAGCATCGTTAGGGTCAGAAACACTCACAGCACTGTCAGTAATCTAAGTCTGATGGTCTTAATATTAACTTAATATGAAGGTACCAGGGAAAGTAAATTGCCTCAATGTAATGAGAAAAGAAAACGCCCTGTCAAAAATTGATTGGAAAAAATCAAGTTTTCCGCTTATAACATTATTCAGAGGAGGAAAAGACCACCTGTTTAATCTGTTTGGTATTCTCATCACTTAGCTTCTGCAGTCAGCCGTTTACTTTTACATAAATCTCCTTCTCTGAAACTACTTTGTCCAAATTCAACCAAACAAGGGTTAATAGTTAAAAAAAAATTGTCCGAACTCTGCCATCTAACCAACATGGCTGATATAGCTATAAATAGAACATAGGGGTTATATGCAGTTTTTGGCTTATATCTCTGCAACTTAAGCATTTAGAGCAAATCTGACAGAGTTAAAATGTTTACCAGGTCAAGTTCTATCTGTCCTGAAATTTTAAGACACATCAGACAACTGGTTGTTGTGTACTGCCCCTGAATTGGTAATTTTAAGGAAAGTTTGCAGTTTAAGGTTTTTATCATGAATAATATTATGTGCTTACAAACCCGGTAAATAGTCCAATTCAGTAGATCACATTCATGAAAAGAAAAGGGGATTGTAAAAACGACATAAGAAACGTATCCTGTATCATCTGTGAAATGGTTATTCCATAACGGTCAACCAACTTGTGATGGCGTCTGTGAAATTTTCAAGGGATGATTTCAACTTCACCATTTGGAACTCTTGGTTTAATAGCTTCCTAGTGATCAGCAACCCTCTATCAAGAAAATCATGATAGGAAATGCAAGCACGGGTATATCGTATCAATTTGGAGATATGTTATATATAATAGTATGTTGTTGTTTTATTTGAAAAGTTGATGACTTTTTACGAGTAAAATGTTGTTCAATTTTTTGTTTATAATTTGTTTGCATTAACCCATTGTAGTTTTGTAGACTTAGATATAGGAAGATGTGGTGTGAGTGCCAATGAGACAACTCTCCATCCAAATAACAATTTAAAAAGTAAACCATTATAGGTTAAAGTACGGCCTTCAACACGGAGCCGTCTTTGAATGTCTTTGGATTAAAGTAGAATGATAGAAATAATTAGCAATGACTTTTTTTACCATGTTTGTCACAGTTTGGCATCATATTTTTTAATAACCCATATCACAATTGGCTGTTATGCTGTATATATGATTTTTGCATGAAATGTAGTACTTAAAATTTTAATTCAGCATGTTGTAAAAGTCCAGAGTTTATTGTTGCCGCTGAAAGAGTTTATTATTGTTGATATTTCAAAGAGTTTATTTAGTTATTTTGATTTTTGAAGAGTTTATTATTGTAGTTCAATTGTTCGAATGAAGTTATTGTTATAATTATCTCATTATTGCTCCAATTGATTTGAATAGTTAATCAAATTAAACTATACTGTAACGTCAGTTTGTATAGTTCTGACGATTTTAATGGATGACATTGTTACATGTCGTGCTTTCTTCTTAGTGCAAAATTGAACATAAGTAACTTTTTTAAAAGTGTTATACATTTTTATATTAATTTTAGCTCCTTTAAATGCTACTTTATATTATTAATTTGACATTTAACTTGTTTTAGTCTTTAAATGACAAAGTTTGTACTGCATGCAGTCATGAGCCAACAAAATCTTTTACTATTTTTTTCAATAAAAGCATTAGAAAAAATATATTAAATTAAATTGGTAAGTTTTATAGATAATTGTATAAGATGTAACAGCTAACCAATCACTGTTTATATTGACAATTTTCAAAATTTAACAGTTTATTATTTTTTAGAAATGTATAAGATGGTACCTAACATCGGTCACTTCCTTTATTTATAATTCTACAATATTGAAACAATTGATTAAACAATGTTTTATGGTTATTGTAAAAGATGTTATATTGAACATATAAAAGTGGACACCCTTGTAATAAGTACCACTTGCCAATTTTGCAATATCATATAGTCTAGTATCAGTCTCATCAATCGGTATAGATTGAAATTTGATGAGAAGTTTCATTACTTAAGCAGAGCTTCATGAAAAGATTAAAATTACTAAAGTCGTTGATTCTTTACAGGGGTTATACATGTAAATGCAGATAGATCGACAGAGATGTAGAAAATTATGTCAACTATCATTCAGCATACTCTCAATGAAATGGAAACTCTCAATGAAATGGTAAATAATAAACATTTCTCTAAGGAAGGTTCAGCGTATGTAAACCAAGTTAAATGTATTGCAGTAATGAATAATTTTATCTTCAATTCTGAGCCCTTTTAAATGGAGGGATGTGAGGTACATCATTTAGAAGTTCAATTGACATTAAAATGGACTTGCTGTTTCTGTCGTCATTTCAATCAAAAATTTGGCATGTAGAATGTATTGTTATTCTTTTCATTAGAACATGTGTGTGCATATGTTAATTATGCAAGGGAATATGCACTATTAAATAAATTATTATAGATAAAATTATAACAGGATTAAATTCTAAAATTCTGGCGAGCGTTTCTAAAAACATTGCTTTTGAATAATATAAATAAGGTGTGGTGTGATTGCCAATGAGACAACTATCCACAAAAAATCAAAATGACACAGACATTTACAACTATAGGTCACCGTACGGCCTTCAACAATGAACAAATCCCATACCGCATAGTAAGCTATAAAAGGCTTCTATAAGACAAACGAGAAAACTAACGGCCTTATTAATAGAAGAAAATGTTTTCCATATTTTCAGTGACATCGTCTACAAATTCCAAAAGTTGAGCTGACACACCAAGTTCATTGGATAACTATTTAATATCCTAGCTGTTTTAAATAAGACGAAAAAACCATTTACAACTCATAAAATATAGTTTGGAACGCCACATAATATATTTTGTATATTACTATATCATATATACCCTTAATGACCCCCGAACAAGATCGATGTTTAAATATGAAACCATGTGAACTCGCCCAACTGGCCAATCGGCCCACACTCTATCGCCACTTTCCAAAAAACGGCCCCTTGTTTTCCAACTCGCCCTTTTTATGAACATTGTAAAATGTGATTGAACAACCAGTCTGATAACTCGCTTTATTTATGAAAAGGGTTAAAATTTCCCTGATTAAATGTCTGCATATTCCCCCCAATTATGAAAATGTATGGCTTCCTTTAGATATGTTAAACTACTGTAAGTTGGTATCCAGTCGTCCTTGTGTACTGGTATGTGTCGTGGGTTGATATGCTAAATGTATTGATTTCGAGTCCCAGTAAAGACTGGATATTTTTACATAAATTTTGAAAACGTCTTTTCTCAATAAATATTTCTGAGATTATTGTGAATTAGGCATGCCCGCCAAAATGTTACAAAACAAAGAAAGTCAAGCTGGGTGATCTGGTAGGGATGATCCGACTCAGATCCCCCTGGTAGAACAAAGGAGCTGGAATAAACAAGTGCCTTTATCAAAGCATTTTCTGAAAAAAATATGTTGTTTATACTTAATTTACCTGTATTACATGTATGCCGCAAATGAAAGGTTTCAGTTTTTTTGGCAAATGCAATGTGGTTAAAGGTGCAATTTTATTAAGCCGATTGGCGCAAAAGCAAAGCACTGATTTTCCGTACATTTGCTTGATCACCGAGTCTAAACTTTTTATATAATTTCAACATGATAATATTTACCTATGAAACACACAAACAAATATTTGATGTAAGTGGTATTTTTGGAAATGTTTGTCCGACCGTGACAACATTTAAGTAGAAAAAGTTCCATGACGGTCACAGAAACTTTATCTTTCAAAATATTTGCAAAATAAACACAGAGAGTGAACATTTTTTGCAAGATCTGGAACAATGGTGGGTGAAAAATATATATAACAGGAAAATAGCCGAAATTTCTTAATTGTTTCGTATAATTTTTTTATGCGCCACCTATGATAGTAGATGGGCTTTTATGTTTTCTGGTCCATGGGTCAGATCGTCCGACTGTCCCGCTTTATATTGAAGTTTTCGGTCAAGGCAGTTTTTGATGAAGTTTAAGTCCAATTAACTTGAAACTTAGTACACATGTATCCGATGGTTTGATAATTCAAATTTAAATGCCAAAATAGATTTCTAATCCAAATTTACTGTAATCCCTGTAATCTTAATCAGATTGAGGTAAACCCTTATGGAAAAAAATAGTGCCGCTTTTTTTTTAGATTTAAACTTTGTACCAAATTTCTTGTCCGTGAATATTTTTAAAAAAAGATGTGGTATGGTTGCAAATAAAACAATTATCCACAAAAGACCAAAATGACACAGACATTAACAACTATAGGTCACCGTACGGCCTTTTATCAAAAATGTGTACTTGTGACCCAAATCCTAAATTTATAAGATTGGATTTTGTTGTATTCTTTGTTTTAAGTTTTGCTTTTAAAAATCGAAATTTCTAATCTTTTTTATTTAGTTGGATTTTAATTTGTTAAGAAGTGTAAAGTTGAAGAAAAGAAGACAAGAAAGAAGAAGAAATACAGAGAAGGAAACTGTAAGTTCATCAAGACATGCAAGTTTACTTTCAATTAAAATTGCAACTGCATTTCGATTGGCTCTAAAATGAAATAATCCGTTATTTGGATTGGAATGCAGATCACTTAAGAGTTACGAATATACACCAACGACAAAACAGTGGTTGGACGAGTTTTACAGTTTTTGTCACTTTATTACTGCTTTTGATTTTAGTACTTTGAAAAACTATAAATTGAGTTCTGTTTGTGGTAGAAATCATTTGATACTTTATTTAATCGAATCTTATTTTTCTTTAAAAAATTTCCTGGAATAAAAAAAACAAACATTTCACTCATCTTTTTTTTTGAATAACTATCTGAACCAGTCTTTGGTGGGGTGGTGATTCTCTTTTTAGAAACTGTAAAAGTGAGTATAAGTCTAGAAATTTAAAGAGGGGTTGAGGAAATGTACTTTTTTAAAACAAACTGATTACGTGCTATTGTATGTAAGGAAAGAAAAAGGCGATTATCTGTAAAATGATAACAGAAAATTAAGTATCTCAACTGTTTATCCTTATTATGTTCAAGTTCCCTGTATTTTTTAAAAAATATTGACAAGATGTATACTAAACAGACAATGACAGAAAATATATGTAGCCAAATGGCGCTGTTTAGTAGCAATTTGCCGTTATTGAGTAGCCATTCAACTGTATTTAGTAGCCAATTGACGTATAAATGTAGCCAGTCACCGTTACAAGGTATTCAATTAGTGCAGCAGTTAATGGCTACACATTTGCGGTGAATGGTTTCTTAGTAGCCAAATACCGTTCTTATGTAGCCAATTGTCGGTTTTAAAGTAGCCAATTGCCGTTTTTACGTAGCCCATCACCACAATTCGGATTTTGGAATGTAGTTTGCACAAAGGCTTTTTTGTGTATTAAAGAAAATATGTACTATATAACTATTGAAAAATTGAAAGGTAAACATGCTTCCTTCCATGTTTTGAATAATGAAATGTTTTTTTTTTCATTACAGGTTGCTGGAGGTAAAACCATGGCATCAGGGCCAGTCAATCTTGGAGCAAATCCAGAAATTAACTGTATGCTCAAAAACTATGTAGAAGTGTGTGAAAGGATTCCGCAATTTCCAAAAAAATTAAATAAATAACGGGATTGATTCACGAATTATCAATTTGTTTAATCAGATTTGAAATTGAGGAATACTCTGTATTTAGTAGTATCTTTATTTAGAACTTAACTGCCGTAACGCAGCATCCATTTACTCAACTGTGTTTTTAAGATTTGATGTTAGGACAGTCAGAGTCTAGAATTGAATCGAATCTGACTTGAAATTCAGGAAGAATCTGTATTTTGTAATAATTTTATTTAGAATTTAACTGCTGTAATGCAGTATCCATGACAAGTTACAAGTCATACCAGTATATCACTGTATGCCATTTAATTAAGTTCTTTCCATGTGGTACATTTTGCGAAAATTATTCAGTCTTATAAAAAGGTGGTTCCTTTCCAATTTAAATCAATAGGATTCACTTGGTGTCCGTCGTCATCGTTAACTTTTACCAAAATCTTCTCTGAAAAATAGGGTATATTAAGATTTATGCTTTAATATGTAATGTTATATTTTACCTGTAGTCTTTTCGTTATAAACTCATCTGCTGGTTTCTTGTTTTATGGTAGTTGTCTATCTACATATTTACATTTGCACAAGTTCCTTTTAGGCACCCTAAAAAACAATCCGATGAATAAAAAAAGGAAGATGTGGTATGATTGCAAATAAGACAAATCTACATAAGAGATGAAAATGACACTATAGGTCACTGTACAGCCTTCAGCAATGAGCAAAGCCCATACCACAGTCTTCTATAGAAGACCCTGCATGGCACCAACAGCCTAACTTGGGTACAAGAAACGATTGAAAAACAAATATGCAACACATAAAAAAGACAACCACTGAATAATAGGCTTTTGACTTTGGACAGACACACACATCCATAATGTGGCAAGGTAAACATGATAGCAGGATCCCAATCCTCCCCCTAAGCTGGGACAGTGGTATCTATTTTGTTTTTTTGTCCATGGATTTATGAGTTTAAAAATGTCCTGGACCAAGTCAGGAAGATGGCCATTGTTATATTATTGTTCGTTTCTGTGTGTGTTGCATCTTAACGTTGTGCCGTTTGATTTCTCTTATTTTTTATATATTAAGATAAGACGTGGCACGGTACTTGTCTATCCCAAATTCATGTATTTGGTTTTGATGTTATATTTGTTATTCTCGTGGTATTTTGTCTGGTGCTTGGTCCGTTTCTGTGTGTGTTGCGTTTCGGTGTTGTGTCGTTGTTCTCCTCTTATATTTAATGCGTTTCCCTCGGTTTTTGTATGTTGCCCCAATTTTTTTTTGTCCATGGATTTTTGAGTTTTGAACAGCGGTATACTACTGTTGCCTTTATGTATACCAGAACAGCATTATAAACAACTATAAAAATCAGTTGAAAAAGGCTAAACTCATCAGATACACAAAAATACAGGTGGACGTTTTTGGTCATGGCCGGGTAGTTGTACATTTTATCTGACAAGAAAAATACACTAGGTACAGATCTGAGAGTACTCGCAGATAACCAACAGCTACTTATATCTAACAAAAACATTGTGCATTCAAGACAAAGAATCCTGCTAGACAGACGTATCAAATTAAAATCATAGCATATTCATGTATAACTTTCAGTTTTGGTTAGTTGCATCCCTTCAGAAAGACATACACATCTGACAAAATTACATGTACATGTATAATATTGCAGACACAGACGAACTACACAGCTACAATAACATGAATAGTATAGAATATATGTACATGTAGTAAGGTATTAAACATAAAAACTGGTTAACATACACATGTACATGTATGTCAATAAATCACAAGAGCAATGTCAAGAGTCTAGTACATGAGTATGCAAATTTGATTACAGTTATACATGCATACATGTACATAGGTCAATAAATCACAAGGTCAAGAAGTCTAGTAGTACAAGTACATCTTTCGGAGACTATAAACTGCAGCATACACATATTGTATGACCAACACAGTTTTTTTAGTACAGATATGCAGCAACATTATTGAAGGTAGAATTGGGACATTTATGCATAAACAGTTAAGTACACTCAGACTCTGGGGTATAATTTGTAACACAACACACATCAGCACATGTCATGTGTTAAAAAGTTAACCGAACCATGTGATGCAAATGAAGACCCCTCAAATTGGTTCACAAAGGGTCGGGCACTTCCTATGATATTAAATATATACAATGTGAAAGGACATGCTGCTGGAATAGGTCGAGAAAACTATCAGAAATATTAAGACGAGTCAATAAAATTCCATAACTTCTTCATTCATCTTTCTTGGTGTTGTCTTTTGTGTTTATACTATCAACCCTTGTTTCTCTTTTAAAGGACACATTGAAAAGGGGGGGATAGGACGTAAAAGTATTGAAATTGCCGTCCTCCCCTTCAAACAACTAGAATCAAACAGTCAACCGCTCCTTCTTCAGGTTGTCATAACCATAGGCTGATCACCCCCTTTTCTTTGTGGGAAAAAATTGGTTTATTATGTAGGGAATCATTTAAGCACGACTGGAGTGCCTCCCCCTTCGCCTAGGTCAGTCAGTCCCCTTTTAGGATTGATTGATTGTTGGTTGCTTAACGTCCAGTGGCAAATATTTCGTGCATATTCAGGACGAGAACAAGTTCACAATAAATACAATTGGTAGGTTGATACAATAGAGGCCATCTGGGATGATGGTCGGGGAAATTTGGACTGCCACTAGAAAATGAGGGTATATTAGATAGGGACTGAAATTTTGTTTTGCAACAGGCCACCTACGGACCCCTCAAAGAGTTGTAGCAAGGGTTCTTAACGTGCTAAGAGCGTGGCACTCTCTTTACACGAGGCATCGGATTTAACGTTGCCCTTCTGACCGGACGTGACTGTGAACTTGATACATCCCGCACAGCCAAACGGACGCCCCACTTCGGCAAGCGTTTTACTGCCGGTCGGGGAAAGTTTTGGATCCTAAACTGATAACAAATGGAAAAAAATGTCTGATTGTTACCTATCAATTAAATGTTGACCTACGTTTCAGTGAAATTACCTACATGTAAACTGGAGGCTCCGTCTGAAAGCAACGTATGTTAGTTATACGTCCTTGCTGAAAGTGAAAGTTCCGATTTCAAGTCGATCTCGACTATCACCACCAAACGTGCGGTCTTTTTGAGTAAAATCGTGACTGTTTATTAGTCTGTCTTCAAATTTGTTCTCCTCATAGTTGGTCAGTCAACTTCATTCCACTTCCAGCCATGCTTTCCATGTTGTTCAACGCCGGGGTTTACAATTCATCGAAAAGGGCGCTAAATTAAAATGAGGCACTGTGGTGAGGTAAGCAAAGAGAGACAACTCCTGCGTAACGAAGACGACGCTTCAGCGATAAAAAAATATTTGCTCATCTCCAAATTGATTCATAACATTTAATGTAAAAAAGCAATATTATACAATTTGTTAGAATAGTTTGAGACCTTGTTTAAACTCATCTGACAACCATTGAGAGAGAATTGTAATTACTTCGGTGTTGACGGTAACTGGTCCTCGGCATCTTCAAATCTCGTTCGAAATCGTACCCCGTTAAAAGTAAATTTCTGAGAAATTTAGTTAATTTTAAATACTGACCAATACACCTAATCGCTATTTATTCCATTCCGGAGGATAAGTTCTAAAATTACACAACTTTTTCATCCAGTTCAAGCTATCTGGGACCCTGTTTAAACAATTAACCATGCATGATACTTTATAATGAGACCTGTTTAAACTACCGTAAATACTTCAAACAATATATTTTTTTAATTCAATTTTAATTTCAAAAAAAGTGGATCATACTATATCAAAGTTTCTTAATGATCACTTTCTAGAGTTTTTTCTCCCTCAGCTCACTACTGGTGACCTCCATTTTTCGGCCGGTGACCTAAACAGGATTGATTGATTGTTGGTTGCTTAACGTCCAGTGGCAAATATTTCATGCATATTCAGGACTAGAACAAGTTCACAATAAATACAATAGGTAGGTTGATACAATAGAGGCCATATGGGGCATGGGATGATGGTCGGAGAAATTTTGACTGCCCCCGGAAAAGGAGGGTATATTGGATAGGGACAGAAATTTTGCCTTGCAACAGGCCACCTACGGACCCCTCAAAGAGTTGTTGCAAGGGTTCTTAACGTGCCAAAAGCGTGGCTCTCTCTTTACACGAGGCATCGGATTTAACGTCCCCCTTTTGACCGGACGTGACTGCGAACTTTATACATCCCGCACAGCCAAACGGACGCCCCACTTCGGCAAGCGTTTTATTGCCGGTCGGGAGAAGACCAAGTGACCATATTTCTATACCCCAGTCACCCTTGGGGATACCTAAACAGGAAGTTGTATAAATGACTGTTTTTCCCGGAATGGACTAAATAGCGATAAGGTGTATTGAAATATTAAAGTATTTTTGGTAACCACTTTCCTTGTCAAAGGATAGATTTAAATGTTCATACGTTAAGAAGATAAATGAAATATACTGACAAAAAAATGAAGGTAACTGTTCCTCGACCAGTATATGTATTGTCAATTTTATCATTTGTTTATATAAACTTTTAAAATAATTTTGATACCATTTTGGTGGAATGATAACTCTTTTAACTTCTTGTCATTTGACAGGAAGAAAAAGAAACCAAAGGGGCAAGTTTATGAGCAAACAAAATGGTAAGCCCACGCAGATGAAAAGAGAGAAGGATAGAAAAAAGAAGCGTTTTGACCGAATCTTAAAATTTTTGACAAGTTAACAGGCATCAGTTGGGGCAGAGAGATAAGCTTACTTCTGCTAATAAAAAGGGAAAATCCACTACACATGTACAGACGAATTCATCAAAAAATTAAAAGAAAATGAAAGTCTTCTTGATTTTAAAGACGGAATGATAGAGACAAGAAGAGAATCATTGCTCCTGAAATTGAACAAATCTACTGTTTAAAAACAAGCTGTAGAACACTCTCACCCGAAAGCAGTTGTCATTTTTGAAAGGTATAGGCTTAGGTGAATCCCAAAGGAATGAATTGGGAGAAGCTTTTGTATCTTGTGAAAATGCAATTGCCTTGAACAAAGACAGAATATTAGATATAAATAAAACGTATATGGGTTAGGAAAAACAGGGTTAATCTAAAAGAAAGAGTTGAAACAAGGGGCATGGGCAGAGGTCGAGGACAGGGAGGAGGGAGAAAGAAAGGCACTGAATCAAAACAAATAATCATTTTTTTATGTACATCAAGATAGTGTAGGCTTTTTTTTTTTTATCTATTCATGATGTTAATGATTACAAATTGCAATGTTAAATGTTTACAATTTGTGTCTTGTATGTTCCAATCATCATCAACCCTAGTGATATTCCATATATATTTCATTGATCATGTTGATATTTGTAGTTATAATTGCAAAACTTGTTTATGATGTTTTAATCTTACTTTAAGCATAATGAGTCCTCTCACATAAAAAATCACATTGTCTTGAATTAACTTGTTGTAGTCTGGTATTAAATGTCATGATCACAAAAGAGACATTTGTACAATGATGTCATATAACTTTTTTGTATTTTAATTTGTATTTTATGTACTGAATAAATGTGATTGTCATGTTCATTTATGATTGAAGAACCAAATTTGCTGTTTATATTATAATCTTCCTTCATTTAACATGTTTTTGCTCTTCAACTTTGTACGTGTTTTGCTTTATAAATATTTTGATATGAGCGTCACTGATGAGTCTTATGTAGACGAAACGGGCGTCTGGCGTACTAAATTATAATCCTGGAACTTTTGATAACTGTTTACACTTAATGCATCTGATAGTGTTCCGAGAAATCATATTTCTGAAAGCTGTGCAAAGATTTGCAGGAACTCTACCCACTTGTTTTCCTGTGTAAAAAAAGAGATTTCTGATGTTCTGACCGACTATATTGAGCTACCCAAGCTTTGATAAAAAACTGGTTAATCCATTTTAATTTGCAAATTGTTTATTATATATAAATGACTAAAAGAATATATAACTTAGCCTCATTTAGCATGTTTAGGGGACACATTGTCATGACCAGGTGTCAGTAAAATTTTAACCAAGGTAAATGTAAACATGGTAAAATACATCAACTACTAGAAATAGAGTAACAACAACATGAACAACCTGCAATATCTTTCATAAGCTGTCCCCGTTAGTGGTTTTCTTCTCTCATGTCGGTTCAAACACTGTGAAGATCTGGAGAAATCTCATGAAGCAGTGGCATTACTACTTTTGTTGCATATTGGTTGAAAAGATTTCCTTCCTCGGGCATCACATCTCAATTTGTGAGTGAGGCTTTATCCGAAAAGCATGGTATCCTTTTATTGAACATTCAATCTTTATTATCCTCTCTGTATTCATTTTAACTTGTATTGTTTTAGGAACAGCCATCACATAATAGTATGACTGATAATAATCAAAGTGCTGAATAGCACCTCTGAAAAGGTTGCAACTGTAGATGCGTATCATTCCAAAAAGGTTATACACGTGTATTATTTCATAAATGTATTTCATCACAGCTTGGATGTTTTAAACTAAACCATTGTCTCGTCAGTAATTATCAAAAATAACTTTTTTTTTAAAAGTTGCTTTTTTCCATTGCAACCTAAAACTGTAGATCTAAAATATTGAAATATACAGAAAGCTCTGTTAATTTCTGATTAAGTACCCCTTCCATGTCAACATCAAGGGCCTGTGAATTAGTATTTTTCTATTGGTTTAGATCCTTCATATTTGTTTATAGTAAATTAACACGTAAGTTGTTTAGTTTGAATTGCTCCACATGTTTCCTATCGGGGCCTTTAATAGCTTTCTTCAAGTATATGGTACAAATATTTCTGTTTCCTTGAACAAACTCTTTTGTGAAATGCAATTAAAAACAGAACGTCACATATCATTATACTAATGGCTCGTCCATTTTATGCAATACAAACACAATCATGCCCCTCATATAAGAGTTAAAGTGTTTAAAAGGGGGCTATCATTTTGGGATTACTTCCCTTGGAACAGTATCTATACGCATTTTCAAAATAGGCATCAAAAACACTTAATCCCCAAGGATGACTAGGTATACAAATATGGTCACTTGGTCTTCTCCCGACCGGCAGTAAAACGCTTGCCGAAGTGGGGCGTCCGTTTGACTGTGCGGGATGTATCAAGTTCGCAGTCACGTCCGATCATAAGGGGGGCATTAAATCCGATGCCTCCTGTAAAGAGAGTGCCACGCTCTTTGCACGTTAAGAACCCTTGCAACAACTTTTTGAGGGGTCCATACATTGTAGGTGGCCTGTTGTAAGGCAAAATTTCTGTCCCTATCCATATACCTTCCCTGTCCGATGGAAGTCCAAATTTCTCCGACCAGAATCCCTAAATGGCCTCTATTGTATCAACCTACCTATTGTATTTATTGTGAACTTGTTCTCGTCCTGAAAATGCATGAACTATTTGCCACTGGACGTTAAACAACCAACAATCAATCAATCAATCTTATATAATATAGTTTTAGTTTTATTGTCATGTATTGCAATTTCAATGAAAAAAATCACCACAATTATTTGTACACTTAATTTAAACTGTAAATGTACTGCTTCTCGGGGCGTCATGATTGACAAATAAAAATTGTTGCTGTTGCATTAGAGCACAATAGCCATGAGAGAAATTCTACAATCTCAGTTTAATGAAGAATACAGAATATTTTGTAAGATATAAAAGAAGTGAAAAGTAAGTACCAATTGTATAATAAACCAAAAAAAAATCGTCGGGTGAGAAATCTAACGTCTGTGTATTATCATAACCAGGCTCGTTTTAAACTCGTTAATCTTGAACTTGACAGACTTTAGGTATTTCTCTCCCATCATAGGGTTTCATACGATCAACATGGACAAAAATATTATTACTTTAAGGATTCCTTACTCCTGACTGAAGGAAGAATTTTTAACTACTTTGAATTGCTATACAGCCCTTACACGGTCGGTCCGTAAGATTATTTAAGGCAGTATGACATTATTTGCATACTCGTGAAATATTTTTGCTCGCCAAGAGATCCAACACCACCACCATCATAACCATCCAGTACTCCTGAGAGAAAACAAGGTAATATATAAACACAAAGTTTTTTTTATCAAACGATTCAAAGTTTGAAAATTACAGGCAGTGAGTGTCATAAACTCAATCCACATGCTGCAAAATTTATTTTCATATCGTTTATTAAACATTTTTTCATAGGAAAAGAAGTCTCTAGTGATGATGAGTCGATATTAAGATTGTCTTGTCAAGTTTTCAAAGGACTTCATCTTTGTCCAAATCTAATAAGACTTCTGGCAGATTAAGAGCAAAATCATCTATTGAGCCTGGCAAGATCAACAATACCCCAACGTCTTCATGCCGTTCAGGCAAATCAAGATCATTAAGACAGTCCCAATCATCAAGACGGTCCCGATCTTCAAGGAAGTCCAGATCATCTAGACGGTCCCGATCATCAAGGTCTAGATCTTCAAGAAGGAGTAATGGATCTTCAAGGAGATCAATAAGTCTTCGTAAGGAGAGGTTTATATCTCCACCCTGCAGGGCCGTTCTATCATCATCTAGAAGACTTCCTTCAATATCAATTTCACCAATAAAATACAAATCCAGTCGTACCTAGATCAAAAATCTGCAAGTTCCAGACCTGTTAGACAAAGGGATACAGTTCCCATGGAGAATGAAAGTAAGTATATGAAAACTAACCAATAATCAATATGTATAGATGGGATAATATTGTAAATGCTTAAGTTATACATTTAGTTTAATAAATACTATTGAAATTGGATCTGATGTAATAAAAAGAGTTGCACATGAAAAAGTTATCTTGTGCATGTTTTTATAAATAAAAAATATAAAAAGACTGAACTATTTGTACATATTACATGAGAAATCTTCAAGTTGTTTTAAATGTTTGTGTCAGTTTGGTTTTTTGTGGATAGTTGTCTTATTGGCTATCGTACCACATCTTTTTTTATATTCAAGATTCATTAGATTTGGTAGAATATCAATTGATTAACTTTATTTTTATATTCATATAATTAATATGACCAATATGCATGATATGGTATAAATTTTTTTGATAAACTTATAATGACTGTTCAGTCAGTTGTTTGAGATAATCACAGAGTCGCGTCAAATGAATATGTAAAACATCATACTTTAAACGACAAAATTATTTCATTTATTAATATTACTTTTACCTTTGGATCTTGACATACTTTTGAATGACAAACTATTTTATTCAATAATACTACTTTTTCTGTCAAGTCTGATTTTTTTTTATATATTTGACGCGAAACTATACCTGTGTGTCCCTTCATACTTCGAACAACACTATTATTTTATTCATTATTATTACTTTTACTGTTAAGTCTGTTTTTTGTTTACTACTACTTTACGTGACTCTGCATTTGTGTAAGCCGTCATACTTTGAACGACAAAATTATTTTACGTCTACCTGTGCGAATTTCAAATGTGCAATTTATACACCAGTACTGAAAACCGTCCATCCTTTAATTGTGACCTTTTTATTAAACGCATCATGTAAATATAACTGAATTTGATGAGACTGTTATTAAAGTGAGAGGGTTAGCGCTTTAGAACCAGATTTAATCCACCATTTTCTACATTTGAAAATGCCTGTACCAAGTCAGAAATATGACAGTTCTTGTCCATTCGTTTTCGATGCAATTTGTTAATTGATTTTTGCCATGTGATTATGGACTTTCCAAAGTAAGGGCGACACAATGACTGAAAATACAGGAGTAAATTGAATTGGTCATTAAATATGCTAAAAACGAGGTTGGCCGATACTATTTGATAATAATATGAATGTAAATGCTATACAACTAAAGGGTGATCTAAAAATATGTTTTAAATGCGTTTTTAAGAGAACTTTCTACTGATAAAAAAGTGCAAAATGACGCATCACTCATATTTGAATCTTAACGAGAAAATAAATAATCTGATAATGCACTTAAATTAAAGAAATTATTCCACTGCAACAATTAACCCTTCACAGAAATTATTGTGAAGACAAAGGACAATGAGGAGTATTTAATTATATTCTTGGTTCAATTTAACTCGTGTTACTACGTGTGCGGCCTCTAGTTGGTTAACCGTTCAAAAACCTGATAATTATGGTCCACATGACACAGGTAGATTGAAAATGGCTTTGTCGTTGTTGGTACTGAACATTGGAATTAAAGTCTAGATGACACAGGTAGATTGGAAATAGATTTGTCGTTGTTGGTACTGTACAATGGAATTAAAGCCCACGTCAAACAGGTGATCGTAAATAGCTTTGTTGTTGGTAGTCTAACAGGAGGGTCGTAAGCTTTACGTCAACAATCCCTGCTGACTAAAAAAGTTAAACAAGTTGCCTTCTTTCGAAAGACAATACCTGAACCAGCTGTTTTTGCTATCAGGCAATGACGTTTGTTATAGACTTAATGCTGGAGGCACAAGTCATTATTTTCCCTTCAGAGCTTATTCAGTGTTTTCTTCTGTGTGCGAACCCCAAGGGTGACTGGGGTATAGAAATATGATCACTTGGTCTTCTCCCGACCGACAGTAAAACGCTTGCCGAAGTGGGGCGTCCGTTTGGCTGTGCGGGATGTATCAAGTTCGCAGTCACGTCCGGTCAGAAGGGGGACGTTAAACCCGAGGCCTCGTGTTAAAAGAGTGCCACGCTCTTTGCACGTTAAAAACCCTTGCAAAAACTCTTTGAGGGGTCCGTATGTGGCCTGTTGCCAGGCGAAATTTCTGTCCCTATCTAATATACCCTCATTTTCCAGTGGCAGTCTAAATTTCCCCGACCATCATCCCAGATGGCCTCTATTGTATCAACCTACCTGTTGTATTTATTGTGAACTTGTTCTCGTCCTGTATATGCATGAAATATTTGCCACTGGACGTTAAGCAACCAACAATCAATCTTCTGTGTGCGTTCCCCGAGGGTGACTGGGGTATAGAAATATGACCACTTGGTCTTCTCCCGACTGGCAGTAAAACGCTTGCCAAAGTGGGGCGTCCGTTTGGCTGAGCGGGATGTATAAAGTACGAAGCCACGTCCGGTCAGAAGGGGGACGTTAAATCCGATGCCTCGTGTAAAGAGAGTGCCACGTCCTTTTGCACGTGAAAAACCCTTGTAACAGCTCGTTGAGGAGTTCATAGGTGGCCTGTTGCAAGGCAAAATTTCTGTCCCTATCCAATATACCATCATTTTCCAGTGGCAGTCCAAATTTCCCCGACCATCATCCCAGATAGCCTCTATGTATCAACCTACCTATTGTATTTACTGTGAACTTGTTCTCGTCCTGAATATGCATGAAATATTTGCCACTGGACGTTAAGCAACCAACAATCAATCAATCTCTGCAGCCATACCATCATTAAATTTTTTGGCACATATTTATACGATGCTTTCCTTTGTGTAAAATATCATTGAATGAATCCAAATATTTGATCTTAATTGAAAACAAAACACTGCCAAAAGGCGTATTTGTATGTAGAAAAGCATGATGCAATAAGAGCAATGTGCAATGCAGTAAATCCCTTTAACAATTAACTCACCATACAGTGGAGATCACTTCTAACCTCTCATTAGAACCGCAGAATAATCTGTCATAGAACTGTTTTAACCTGTCCTAGAACAGTTCTACCATAGATCTGTTCTAGGTAGAACTGTCAGGATCAGTTCTAGGGTAGAACTGTCTAAAACTGTTCTAGGTAGAACTGACCAACGTAAAACTGTCAGCAGAACTGACCAAATCAGTCAGGACTGAAGACCAGTTCCAAATGACGTCACTGCAGAAAGGGCACGTTAGAATTTAGAAAAAAAAATCAGTTCCAATTACTTTACTATATATAATAGCAGATTTTCTATATTTTTTACTGATCAAAATTTACATGTACAAATATCGAAGTGGATAGGAGGTTATCCAACTCATCGAAAAAATATTTTTATAAGATTGCAAATGAAACATCATTGTTTACGTTTTTTCGTTCCCCGTTTTTAACAGTCTCTTCGTAAATAAAACCCTGCATTTAATTCAAGGACATGTAATCTTAATTTACCATGTTTGCCTTGGATTTACATTCATGATTTAGGTTGTTGTTTTGACAAATGTTCAAACGAAAATTGTACAGTGGATTAATTATGGGATTAATGAAAACAGTGTTGTTAAACGTAAAAAACTATGTACATTTGCATTATCTCGTTGCCAAACTTATCCATAACGATTATGAATAATATCTTGGAGTCTGGAACGTCAGAAAAATAGACTAGATCTGAACATGAATGAAATATTTGCCACTGGAAGTTAGGCTTCAAACAAAACCAATCATTGTCCTTCTTCAAATTTTATTAACAGTATAGTCAGTATAATATTCCAAGAAAAGAACTTCTCATACATGTACTATTCATTTTAAAATAAAGTATAGGAATCAGTCATGTGAGTGTTGGATGATGCAGTTAAATAGTTTTGTTTAAAAAAAACCCATTATGAACTACTGACTTAAAAAGTCACTTTTATGACCATGGTGACGGTTCATTATTTAATTATTTAAGTTTGGATGTAACGGGTCTTCTGAAGTTATTTTGATATCAGCACCCATAGACATAAGCTAGTCATGTGACCGTAACGTCATCAACGTTTTTTCATGGTTTGCCAAGGTTTAAACATTTTGTTAAAATGGAATTTAGAATTAAATTATAAGAAATAACTGTAATACTTTTTTCTGTTAATTCGAAATAACTTAAAAAATGTGGTGCACACTGTTAAAAAAAACACTACGCGCATTTTTCAGTGTGCACTAATTTTTTTATGTTATTTCTTCATATATTACAGTCATTCCTTAAATAATAATATCGTTGATACAGAGAGGAAATAATGGCGCTCTAAATTGATGTGGACAAAATTTGGTGTCCTTTTTATCATACAATATCTGTCCTGACATAGAAATACTATTGGTTTACAATGAGGCCATATTTACATGATAAAGAATATATGTGGTTTATGCGGTCAAATAATTTTGTTATTAAAACGACTCAGTCTGATATATCAAAACTACTGAAATTTGTTAACAATTCAATATTTTGAATAAAAAGAGGACACACTGTCATTTGAATTGTATACAATCCATCGTGATCGGTTGTTGTCTGCTCTATGGTCCGGTTGTTGTTGCTCAGACACATATTTTTGTTACATGAGTTAGTCTGAGGTATGAAAACTAACTGATGTTTGTTTCTGATGCGATATTTTGAATAAAAGTACATTGTAGGAAATGCTGGCACTCTCAATCGATGCGATTTTTTTTTTGTGGTTGTTGATTTCCAATATTGAAGTTATTTATAAACTACAGTCCCTCTTGACCTAAAATTATAACTGAAGTACTCTCCAACTATATCATGTATATAGACTTGCATAAAAAAGAAGCAAATATGGTCAGTTTTGGTTGATGCGGTCAAAAGATTTTATTACAAGACTCAGTCTGAAGTATGAAAACCACTGATATTTGTTTAAAATATGTTGAATAAAAAGAGGATATGCTGGCACTATAAATTCATGCGAACACAATTTTGAGGTCATTGTTTTCCAATATTGCTGTAACTTGTATATTACAGTCCCTCTTGACCTAAAATTATAGCTGAATTACTGTACAGCTATATAGATTTGCAGAAAGAAAGAGCAAATAAGGTCAGTTTAAATTGATGCGGTCAAAATATTTTATAACACGACTCCGTCTGAAGTATGAAAACTACTGATATTTGTTTACGATTCAATACTTTGAATAGAAAGAGGTCATGCTGGCACTAAATTCATGGGAACAAAATTTTGAGGTCATTGTTTTCCAATATTGCTGTAACTTGTATATTACAGTCCCTCTTGACCTAAAATTATAACTGAATTACTGTGCAGCTATATAGATTTGCAGGAAGAAAGAGCAAATAAGGTCCGTTTAGAGTGATGCGGTCAAAAGATTTTTGTATAACAGGTCCGTCCGAGGTATGAAAACTACTCGTAAATGGATATTCACATTTGTTTACGATTCAATATTTTAAATAAAAAGAGGACATGCTAGTACTATAAATTGAGTGCAAATAAAATTTTGAAATCAATAATGTTTTCCAATATAATTGGTATCCTTGCGTAAAAATAAACTGGATTCCTACAGTGTGCAGCTAAATGTATATAGATTTATATGATGAAATCAAATATGATCAGTTTAAGTTTATAGTGGATCAATGGCAGATTCAGAGCGGTTGGGGGACCCCCTTTTTTTGACGGTCAATGCATTTGAATGAGGACATTTAGTTGGACCCTCCCCCCTTTTTCCTGGGTTGGACCCCCTTTTAAAACTGCTGGATCCGTCCGTGGTGGTCTGGGCCGGAATAACGTATTACATTAAGGTAAGATAATTTTGTTTGTAAAAAGAGTCATCCTGACTCCCCGAATGACAAATGTAAAACAATTGAAATAAAAATGCCCCCCCCCCCTCCAAATATTAACGGCTTAATTTATGTTAAAACCAGATGATCCGCAGGGCGCAGCTTTATACGACCGCAGAGGTTGAACCCTGAACGGTTGGGGCAAGTATGGACACAACATTCAAGCTGGATACAGCTATAAATTTGGATTGTGATTAAATAGTTGACACAGCATAGGTTTCTGACACAGAATGAATGTGGTCTA
Source organism: Mytilus edulis (assembly GCF_963676685.1). Lineage (NCBI taxonomy): Eukaryota > Metazoa > Mollusca > Bivalvia > Mytilida > Mytilidae > Mytilus > Mytilus edulis. The sequence goes on from NC_092354.1 coordinate 9,109,325, forward strand.
ATGAACTTAAAATTTTTGTTTTGCCTTTGAGCAATTCACTATGCTGTTGAATATTAATCCTCTCAAAAAAATGGTTGAAGAAATTTCTTTTTATTTATGAAATTTCAAATAAGAAAAATTAAATCCCCCCCCCCCCAATTTTTTTTCCCACATCTCCCTATCATTTATTCCAAAACTAATCACAGTTCAAATTTCTAATGGAGTTTGCAACAATAATTACTCATTTAAATACATCATAAAATATTAAAATGTAAAAATGTGATTGTTATCACTGAATGGTAAAGATTGTCTTAATTTATCAGTTGGTAGTAAAAGTGAATATACATTGTATATTGTATAAAACAATGATTTTAGTTGATTCAACTACCTATTCTTGACAAAGATAAATAACTCCTATTGAAATTCTTGCTATTGCACAATATTGTGCAATTAGATATTTCTTGCTATTGCACAATACTGTGCAATTGAAAATACTTGCTATTGCACAATACTGTACAATTGAAGATTTCTTGCTATTGCGCAATAATGTGCAATTGGAAATTTTTTTTTATTGCTGAGTACTGTGCAATTGAAAATTTCTTGCTATTGCACAATACTTAATATAACAATTTTAGATCCTGATTTGGACCAACTTGAAAACTAGGCCCAAAATCAAAAATCTAAGTACATGTTTGGATTCAGCATATCAAAGAACCCCAAGAATTCAATTTTTGTATTAATCAAACTAAGTTTAATTTTGGACCCTTTGGACTTTAATGTAGACCAATTTGAAAACAGGACCAAAAATCAAGAATCTACATACACAGTTAGATTTGGCATATCAAAGAACCCCATTTATTCAATTTTTGATAAAATCAAACAAAGTTTATTTTGGACCCTTATTTGGACCAACTTAAAAACTGGGCCAATAATCAAAAATCTAAGTTCATTTTTAGATTCAGCATATCAAAGAACCCCAAGGATTCAATTTTTGTCAAAATCAAACTAAGTTTAATTTTGGACCCTTTGGACCTTAATGTAGACCAATTTGAAAACGAGACCAAAAATTAAGAATCTACATACACAGTTAGATTCGGCATATCAAAGAACCCCAATTATTCAATTTTTGATATTATCAAACAAACTTTAATTTTGGACCCTTTGGGCCCCTTATTCCTAAACTGTTAGGACCAAAACTCCAAAAATCAATACCAACCTTCCTTTTATGGTCATAAACCTTGTGTTAAAATTTCATAGATTTCTATTTACTTATACTAAAGTTATGGTACGAAAACAAAAAATAATGCTTATTTGGACCCCTTTTTGGCCCCAAATTCCTAAACTTTAAGGACCAAAACTCCCAAAATCAATACCAATCTTCCTTTTGAGGTCATACACCTTCTGATTAAATTTCATAGATTTCCATTCACTAATACTAAAGTTATGGTGCAAAAAAGTTGATTCAACTACTATTCTATACAAAGAAAGATAACTCCAATGATTTCTATGTACTTAAAAACCAAGAAAAATGCTTTTTTGGCCCCTAATTTCTAAACTATTAGAACCAAAACTCCCAAAATCAATCCCAACCTTTCTTTTGTGGTTATAAACCTTGTGTCAAAATTTCATAGATTTCTATTTACTTAAACTAAAGTTACTGTGTGAAAAAAAAGAATATGCTTATTTGGGCCCTTTTTGGCCCCTAATTCCTAAAATGTTGGGATCAAAACCCCCAAAATCAATCTCAACCTTCCTTTTGTGGTCATAAACCTTGTGTTAAAATTTCATAGATTTCTATTCCCCTTTACTAAAGTAAGAGTGCGAAAACTAAAAGTATTTGGACAACGACGACGACGCCAACGTGATAGCAATATACGACGAAAATTTTTCAAATTTTGCAGTCGTATAAAAATGGAAGAAAACAAATAACTTATGTAACACATCAACAAAAGAAAAGCACTGAATTACATGCTCCTGACTTGGGACAGTCACATACATGCAAAATATGGCGGGGTTAAACATGTTCTCTTGCCGACGAAAAATTTGAAATAAAACCGGCAAAATAACAAAACTCTTTATAATATTAATCGCTATTTAGCCGAAGCCTTTATATTTAGACAAAGAGTTCTTAAAACTTATAAATCAATTCTAGACGTAGAATATATAAATCAATTTTAGCCGTAGGATTTATAAATCAATTTTAGCCGTAGGATTTATAAATCAATTCTAGCCGTAGAATTTATAAATCAAAATCTATCCGTAGAATTTATAAATCAATTCTAGCCGTAGAATTTGTAATCAATTCTAACCGCAGAACTGTTCTAGAAGTAGAACTGACTAAAACTGTTCTAGGGTAGAACTGTCAGGATCAGTTCTAGGTAGAACTGTCCAAATCAGTTCTAGGGTAGAACTGTTAGGATCAGTTCTAGGTAGAACTGTCCAAATCAGTTCTAAGTAGAACTGACCAAATCAGTTCTAGCTTGAACAGTTCTAACCTAGAACTGACTAAAAGGTGTCAGGCTGACAGTTCTACGTACTGTTCTAGAACAGTTCTCCTGACAGATTTAACGAGAGGTTAAAAGTGATCTCCACTGTAGCTACCAGACCTAAGTTTAGTATATACGCCTGACGCGCGATTCGTCTACAAAAGACTCATCAGTGACGCTCGAATCCAAAGAGTTAAAAAGGCCGAATAAAGTACGAAGTTGAAGAGCATTGACAACCAAAATTCCTAAGAGTTTTGCCAAATACAGCTAAGGTAATCTATGCCTGAGACTTAGTATTTCAAAAAAATCCTAAATTTGTAAACAGTAAATTGCACATTCAGACAGTCTAAAAACTAGGAAGTCCAATTGTGACCTTGAATATCAATAAGTGTCCAATTCTCTACATTTATTTTCTATGTACTAAGTGAGGACAAATTCAATATACATGTAAGCATATGGACCATAGTGTTTTCACAAGAACGTACAACCTCTAAATTGCCTAATGTGACTCTGACCTTTGCCTTTAAAAGCGATAGTTGTCCAGATCTTTATATTTATTTGCAATGTATAAAGTTTGGTCTAAATTTAAAGGATATTGACTAGTGTTCACAGGAATGTACAACCACTAACCCCTTAACTGTCCAAGTCCTTTTGACACAATGAAATTTAACCGTTGCCTGATATTGACTCTAGGGTGTTGAGAAGAATAGTTACGAAGGGATGGAAGCGGTTAAAAAAGTCTGTGTGATTTTGGCTAGCTGTGAAATAGGGAATTAGCTGCAAATAAGACAGGAATACTGTAAAATTTGATTTTAAAAATCTTAAAAGAAATCTAAGAATTATACATCAAGTCAATATGGTAATTAAATTAAAGATGCCAATAAAATAACGAAATTATTCTTACTTTTTTTTTTAAATATAATGTTTGCAAATGATTACAAATCAAAAGGTTAAAGAAAAAAGGTTAAAATTCCAAATTTTATGAACGACTTGATTAAAATAAAGCTTTCTAATTTCAAGTTTCAACTAAAGATGCCAATAAAAACCAATGAAATTAGTCTCGTAATTTTTTTCAAAAATAGTTATAAATCAAAAGGTTAAAAATTCCCAACTAAATTTCACGACTTGATTAAAATAAAGCTTTCTCATTATTCAAAAGGACTATTTTCTAAACTATTGATATAGCACAAACATATGTCACGACTTGATAAAAATAAAGCTTTCTAATTCTACAAAATAACTATTTTCTAAACTATTGATATAGCAGAAACATATATACAACAAATCTAATAATATTTAAAAGGGACTCCACAATTGTCCAATATTTCTGAAATAAAAAAAATACATTTTTTAAAAGTATTAAAGTTTTGTGACTATTGCAGGATATTTCTGAGTCTTATAAAATCCAATACGAAGGTCCAAACAACTAAAGTATGAGGGTTGGGTGGCCCCCAAGCTTTCTAATGCATCGTCAGCAGTTAAAAGAGGATGTGCATCTTGTTCTGTTATGGAATTTATTTGTCTATAATCAACCACGAATCTATATTCGCTATTGTTTTTCTTAGCTACAAGTAGTCATGGCGTTGCCCAAGGACTAGTATTTGGTTCTAAAATATCTTTTTTTAACATATTATTTATTTTTTCTTATATTTAGTTTTGTTTATTACCAATCTTGAACGGTTGTTGTCTAATAAGATTCTCGTCGGAAAGTGCGGCCGTACACTTCAGTAAAGCCAATAAGTTCCATCCTCTAGGTCGTGTTTTCATCTTTTTGGAACAGTTTACTTTTAATTTTAAGGAAATTATGCTGGTTTTTGGTCTTTAATAATATTATAGATAGAGATAAACAGTAAACAGCAATAATGTTCAGCAAAGTAAGATTTAAAAATAAGTCAACACGACCGATATGGTCAGTTGACCCCTTCAAGAGTTATTGTCCTTTATAGTAATTTTTTAACACTTTTCATAAGTTATTATTGATTTTTAGAAAATAGTTTCAACTGTAATTACGTGGCCAAGTTCATTAGAGAAATAATTGTAGCAACAATAAAAAGTAATATCTACAAACACATCACCAAAACAAAATTTTGTTATGAATTTATCTATGTCCATTGTGTAATATGCACATAAACCAAGGTGAGCGACATAGGCTCTTGAGAGCATCTAGTTTTATTTTGTACACTTGTACTGTTTATCCTAAATAGAAACATGTGGTTATCGGCTTATATCTAAAATAAAGAACCGAAAAATAACACAAATTTGCATAATTATGATAACCACAGTACAAAATAACATCTTAAAGACAGGCAACGTCTGGCTAAAATGAAAAAGACAATCAGACAAATAATACAACACATGACACAACATAGAGCTGATGTTGTCTGCATACATGTGTGACCATTTTTCAGCATAGGGATGGTCGTCATGAACAAGAAAGTCCGTCTCATCATACTAGGTAGATTACGTAAGTAAGTAATAAAACTACATGTAGCCTTGGGATACGTTTTTATTGCCATTATTTACAGAAATGTCTAGAGCTTCTAAACCCAGTACAGTCAGACACATTAACGTCATAAGAATCATTCTCATAATTTTATTTTATTTTTTCACAGCCGTTTCACGACGTGCTAACTTTCTGCTGTCAGTAACTTATTGTCATAACCAACTTTTAGTGTTGAAAACGAATTTCTTTCTGTCGGCGCGCGATCGAATAGCGAATGGACACGTACGGTCATAGTCCTTCCTTTGCACAGGCATTTTCACGTAGGTCTAGAAATAACATATCAATCGTCATCGTTTTGGCATTTCCTCTTCCGACCATTTCTTTCTGTTTGTAGTTACTGATCTTTTGGGGTTGATTTTTGCATCTGTGTCATGTTTGAAGTCTTTTACCATCACCAGTTCTGTCTTTGTCAGTTACACTACATGCAGTATCACAAATTACATCTGAAATGTTGGTAGATCTATTTAAATGAAACTTATATATACATAATGCATCCAAAATTAAAGTTGAAAAGTTAATTAATCAACAAATATATATATATATGAAAAACAAAACTTATTTGTGCTTACAATCTTAAATGGTTCTTTTTTAAAGAATACTAGGCAACGACTTTTGATAGTTAACTTACTACCGAAGTAGTTTTGTTGCTCACAATGGTCTGCTATGCTTTTTCTCATTTCCATCTGCATATTCAAAGGGATTTCTTTTAACCCATCTGATGTGACGCTTTAAAATCTGAAATATTTTACCAAATCCCCAAGGGTGACTGGGGTATAGAAATATGGTCACTTGGTCTTCTCCCGACCGGCAGTAAAACGCTTGCCGAAGTGGGGCGTCCGTTTGGCTGTGCGGGATGTATCAAGTTCGCAGTCACGTCCGGTCAGAAGGGGGACGTTAAATCCGATGCCTCGTGTCAAGAGAGTGCCACACTCTTTGCCCGTTAAAAACCCTTGCAACAACTCTATGAGGGGTCCGTAGGTGGCCTGTTGCAAGGCAACATTTCTGTCCCTATCCAATATACCCTCATTTTCCGTGTGGCAGTCCTAATTTCCCCGACCATCATCCTAGATGGCCTCTATTGCAACAACCTACCTATTGTATTTATTGTTAACTTGTTCTCGTCCTGAATATGCATGAAATATTTGCCACTGGTCGTTAAGCAACCAACAATCAATCAATCCTTTTACAAAAACCCTGTCCCCTTGAATTTGCCAGCTCTGGTATGGAAAGCATGCCTGATAAAAGGTTGTAGCACAGCGTGTATCCCACCTTTTGTGTTTTTTGGCTGCCGATATGGCATTTCTGAGTAAATCTTTATCGACCAGTATGTCGTGGGGTTCAAGTAATTTTACCTGTTAAAATAAGAGGTACTCATTTTATGTTGTGTCAATTTGTCAACCTTATGACAATAGTAACAATAAGGAACACATTTATACATGGCCTGTTTCAAAATGACCCATACTGATTTCATAACACACCCCATATATCAACTAAACTATATGAGGCCACATAGGGTTGATATTATTTTTTTTCAGTCTGTGTGTGAATATAATGGCTACTTTACTTCCACTCGTTACACTGAATAAAAACTCATATCCATGCTAAGTATATGATAAAAAGTTATATGCCGGCCATACAATAGAAACATCTTAAATATCCTATAAACATATAATTATTCTCATTACAAAAGTAACCTAAGGAGATTATATCAATTGCTAAAACTTAAAAGGAACAAAAGCCTAATGTAAGTATTTTATAGATTTTTTTTTATATAAAGTTTTGTGTATCATGTGCATTCTCATTGAAATCTCCTAAAAGGGTTGCATCGTTATGGATCATTTGTGTACTGATTATATTAGATTAAGGAGTGTTATTATTGTTATCAACTCAAAATTCATGCTTCAAAATAGGTCTTCTTGTTTTATCTTCCTTTTGAGGCTTTGATGGAAATCTTGTTGGTAATGATTGGTTTGTGAATGGACCTTCAAAATGTTCACTGCCAATTCTCATTTACCACAAAATTAGCCCATACATTGTTAAATTTGGTTATACATTGCTTCCTGGCGTGATATTTTTTTTCTTACATTGGAAGTCTGTGGAGAATCGCCCAAGGAGCCATTTTCTGAAACAGTGTCTGATGTACTGTGACAAAGTGGGACACAGTAATACTTCTTCACAATACTGCAAAAAAAAAAATAAGGATTGATATTTATTATTTATATATACATGTAGGAACATTGCAGAGATATGCAGTTGTGGTCGCTCAATCTTGATATTGACTTGTATTTTTGTTAACAGAACATAATTTTGCTATAGTATGACATTTTTTAACGGAATGTCTGTTACACCTATACAAATTACCATACTATAGTATATCACTCACAAATCTAAAATTCAATTGATGGCTTGATACTAGATTAATATGCTACAAATAATTGTTCGGCAGTTTAATTAATTGTAAATGCATTCAAATTTCGTATAACTAAATATTACAACAGCTAGTGGTACCTATTCACAACTTTTTCTTTTTAGAGATTAATTTATGCAACCTTGACACTCCTCATTTTAAATATTAATGTTTTTATCTTAAATATCTACACTTTCATTATTATTTTCGTTTCCCATAAATTGCAGTGCTCTTAGAGCGGTAGACATACAGGATGAGGTTGGTTGTTGGATGTCCGTGGTCACATTATTTATATCATGGCAGTTGAGTCGCAAGGGTGGAAAGGACTAGAGGGTCAGGTTGCCTGGTAGATGGAAGATTAGAAGGAACTAATGTGTTAGGCTACTGGGATGGTTGAGACTTCTGTGTTGTGGTGGTTGAGATCGGGTTTAAGAAGAAACTTGTGGGGGAGGTGGAGGGTTAGAAGGGACTTTAGTGTTATAATCTGTTTGAGATGCAGGGATAGAAAGGACTCGAGTTTTAGGTTGAGTTGCAGGGTACAAATGTAATTGTTAATGGTACTGCTATTAATGTTATCTTTACATTTGTTTCCATGCATACATTAGTGGCATGCTCTTCAATCCATAATCACATAAACTTTACAGTTACCAAGAAAACTAAACATTGACCCATGAACCATCAAAATGAGGTCCAAGGTCAGATTAACAATGCCAGGCATACATGTACAGCTAACAATTCATCCATACAACAAATATAGTTGATCTATTGTTTATAGTTTAAGAAAAAGACCAAAAAACAAAGATGAGGTCAAAGTAAGATGACACTTGTCAGTTGGCCATGTACACCTTACATACACTGGATGTTCTAGACCTATTGCTTATAGTATCTGAGATATGGACACAAAATGCAGGCTCAACTAAAAAAGATATTACTATTAGATCATAACTTTGAGTATTATTCATTGTTTTGTTTATTGTTGAAGTTCGTTGATCTCAGCCTATTTCAACTAATTTTTACCTACTGTCATAACGCCACTTGTACAGTTTCAGTTTAATGTAGGGTTTGGCACTCATTTTGTTTACCCCTCCCATTAACGCCTGTACCTGTTCCCCATCAGGACATATCTAGCCCATAAGCAAAGGGGTTGTCATTGTATCGGTATTTACTTTTGATTTTGTTTTAAATTGTGCATATAAATGAGGCTGCTTGCATATTTACATTTTTTTTCACTTGTCACTGTGGAATGATTCAAAGCTAAGTATAACGTGTGGGCTTTTGCTCTGTGTTGAAGGCTGTATACAAAATTATTATTAGCAGTAAAATTAAGGGCCTTATTATGCATACTAGGATTTAAACTATAGATTTGAAAGTGAAAAAAAAACCAGAAATTTATCACAGTATCACCACAAATATTAGAGACTGACAGCTTAGATCATACACTTCATATTCTGTTCAGTAAAACACATAATTCCTGGTATGCAAGGGTTAAATCTGGTCAAGAAATACATACTGATATCATTGCTCAAAAATAATTTAACCTCACCAATTTAATAGGATTTTTTTAGAAATTGATGGAGAAACCATGCAATTTGAACACAGAATATACATTTGCACTGAATCTAAGTATATATATATATATATGCTTTAATACAAAAGAAGGAGATTACTCCAATATCAAATATTGCATTTATATAAAAGCTTATACTTTTAATATTACATTTACAGTTATACATTGTATATCAAAAAGTAGTGTTTAAGTTTGTTTAGACATAACATGGAGCATAACATCTCTAGTCCATGTGATACTGAATATTTTGTTATGTCAATGGTTTTCCTTAATTCCGTGAATTCATCTTCTATTAATGGGCAGTTGTCTCTTGGTTTTAAGAAGATTGTCCCATTCAGTTCAAGGTTTAGAGTTTGAATGACCTCATCAACACGCTCATCCGGTGGATTCTCTATGTTGTGGATGCTTGTTTTCTTTTCTGGATTCCCTAGTAAAAGAAGTGATTTGAACCACATCATATTTGGTATTTTATTACCCTCAGTTCTGATCTTATGGTTATTGTTGGTATTCATCCACTCTCTTAAAGCAAAGTCAATACGTGGTACGAAAACATACTGCAAGACCAATCTGTGGATACTGTTTGTGGTGTTAAGAATATTCTGTTCTTCCATAAGACAAAATGGTTTGTAGAAAACATCAAGGACTTTGATAAATATGTCACGCCATAATCTTTCGATTCTTTGATTGTGGACAGAAGGCCCAGTCATGAAGCAGCCTCGTTCCTCACTGTTTACTGAAATCATGAACCGCCCAGTGTCTGCATATTCTGTACCGTAGTCAGCACGTATTCTGCTGGGTACCCCATAATTCTTCACACCCTGAACAAAAAAGTATGCAGCAGCCTTTGATGTTGAAAGTTGGTTTGGCGTCAAATAACCAAATTGGAAATATGATTTCATCTTTCAATCATTGACATTGATGCATTAAAATTGCTTTTATATAGATAACCTATTGCATGTTTTAGAAATAATCTAAACCAGGAAATATTATAAGTGATAATCAATGATGATTACATACATATATTGTTTAGTAGTACCACAAAGTATCTGAGAAACAAACAAAATAAAGAAACATAAAGATTGACCAATAAATTGTAAAAATGAAATCATTGGAAAACACAAAGTTCAACATTCTCAATAATTCTGTCATTAATGAAAATGTATACAATAAAAAAAAATTAGAAAAAAAGTCTGTATAACTGTGATTTTCCACAATTTCTTAAAGTTCAAATCCTATAATTTCGTTAAAGTTTGGTGAAAAGATCGAAACTTAAACTTGATCTGTAACTCAGCATGGTTAACTCACTTAAAAAAAATCAGCCCAATATCTGAAGGCGTTTAGGAAAAAAATCTGTATAATGGTTTGTTACGGAATGACGTAATTTTAGACAAGGGTAAAATAATATGGCACCTACAAATTTTTTGCGGGGACATACAAACTATTACACCGCTGGTTCAGTACACTGAACTATTTTGCCATACATGAATAGTTTTTATTATGAGAATGTACATTGTACAAATGTATTTAAAATGTTATAAAATGAAACATGCTGACCTTGCAATGATTTTGTCGATTTAGATTAATAGGCTGTCTCAAAATTGATTAACAGACCAACCACCCACATAGTTGCCTACTCAATATAGATTAACAGTCTAATCTCTCAGTTACCCGAGTGTCAGCCACGATTTTGAAATATTTTTTTAAATGCCAAATTTTGTAACTTATTATTTTTTAATAAAGCACTAATAATATATATGTGCACTATTTTTCGACGTTATCTGTATAGTTTCTGTTTGTACCCTTTGAACTTAAGGACGCTTAACTATGGCAACAGAATACGCATGCTCGAAAATCCTTTCTGTGATTGAACAAAATGCTATCATTGTGGGTGATATTATGCCTGGTCCAACTTATCTATAATCAATGGCAATTAGTGTTGGTGACTGAATCTAGCTTTTGCTCTATGCTTGTAATATTTATGTCTTGCTAGGCTGAACCCCAAGGGTGACTGGGGTATAGAAATATGGTCACTTGGTCTTCTCCCGACCGGCAGTAAAACGCTTGCTGAAGTGGGGCGTCCGTTTGGCGGTGCGGGATGTATCAAGTTCGCAGTCACGTCCGTCAGAAGGGGACGTTAAATCCGATGCCTCGTGTAAAGAGAGAGCCACGCTCTTTGCACGTTAAGAACCCTTGCAACAACTCTTTGAGGGGTCCGTAGGTGGCCTGTTGCAAGGCAAAATTTCCGTCCCTATCCAATATACCCTCATTTCCCAGTGGCAGTCCAAATTTCCCCGACCATCATCCTAGATGGCCTCTATTACAACAACCTACCTATTGTATTTATTGTGAACTTGTTCTCGTCCTGAATATGCATGAAATATTTGCCACTGGACGTTAAGCAACCAACAATCAATCAATCAATCTTGCTAGGCTGAAATTACCAAAAGTAAAACATTAACCAAAAAATTAATATAAGCCACCAACAGTCTTATAACAAACAATGTTTTTCAACAATGTGGTGCACTTTTAATAACCTGCCTTCAAATCTTCTGAGATGATGGCCCTTCTTTACTCAAAAGTATTGTTTCGTATGATTTACGTGAGTAATATAATGGCAATGACCCTGACACAGAAAAGGAGCAACTCTGAAAGAGGAAAAATAGGTTCCACTGCCGAAGTGAAACCCACAATATCCTCAAAACAAGCATCATCTTCCGGATCACAAAGGGAAATTACCTCGAGACTTCCCACTCAGGAATTCACCATCTCCTTCAATAAATAGAAAGTGCATCTTTCATCTTTTGCACTGATTCATTCCTTATTTTCTCTAGCTTCCCATCTCCTTTCTTGCTAGCCTTCTCCTCTTTTCCCTTGTTACTCTCCTTCTCAACTTTTTCTCATCGCTCTTCTTTTTTCCTTGGGTTTTCAATTTTCGTGTACCTTCTTTTTCTCCAATCCTTTTCCAAATACCATATGATCCTCTACATACAAGTTCCCAAAGACTGTCATCTGCTTCTTTGCCCCATGGTCTTGTTCCTTCTTCTTCCTGTAAAACCTCTTTTTACTATCTTTCAGCAGCGCTCTTTTCTTCCTTGTTCACTTTCTCTTAATGACTAGGCTTTCTTCTTCCACGTGGTCTCATGTCTGTCGTTTTCTCGGCTGGAAGCTTTAATGGCTCTACATAATGTTTATTGAATAAATGCACATTTATACCCCAATGGGGTTGAAGGCATATATAAATGAACACAATATATCATACAAAAATAGCAACAAAAGAACAAACATTATATACATATAAGTATCTATCATGCAGTTGTTGAGTCCACTCTCCTCAGTGACCATGACTTTTTAACAAATGGAGCCGTATACTGCATAATTGACGGACACGAAAGACATAAAACCAATTTATCCACATCATCCATATTATCTATAGCAGAATAGGTATTTCTAACTTTCTGCAAAAATTGAAGTCTCAAATCTTTATTTTTAATACATGTAAATAAAAAATGTTCTTCATCATCTATTTTATTTAGACAACAATGTTGACATAAACGTTCTTCCCTTTTTATATTTTTGTATCTACCCCTTTCAATTTCCAAAATATGGTCACTTGCCCTTAATTTAGTAAATTTTTTCCTTATTTCAAAGTTATTCTCTTTAAGTAAATAAGGCTCAGTTTCATATTTTTTTTTTGATTTTACTATAGATAAATAATTTATTATTTTCTGTTAAAGAATTTAATTTTTTAAAGAACAGCTTTTTATAGTTTTCTTGCATAATATCTTTCATGTGTTTATTCATTTTATATTTTTCTTTTATGAAGTCAATATTTTGTATATCAGATATATTTAAATTATTTTCATGAGTTATATTTTTTACAAAAGTATACCAAGAATAGGTTTTCAGTTGGATGAAACAGGAACCTATTCTTGGTATACTTTTGTAAAAAATATAACTCATGAAAATAATTTAAATATATCTGATATACAAAATATTGACTTCATAAAAGAAAAATATAAAATGAATAAACGCATGAAAGATATTATGCAAGAAAACTATAACTAGAGGCTCTTTGTCGCTCACCTTGGTCTATGTGAATATTAAACAAAGGACGCAGATGGATTCATGACAAAATTGTATTTTGGTGATGGTGATGTGTTTGTACATCTTACTTTACTGAACATTCTTGCTGCTTACAATTATCTCTATTTATAATGAACTTGGCCCAGTAGTTTCAGAGGAGAAGATTTTTGTAAAAGATAACTAAGATTTACGAAAAATGGTTAAAAATTGACTATAAAGGGCAATAACTCCTAAAGGGGTCAACTGACGATTTCGGTCATGTTGACTTATTTGTAGATCATACTTTGACGACATTTATTGCTTTTTACAGTTTATCTCTATCTGTAATAATATTCAAGATAATAACCAAAAACAGCAAAATTTCCTTAAAATTACCAATTCAGGAGCAGCAACCCAACAACGGGTTATCCGATTCATCTGAAAATTTCAGGGCAGATAGATCTTGACCTGATAAACAATTTTACCTCGTGTCAGATTTACTTTAAATGCTTTGGTTTTTGAGTTATAAGCCAAAAACTGAATTTTACCCCTATGTTCTATTTTTAGCCTTGGCGGCCATCTTGGTTGGTTGGCCTGGTCACCCCACAAATTTTTTAAACTAAATACCCCAATGATGATTGTGACTAAGTTTGGTTTAATTTGGCCCACTAGTTTCAGAGGAGAAGATTTTTGTAAAAGATTACTAAGATTTACAAAAAATGGTTAAAAATTGACTATAAAGGGCAATAACTCCTAAAGGGGTCAACTGACCATTTCAGTCATGTTGACTTATTTGTAAATTTTACTTTGCTGAACATTATTGCTGTTTACAGTTTATCTCTATCTATAATAATATTCAAGATAATAACCAAAAACAGCAAAATTTCTTTAAAATTACCAATTCAGGGGCAGCAACCCAACAACAGGTTGTCCGATTCATCTGAAAAATTCAGGGCAGATAGATCTTGACCTGATAATCAATTTTATTCCATATCAGATTAGCTCTAAATGATTTGGTTTTTGAGTTATAAGCCAAAAACTGCATTTTACTCCTATGTTCTATTTTTAGCTGTGGCGGCCACCTTGGTTGGTTGGCCGAGTCACCGGACACATTTTTTAAACTAGATACCCCAATGATGATTGTGGCCAAGTTTGGTTTAATTTGGCCCAGTAGTTTCAGAGGAGAAGATTTTTCTAAAAGATTACTAAGATTTACGAAAAATGGTTAAAAATTGACTATAAAGGGCAATAACTCCTAAAGGGGTCAATTGACCAATTCGGTCAAGTTGACTTATTTGTAAATCTTACCTTGTTGAACATTATTGTTTTTTACAGTTTATCTCTATCTATAATAATATTCAAGATAATAACCAAAAACAGCAATATTTTCTTAAAATTACCAATTCAGGGGCAGCAACCCAACAAAGGGTTGTTCGATTTATCTGAAAATTTCAGGGCAGATAGATCTTGACCTGATAAACAATTTTACCCCGTGTCAGATTTGCTTTAAATGCTTTGGTTTTTGAGTTATAAGCCAAAAACTGCATTTTACCCCTATGTTCTATTTTTAGCCATGGCGGCCATCTTTGTTAGTTGGCCGGGTCACCGGACACATTTTTTAAACTAGATACCCCAATGATGATTGTGGCCATGTTTGGTTTAATTTGGCCCAGTAGTTTCAGAGGAGAAGATTTTTGTAAAAGTTAACGCCGGACGACGGACGCAGGACGACGACGGACGACGGACGCCAAGTGATGGGAAAAGCTCACTTGGCCCTTCGGGCCAGGTGAGCTAAAAAGCTGTTCTTTAAAAAATTAATAAAAGACTTGGTAACAAATGTGTTGCGCATGTTTTAAAACAATGAAATATTTGAAGACATATGTGAGGACGTGATAGCCGATTTAGAATTGACTGAAGAGGAGGATGATGCTCTTGACAAAAAACACATTTCTGAATCAGATATTCCGCAGGGTCCAGCTTTATACGACCGGAGAGGTTGAACCCTGAACGGATGGGGCTAGTATAAAAACACAACATTCAAGCTAGATTCAGCTCTAAATTTGGATTATGATAAAACAGTTGACACACATAGGTTTCGGACAAAGAATGAATGTGGTCTTAAGAAGTATTTTTTTTCCTTTGAGCAATTCACTATGCTGTTAAATATTAATCCTCTGAAAAAAATGTTTGAAGAAATTTTCTTTTATTTATGAAATCTGAAATGAGAAAAATTGATCCACCCCATTTTTATTCACATCCCCCTTTTCCTTATTCCAAAAATGATCTCAATTCAAATTTCTAATGGTAAAGATTGTTTTCACTTATCAGTTGGTAGTAAAAGTGAATGTACATTGTATATTGAATAAAACAATGATTTTACTACTATTCTGGACAAAGAAAGATATCTCAAATCGACAATTTCTTGCAATTGCGCAATATTGTGCAAACAGATATTTCTTGCTATTGCACAATACTGTGCAATTGAAAATGTCTTGCTATTGCACAATTCTTAATATAATAATTTAGGATCCTGATTTGGACCAACTTGAAAACTGGGCTCATAATCAAAAGTCTAAGTACATGTTTAGATTCACCATATCAAAGGAGCCCGAGAATTCAATTTTTGTTAAAATCAAACTTAGTTTAATTTTGGACCCTTTGAACCTTAACGTAGACCAATTTGAAAACGGGACCAAAAATTTGTCAAGACTAGTATCCTATACCAATGTAGTATTCAATTCTACACTGATACCTGCTGGAGACGGTGTGACATTGCGATACATTGACACATTTATCATTATAATGAATTACATAATTGTTGTATTATACTAAATCTGCATTAATTTGAAAGAGTAATCTGTTAGCTTTCCATAGGTATCACTTTTCGTATCTCTAAAATAGCTGTGTTTAGGAATCTCAATGAGGATTTAGTATACGCCGTTTCTTGTAATAATCATCACACAAGTAAATACATTTTGAATTAAATTAAATGAACTAATGGTCCGAGACCACCGTTTTCGTCCCTGGATTTTCGTTGTTCACAAATATAGTCCCTAGGGTTGACAGTGGGTTACTTGCCATTATTTTTTTTACCCCTTCGAAATTTATTTCTCCATGTTTAATGCCTCAAACTGAAAGTAGGGGGGTGAAATTACACTTGAAATAAAATTTGGGTCCAGAATTTTAAAGGAAAGTAGTGATTTGGTCCAGCTGAAAAAGGTTGAAAATTAGCACTTCGGAAGCTGTCAAAAGTTTTCAAGACGCCCTAAACATACAATTGTCCATATTTGGAGTTTGAGACGATGAAGTTTTCTATAATTTTGATATAATTTGTCCTAAAAGTAGTACAACACACTGTAAAAGTTTCTTTGAGAAAGCGCAGGTGGAATTTTTTTTATTTTCATTAATGTTCTAAACGAAATGCACTACGAATTAATTGTGTTCTCGGACTCAAGACATTCTATATTCTACAAGCACAACTATAATGTAGTACATAGGTTTTGTTTAGCCAAGACATCCATACGATGTAGACGTTTAAGAATTTCATAATTTAATAGAATATCTAGATGGTTGCAAAACATTATTTTCTTTTCGCTGGCCAGAGTTCCGGATATCTAAATGACATCACAAAACATCTATTAAATTATTGAGGATCCCACTGGTCAGCAAGGGTCTGCGAAGGCTGGGTACACTACACGCAGTGATTTCATTGGTTCTCTTTTGCTGACCATTTTCATTACTTCTCCAGAAAACAGATGGAATACAGCCTTTCATCGAAAACAAAACTACTAAGATATACGCTGTGTCCATGGTTATTCATGCCACGGCTCCTAAATCTGCGGCTGAAGTTGATGAACGTACTAAGAAAGTTGTTGGTTGTGTGGATGATCACGATATTGCTTATGTCAGAAACAATCCAAATTCTAGTCCAGATGAGCTACAATCAAAAATAGTTACAGTAGCAGTAGTATTTTGTTTAATTGCGGTATAAAAACAAAAGTGGCAGTAAAAACGTCCTTCATACATAATCTGCACATTTTTAAGATGGTCACGATCATTTAGGACATCCCTAACCTCTTGTACAATATCAGTTTCTTTCTCCGAAGAAACATATGTCTACAACACTCCCAATAACACTTTTGATCCACTAAATTTTTTCGACGTGCTAAAGACATTTCACTTTGAAAAAACATATAATGTGCATACCTTGTGACTGCCTGTAAAGATCGTGGTTAATAACGCATTAAAGAACCAATGCCTCTGTCATTGAAAAGTGCTATGATATTCTTCGACTTCAAAACGGAACAATGGGGTGACCAATATTGTGACGTACAACATGCAATGTCCATAGGAACAACCTATATTATCTGGTTTATAATATATAAGCGATTCATATATTTTTTAATTGAATTCCATCAGGCTGACATACTAACTACACCAAATGAAGCTTTCCTACCCAGCAAAGAAGACATCTCTCAACTTAACCAGAAATACAACATTTTAATTCAAAGGGTTCTTGTTGAGAACATAATACAGTTTAAAGAATGCAAGGAATTTGTAATTTATCATATACCACATCAATTTTCAAAAGAATCCCGAAAAAAATGTTCTGTAGTAAGTTCCAAGTGTAAAGTTCTTTAAACCAATTTTAATTCGAAAATATGTTCAGTTTATCAGCATTAGAAAACTGAACTACTAATTAGTATTTTTCATATGCTATGCTTCTCATATGGGTCGGTCTCGGAATCGTCATCTGAGGATTCTCTATAATCGTATTTGCTTGAGCGAGTCTTTTTAGGAATCTTATATTCTCTTAGACACTTTTTGCCATCTTGGCTGGTAGCATGGTCTGTCGTAGCAGACGATGCATCTTTGTGGACTTCTGTCCCTAAATCATGCAAATCATCCATAGATGATCTTCTCTTTGCACTTTGTGCCAATAAGAATTAATTATTTGCGTTAGAAGTTTTTCGTAACCGTTGATGTTGATAGATTTAAAAAATTGAATTCAAAAATCGTCTTTCATTAATGAAAGCCGAGAGGAAGAAGGATGCATCATGGGAATTTTCCCATGAGGCATAGCTTTGAAGGGCTCTATATGGGGAATTCAGGAAGAATACATTATTAAACCTTACTTAAGTTTGAGAAATAAAATTACGCATTTCCCACCGATGCGTGAGAGTTGTTCAATATATTCAGAAGTCTTTCAAACATTCTTTTTACAGATTTCTTTTTAATAATTATTCACAGATACTTATTGACGCCATAACGATAAGCGAAAAGCAGTCTTTTTATTCTTCTCAACTAAACCGTTTCTGATGTCCGATTTTATGTGAAGAGAGGAACATATCGGACCAAAAGTAAAAAAGTACTTACATTTCGATAACCTCTTCCCTACTTCTTTTTGGCACAAATATTTATGTTTGTAACAAATATCCCAGAAGGAAAAACTGACATTAACAGTGTTTTTGGTATATTTAAGTACTCCTCTTTTACTTCTATTATATTGCTGAAATTCAAAAACAAGACCTATATTAATTTATATGAAATAGTATGTGCTAAACATTGCCTTTTATATCTCCTTTTTCACACTATTACATTTAATTTACTTCCATCGAGCTATATCACGTTTATCTTAAAATAACGACGACGACGACGGGTGATGAGAAAAGCTCACTTGGCCCTGTGGAAAAAAAAAGTACTAATTTGTAAGCACGAATTGAACCTTTGGGTCAGATGAGCAAAAAAAAAAGTACTATTTTTTAAGCACGGAATGAACCAAAATGACAAAAAATCATATTTTATATTTGTATTTAATTTGTCTAAATTTAATAATGAGTTAAAAATCAAAAGATCAAATTGCAAATTTTAGGTCGGTCTACAAAGTAGTTAATTAAACTGTACATGATATATATATGATGTATATAACTTTTTACAAAGGAAACAATTCAGTTTATATTAAAATATTTATAAATACAGTTAATTTTTACAATATTCACAAAATAAATGATAAAACAAAAACAACATATAAGAATTAACAACTGACGAATGTCAAGACACGGCATACATTTCATTCATAAGTCTGGAAGTTTTGGAATCCTAATGACCCAGTTTTCCTCAGCATACAATAGTGGGGCTGAAACATCTTTCACAGGTACAACACAATTGGGAAAGTTCCTGCTCGTTTTCACAAAATAACACCCGGAACCAGTATCATAGTCCAGATATCCAAACCATCAAATAAAGGCATGATCTTCACTACTGAATGATCTTCAAAACTGAAGAAGAGCGAAATGGATCCAACACATTTATTAAACAGCACCATAGACCCTCTTTCCTTTTTTGTTTCACTCTCGATGGTCGTTTCTCGGGTAACTACCTTTTAGTGTTCTTGCATGGTGGAAGGTTGTGATGAGTGGGGAAACATGTCTTTCCTTGAAGTAGGCATGTATGTCGAGTAATTCCCCTGGAGAGGTATGACGTGTCACTGGGTTGTGTCGACCGCGATATAGACTGCTATCTACGCACTTGACTGCCTTCTTCGGTGGTTCCAAGAAACCACTGCGAGAGAGTAACCTAAAAATAAAAAAAGAATCATGAAGTTTGAAGACAGGTAGAACAAGTATTTCAATGCGAAAATATTTTTTACACTTTCCAAATTTGATGACATACTTTTGTCAAAAAACACTTCTTAGATACGAAAATAATGGACTCTAGCAAAACAAAACCACCGATCTAACATCAAATCAGGTACACATTTTTAGTTCCTCTTCGACTTAAAAATCATTCTGTACTTTTTTAAGAGGTTGCTATATCAATTGAAATTAATTGTTTTATTCTAAATTTGAATGCCATTTAGCAAAAGATATAACTCATCAATTATTTAAATGTGTTCTTGTCTACTATGTATCAGTCAGTGTATTGCTCTTTTCATAGCCCTGTATACGATTCTGCTGTACTTCGTTTAACTTTATAACGCTGGCTACACACTTCACATTCAATTAAAAAGAAATTGGGTTACAACCCAAACATACCTTCATTTTTTCCACAGCACTGACTTCTGGGTGTTGGTTGTTTGATATTGGTTATGTCAATGTATGATTGAACCTCTCATATGGGAACATCCAAAAGTTCTTTATTAATATTTACTTGGGTCATAACTCATTCCAAAAATTGTTTTATAGAACTTATTGCCCATATAAACCTATAATATGAATTTCAGAAAAATCTGGCACGCATTGTGTACATAATAGTATTCATATATTTATTATTTCCAAGAGGCATTAACTCTTTTAAAAAAAAAATTTCAGCACAGATTTCCAAATCATCAAATCCATTGCTGATATAGGCAAAATTTGTATACACGAAAGCAACAACAATGCAATTATCCATATGGTTAATGTTTACAAGGGGCGTTACTCATAAAAAATAATAAATTGCCACTGATTTACAAACTTGACAAAGACCCAATTTCCATATCTATTCAAAATAATTCGCTGAAAAGGATAATTGTGAAGTTAAGTGTTAAAGAAAAAATATTGTTTTTTAACAGCATGTCCCTTTGAGATCACTATTAATGTCACATAAATTGTAAGGAGTTCCATAGATATAATAACCCATTTCCCTGCCCTCTCCAAATGACTTTACAAAAAGTTTAATTTTAAAGGAAAATGTATTACGTCCCTTTGAAAAAACTTAAACAAAGTTGATTGTGGGAAATGTTTGACAAATATTTTGGATTTCGGCATTTATGAAAGGATTTAATACTAACTGTGCAGGTGATCTTGTGTAGCTGTTTAAGAAAAAAGATGTCGCAAATGGTGGTTATGTTCTTAAAACACACAAAATTAGAAACAAACATTGGATAATGTGCCTGTTTTTTAAACCATGTTTACAAGAATGTTTTAAATCTACATTTGTACCTGCATTTCTGCTCTTAGTTCGTGACTTCTCTGGGTCGGGCGTGTAATATCATCACGAACAATATCAGTTATCCTTTGGATAGATTGTCTCCCAAATCTATATCTGGAACGAAGCTGCTTGTCTGTCAGATCATTTAGGGTAAGTAGCCTTTCTCTATACTTTCTATGTGCCAATAGTGGCCTTATATTACCAGCAAGGTTGCCGAAAAGCAGCATGTCTTCCATATTTAATCGATATTTAAATATTTAAAATTACCCCTTTGCCACTTTTTAAGTGTTACTTGCCTCTAATAAACCTTTAATAAACCTTTGTGCAGCTGGAATAACGGTTACTTTTTGATTAACTATCTTGAGACATGATTAAATTATAAACTCTTTTTTAAACAGAGGTAATAGATACACACCTTTTTCTAGACAAAAGGTAAATGTTTTCTGTCGTTGTAAAACATTGTAACGCCACACCAATTTGATTCTTTGTTCGACGGACCCGCCCTACCTATTTTTGTCAAAACAGATTTTTCTATATTCCCCCTTCCCGCATCCGGAAATGTAATCATGTCCATTTCCCGCACCGTTTTCAGTTTGTAAATATTATAAAAAGATATCAACATTTGTTTTTAAAATCACAGTCTTGCCGGTATAGAACGATTTTAAATATTAAAGCACCCCACCAACTGTGTAAATATCTATGAGAATATTTGTTTTAGCATTAAACCTATTTATCCAAAGTAGGAGTGCTCCGAAATAAATTTATTAAACTTAAAACAGCGGAAATATCTGTAAGGAACACAAAATTGGTTCCGTTCCCCTTTACTTATATTCCCTTTCAAAAAATGATCGTTGTTAGAATAAAGTTAGTACAAAGAACTTCTGAAGGATTTGCCTTCAACTGCAATTATATTGTATGCTGGCGAAACAAAACTATCTATAGCCGCTTCATGTTTAAGCACCTGTCCTGATTGATTCAGGGGCCTGTCGTTCAGCAGTTACCGTTTGTTGGTGTTGTTCATTGGTATTTTCCCGTTTGGATATATAAATTAGATCGTTGGTTTTCCTGTTCGAATTGTGTACGCTTATAATTTTGGTTTTTTTATAGCTTGCTGTTAGGTCTGTATCAAAGCCCTGTGTAAAAGGCCGTACTTTGACCTGTGTTTAATATTATCAGGTTGAGAAAAACCCTCCCTCAGACAAGGGATCATTTTACTGATGTAGAAAAGAAAAAGAAATACCAAAGATTTGTATAGTTTTTCTATTCAAAACCTTTGAAAACTTAGAATTATTTACTCAAACAAAGAAGAGTCACATCATATTTTAAACAACTTTTTCTAAAAGAGGGGTCCACTTATTTTGAATATTATTCAACTGTTAAAAGTACATGTGTTAAACATGGTTAAAGTTCAGGAATATTACAAAATGTTTTGACCATTTAATACCAGATATATTTATAGTTCTTTGAGAAAATATGAGCCCTTTTGTACAAACAAATATATTATAACTTATATTGATCCCTCATAATACATGTAAAAGGGATATTTATAACATTGAGGGGTTGCCCCCAAACTGATTATGACTTGGGTGGAGAATTGTCTCATTGTCAGTCACACATACATAGACCAGATTTAATTATTTTGGACATTTGATTTTGATTTTTGATTTCCCTTTTTGAATTTTCCTCGGAGTTCAGTATGTTTGTGTTTTTACTTTTTATTTCTTGGTGAACAGGAAACAATATTTCAGAAATTAAAGAAATGTCAAAGTACAAGTGATAAATCAAGTTTCAATATTGTCCAAACCTACTAATTTATGTTTGCAAAAAAAATTACAATCGCTCGCCTTTACTTTTCAAGCTTCGCCTCAAAAATTTGCAAATTAGATATTTTTGTATTAAAATTTTCATATCGCTCGCTCGCCCCAAATTTTGGAGTCCAAATATCCGTAGACCAAGAAATAAATTGCTGTGGCCTAAAGCTGATTTTTTTTCTCGATTAATGGCTTGAGTGAAACTTTCCAATCTCCAGAGTATTTTTTTGTAAAGGTTCTTTCTTGCTTTGCCACAAGGCTAATATATTTACAAGTTAGCTTCTGAATGATCCCGGCATACGTTGTATTAAGTTAAACATATATCATTAGACTTTCACAATCAGTTAATTTGAGTTTTATTGAATTGGCTTTCACTTGTTTATATGCGTTTGGTGCGAAGGAGTAATGCTTCTAGCCGCAATGAAATTTTAAGTTACTGCTACTAGTTATGTTGTTCACCTTTCTGTCAAGTTAAGCATGTTCTTAAAACAACAGATTGCAAATGTTGTTTGTAAAACATGAAGGACTCTTCTGCTATTAAAGGAAGAAGGGTCCCGACGGCCTAAACTAAGTCAATAAAAATGTAACTTTGTAGTTTTATTGTTACAAAATATATTCACAATCTGAAATATGAAAATCAAGATATATAGTCTTAACCTTTTCAGCTCACCCGACCTGTGAGCTATTCTCATCACTTGAAGTCCGTCGTCCGTACACTTTTACAAAAATCTTCTCCTCAGAAACTACTGGGCCAACTTTAACCAAACTTGGCCACAATCATCATTGGGGTATCTAGTTTAAAAATTGTGTAGCGTGACCCGGCCAAACAACCAAAAGGGACGCCATGGCTAAAAATAGAACATAGGGGTATATTTATTTATATAAAACTATGAATGAACCTGTAGGATTTGGACTGTATATAATTTGTATTCTTTTTTGAAAAACTCCATAAAAAATCAAGAAATTTGATTTAACCTATAGACTTAAAACGGGTCAGTTCACGGCTTAAGCAAATATTTTTCCTTATTGTGGCCTTACCTGAGATATTTCCTATACATATGTTTTCCTTAAGGAGCAGATAACTTGACTGATCTTTTGTCAAAATATTGTAACCAGGACAGTAAGACAATGTACACAGTTTTCCACAGCTCCAACCTAGTCCAATCTTTTGTCTGTGGTTAAGGCATACAGTCAGGGTTGATATTTCCTCCAAGAAAAGCCCTCCCCGTAGTTTTATCAGCTCTCCCTCATTTTCAACTGCGTTTTGGTTAATGTGGAAGTATGAAAGATGTGAGATGATAGATCTCTTACATGACAGAACATTATCTGGTACTTTGGAATTTGGTCCACAGGAAATATTTGCTCCTCCAACTGAGATGCTAAAAGAGAAGGATGTGATTCTGAAAGCTAAGAAATATTTACATTAATAAAAAGACATGCATGTTTATAGATACAAGTTTGAATATGAAAATAAGGAGATTTCCAATGTCCCCTGTTTTCGTCTGATTTTATATTTCCAAGGGGTATGAAAAACATTTGAAAAAAAAGTTGCTCTTTTCCTAATGTCTAAGACATTTATAACCTATATTGTGTCAAAAATTAATTCCAGGCTCCTGGCATCAGATGTGCATTTATATATATATTTACCTTCCTAAAAGATGCAATAACTTTACCACGGGAGCCATTCATAGTCTTTTAAATAAGATTGATTGATTTCAACTGACAGGATGGTTGGTTATATTTTATTTGAAGTAAGTGATTTACAGCCTAATAAAGATTCAATAAATAAAAAGATGCACAGTTAAGTACCCTTTATTATCCTCTTCCAATGTCTGGTCATTGTCTATGATTTTGGAACGGGTACTTGGGCTATCAGCTGTGGAATATACATAAACAAGTTGTTTATCAATCTGGCAGAGCAAAATTTGTGTGAACCGCTCAACATGTGTATGCAGAACATATAAAAATGTAGAAATCATAAATAGTCTCACTTTTTTTTTCAAAAAATACAAATGTGCTATGTTTTGGATCAGATATATACTATACGTTTCCTTTGACATATTAAAATATTTTTGAAGAAAAATAAACAAATCATATTCTTGTAAAGTAATTTGTCATCTGTTAACAGGTTTTTAGCCTCCTCAATTAACAGGTCTCTGACTGTCCTTCTTTGGCCACTGTCAACTTTATGATACTACAACAATTCGCAATTCACAATTACTTTCATGGAGTTAAAAAGTCCTTGGAGCATTTTCAATAAGTTGCAATTTTATTTTGCCCCCAATTATGCATATGCAAATGATGATAAACTTAAAAAAAGAATCCAAATTTACAGGTTGATACCAATGTTATTTAGTTTTACAATCCTAATTGATTACTTCAGCTGATATAATGAGGAATTTATCTAACAAAAATAAAGAGCTCTAAAATATGGTCACTTGGTCTTCTCTCGATAAATGATTAAAGTCACAGTAACATGGCTATCATAAATTGTAATTCTTGGAGTAATAGTTTGATTAAAAAACTGCAGTCTTGTCAAATGAAAATTAATAAAATCACTCAATCTGGTGTGCAAAGTGTGTCTTTTGCATATATGTGTACAGAATTGACAAAAGATATATGTGTTTATTTTTTGTTCTAAGGAGAATAATTTTAAGGCACAACTGGATTAATTGGAACTGTGGTGAGAAAATTGCAAACTTCATATAAAATATGCAATTCACCAAAAATACAAATTGTGAAATGTGAGTGGACGTATGACTTCATGTATAACGAGTAGTACTTAGTTCAACTCTACTGTGAATGAGTTTTGCTACACATGTCATCATGATTATACAGGAAAAAAATATCCCTTAACATTTTGGCACCGACTTTAAACATAGGATGGATACTATAAAGTACTTGGTACTTATTCTGTCTCTTTAGCTTTTCCAAATATACCTGAAACAAAATATATTCATGTTAATGTGTAAAATGACAAATTAATTATTGAAAAATACAGCTAGGGAACTGATGCGAAAAAACACTATACCTTTACATACATTGTTGGTTCTTCAATCACCGTTGACTGTCGCATCATGGACGTTCCATATAGTTGGTGGAAACATTGCTGAAGTCTGGCGCATTAGTATACAAAGACATTGACATGAAGCTGCGTTGCGTCAAAATAATCAAGGCTTGCTTCTGGTGGGTAATCTGGAAACAAGGTTCTTAGAAGGTGGACACCATTTGATAAATCCGCGACAACAGGAGAGGCTAAGCAATCCATGATACCACAGAACAAGCACAAGTCATCACTGATCTCGTATTTGGGAACCAAGCCAAGGCTCTGTATCTTTCTCTATGTTGCCTGGGTAAGATGATAGAATCACATCTGGTAGTTGATATGGCGACATTTTCAAAGTCAGTTACATTAGTCTGCACATTCAACTGTAGGTTGCTGGCTTTAAAATTTACAACCAGTGACTGAAATTAATCTCTGTATGCATCCTAATTCTTGTTCGGCAAAAAAGCATATACTGTGATGACTGTAATATCTGTGAATTGATAAAGTTCAACATTTGTTCATGCAAAACATCAGGTTGAGATCAGTGGCGGATCCAGAAATTTTCTGGAGGGGGCCAACTGACTGTCTAAGAGGGGACCTGCTTCAGTCATATTTCAGTGTTTCTTTATATACAATCAACCATTTTTTTATGTCGAATAGGTCAAATTTGGAACAACAGGCTGTGGTGCATCTGTAGGTATATTCATTAAAAGTTTTTCTGATGTTTCAAGCCATACCTTGAAAAAAAATATTGATTAAAATCAGTCTGATATATAGACCTTAAAATTATTTATTAAACCAAGATAAAATACTTATGTGCTAAACAAGGGGTAGAAAATACCAAGGGAACATCTCAAAGGCTGTCCATTTGTCTAGTATATAAATAGGAAGATGTAATGAATGGCTGGAGTAAGGGACGGCATCAAGAAATCAATAAAGGTTAAACATTTAATTTAAATAGTTTTTTTTGGGGGGGGGGGGGGGGCAAATTGCTGCAAGTTGACATTGATTTTTCATATATCCTTATTAGTCAGTCAATTTTTCCCAAATTAAGTTAAGAGGGAGGTAGGGGGTAAACGCAAAAACTATGTAAATTTAGTTTTTTATCCTTCATTGAACTTTTGATGTTATCCCTAACATAGTAAATTCTGGATTGTATTAATAGCCAAGCTAATGTACTCAAGAGTTTGCTTATATACTGAATGTATATTTAAGGGACATCAGTACTATTATGGAAGAGTTGTAGCTATCATTTGATGGAATGGACAGTTGCAACTGCAGTTTTAAAAAGTAAATTAAATCGTAAGACAATGCACACAATTGTTACATAGAGATTGCGTTTAAGAATTTACCTTATCTGTTGACCACTTTTTATAGAATAATTTGGTCTGTCCATCTCTCTTTTCTACTTTAAAGACATGTGGATAAGAATGGTTGCTGATCTTATTTAAGGATTTTCCTATCCAACCTGCCACATCCCATACATGTGAGGTCCTCACTGAAGTTGGTGACGGTGTTGTGCAGCAATTATAAACCAGCCAGTTGAGTGACAACTGCTTGCAGCAGTCTAATCAAGTTTCATGTTAATTGCAGAATTAGCCAAAAAAGGACAAGAATACTTCTTACCAACAGTGATCTTATAATATTCCTATAAAATATTAGAACAACATAATGATTATGTCATCCTCATCTTTTCAGGAACATATGTTTTTGCAGTCAAGAGTAAGATTAACATAATCTAGCACAACATTTTGAGAATATCAGATATCAGAATCCAGATCTAATAATTACTACGGGAACCAATACTTTTCATAGAATTGACAATAAAAGAATCAGCGAATATTTCATTTATAAAAAAATGTGTGATAAATATACGTGTACCTTTCTTTCACTACATAGATGCTGTCTTGTAGACCAAGCTATCACTGCTTTCAGACAGACCTGTACATCATTTCTTAACAAGCCTTTTCATACTGTTAAAACTCCAGCTGATGGCACTTAAATGAAATTGAAGCAGTGTATTGGATTAAATAGTTTCAGAAATTTTTTCAACCCTTATTGCATGCCATATAATTTTTATTTTACTCCTTAATAAAATAGCATATGTACAATAGGTCTGACCAACACAACTCGTTTATTGATGCAATATTTCTTGTTTCTAATGACATGTCAGTAATGGGGTCACAGTAATGTATTGAGTCACTCAAATGAAAATGAAGATTTGAAAACAGTTCATCTGACACTTTTATTGTTTTGGCATTTATAATAGTAGGGGTATGTATCTATAATGATAATCATTAGCTTACATTAATGTATAATACATGTGTTAAAACCTGTTGGTAAATTGATAACTTTTTCGACATTTTACTGTAAATTTGCCCATTTTTTTAGCTCACCTGACCTGACCTGTAACATCAAATACAATTTTCAATATGTATTGAAAATTGTAATTGATGTTACCTTAAATAGGTCATTTGACCAAGACAACTTTCTAATATGTAATGATAATTGTATTTGATGTTACCTCAAATCGGTCATTTGACCGAGATACTTTCTGATAATATATGTATTGACAAACGTATTTGAAGTGAATTTGGACCAACCAAACCTTCATTATAGATTTATAATCCTTTTTTAGCTCACCTGGCCCGAAGGGCCAAGTGAGCTTTTCTCATCACTTGGCGTCCGGCGTCCGTCGTCGTCCGGCGTCGTCCGGCGTCCGTCGTCGTTAACTTTTACAAAAATCTTCTCCTCTGAAACTACTGGGCCAAATTTAACCAAACTTGGCCACAATCATCATTGGGGTATCTAGTTTAAAAAATGTGTTCGGTTACCCGGCCAACCAACCAAGATGGCCGCCATGGCTAAAAATAGAACATAGGGGTCAAATGCAGTTTTTGGCTTATAACTCTGAAACCGAAGCATTTAGGGGAAAACTGACATGGGGTTAAATTGTTTATTAAGTCAAGATCTATCTGCCCTAAAATTTTCAGACGAATCGGACAACCGGTTGTTGGGTTGCTGCCCCTGAATTGGCAATTTTAAGGAAATTTTGCCGTTATATGGTTATTATCTTGAATATTATTATAGATAGAGATAAACTGTAAACAGCAATAATGTTCAGCAAAGTAAGATCTACAAATAAGTCAACATGACCGAAATGGTCAGTTGACCCATATAGGAGTTATTGCCCTTTATAGTCAATTTTTAACCATTTTTCGTAAATCTTAGTAATCTTTTACAAAAATTTTCTCCTCTGAAACCACTGGGCCAAATTTATCCAAACTTGGCCACAATTATCTTTGGGGTATCTAGTTTAAAAAATGTGTCCAGGGACCCGGCCAACCAACCAAGATGGCCGCCATGGCTAAAAATAGAACATAGGGGTAAAATGCAGTTTTTGGCTTATAACTTAAAAACCAAAGCATTAAGAGCAAATCTGACTATTAGAAAATTGTTTATCAGGTCAAGATCTATCTACCCTGAAATTTTCAGATGAATCTGACAACCTGTTGTTGGGTTGCTGCCCCTGAATTGGTAATTTTAAGGAAATTTTACTGTTTTTGGTTATTATCTTGAAAATTATTAAAGATAGAAATAAACTGTAAACAGCAATAATGTTCAGCAAAGTAAGATTTACAAATAAGTCAACATGACCGAAATGGTCAGTTGACCCATATAGGAGTTATTGTCCTTTATAGTCAATTTTTAACCATTTTTCGTAAATCTTAGTAATCTTTTACAAAAATCTTCTCCTCTGAAACTACTGGGCCAAATTAATCCAAACTTATCCACAATCATCTTTTGGGTATCTAGTTTCAAAAATGTGTCCGATGACCCGGCCATCCAACCAAGATGGCCGCCATGGCTAAAAATAAAAGATAGGGGTAAAATGCAGTTTTTGGCTTATAACTCAAAAACCAAAGCCTTTAGAGCAAATCTGACAGGGGGATAAATTGTTTATCAAGTCAAGATCTATCTGCCCTGAAATTTTCAGATAAATCGGACAACCCGTTGTTGGGTTCCTGCCCCTGAATTGGTAATTTTAAGGAAATTTTACTGTTTTTGGTTATTATCTTGAAAATTATTATAGATAGAAATAAACTGTAAACAGCAATAATGTTCAGCAAAGTAAGATTTACAAATAAGTCAACATGACCGAAATGGTCAATTGACCCTCTAAGGAGTTATTGTCCTTTATAGTCAATTTTCAACAATTTTTATAAAATTTGTAAATTTTTACTAACATTTTCCACTGAAACTACTGGGCCAACTTCATTATAGATAGAGATAATTGTAAGCAGCAAGGATGTTCAGTAAAGTAAGATGTACAAACACATCACCATCACCAAAATACAATTTTGTCATGAATCCATCTGCTTCCTTTGTTTAATAGTCACATAGACCAAGGTGAGCGACACAGGCTCTTTAGAGCCTCTAGTTTGTAAATTTTACCACTTTTTGGATAATTCAATCAGATGTTACCTTCAATTGACCATATTTATAGGATAATTGTAAATAATTCAACAGCAAACCTGTTGTAGGTATATTGATAACTTTTTGACATTTTACTGTAAATTTGACCATTTTTTTTATAATTGTTATTGATGTTATCTTAAATCAGTCATTTGACCAAGACAACTTTCTAATATGTATTGATATGTATTGTTGCAAAACCCTCCCCTAGCCTGGTGCAATGTTTTAACTGCATTATGAAATAAGAACAACTATACATATCTGTTGCTAAATTATCTAAATTTGTATTTCAGGGGAGAAGATATTGATGGGAAACCAGCATTCAGAAAATGGTTCCAGCACATAGGAGAAATTAGATCCATATGTCCCACTGCCAGTGTTCTCGCATTAAGTGCAACATGTACATTAAAAATAAGAAAGCGTGTAATGAATGCCCTAAACCTAAGCCCAGATGTGACTGACATTACAATGTCACCAAACAAGGAAAACATTAAGATTGTGGTCAATAAAGTTAACACTGAACTGGAGATAGCTATGTGCTGGCTTATAGATGGCTTGCATAAAGAGAAGGAAAATTTTCCTAAAACATTAATTTATTGTACATCAATTATAGACGTTTCTAAAATGTATAAATATATATCAAATGAACTCCCTAGTTATATTGGATACATTAATATGTATCATTCAGAGAGTACAACATCAAGAAAAGACAAGATTTTAACGGAACTTAAAAAGCCAGATAGTTCTTTACGAATTATCGTAGCCACCTCAGCACTGGGCATGGGTGTTGACATCTGTGACTGCCAAAACATTATTTTGTATGGTGCACCGAAAACCACACTTGATCTTATTCAACAAATGGGTAGAGCTGGAAGAAATGGTAAACCTTCTTTGGGACTAATTCTGTACAATTCTTACAACAGTAGGCATGTTCATGTAGACGTTAAACAAGTGTACAGCAGTAAAGATTGCCGCAGAACAGCTTTACTTCAACCTTTCTTAAAGAAATCCGACATGGATAAATTGAGAAGTGTAGAAACCAGCCACACATGTTGTGATCTTTGTGCTTTAAAATGTAGTTGTGGAATATGTGAATCTTTACCACTTGAAATAATGTTCACAGACACATCAAATATAAGTGAAAGTGAATCTGATTCCAACACAGAAAGTTATGACTGGGCTGAGTATGAAGCTGAACTAATGGGACTACCAGATCTAGACATTTGTGATGATTAAAAAAGAATATGAATTGACAAAAGTAGTAAATAAATCATGTAAATAAAGCCATTTTTTTCCAAAGTTAACCGCATATAATTTACTGTTTGGTCAAATGAGTTGTATGAGTGTGACAATGCCAATGAGACAGATAAATTCATTTGCCTTTCTGTTGTATCTAAATGGAAAAAGGAAAATGGTTATCATTACCAATGAGACAGCCAGCAACTTTTCATATCTAGGCACCTGTTGTAATTAAACCACCTTTCCAAAAGAAAGTTCACTGATATGTCTGTCCCATAAAATTTTGTGCCACTCTCAGCAACTTCCTGAAATTTTGTATCAAGCTTCATGTCAGCATTTCAGATGGGTACCTTAAAACGACTAGATACATGTCTGTCAGAACCTCGCTTCAAGCTTAAGGTTCAAGTTATATCTTAAATACTACTTAGCAGTAGGTCAACTATATGTGGAATATGGAATGATTGTAAGCACAAAAGGTGTACATATAAATAAGAAGATGCGGTATGAGTGCCAATGAGACAACTCTCCATCCAAGTAACAATGTATAAAAAGTTAAAACAGTTATAGGTCAAAGTACGGCCTTCAACACGGAGCAAAAGCTCACATCGAACAGTAAGCTATAAAGGGCCCCAAAATAACCAGTGTAACACAATTCAAACAGAAAATCTAAACAGTCTAATCTATTTACAAAACAAGAAGCGAGAAACATATATGAAACACACTAACAAAAGACAACCACTGAAAATGTCTGTCTAGCCGGTATCACACGTCTTCCTTTGACCTCAGTTTCATGGTTCATTGGCCAATGTTGAGTTTTTGTGTTTTATTTTCATTTGAAGAATTTGTTGAAAGTTTTGTGTTAAATTTATCAACAATTTTGAGAGGCTCAACCTCAGGACAATATACAGCTTGATAAGTTGATATATAATGAGACCTTAAGTTTAGGATGTTTGTCATAAGACAGACAAAAAGTTTGTAACATCTATATACAAAGTATGAAGCATCCAGGTCTTCTACTACTGAAACACTAAGCTTTTAAGTTGAGAGCTTACGCTGCCAACGATCACCTACCTGACGCCTCATTTTCATTGTTTCATTGGTCAATGCTGTTTTTTTTTTAATTTGATATACTATAAGCTAGGAATACAAGAACTTTATTTGGTTTACAATCTATGGAATGAATCATAATGTAATGTGTATACATGTAAATATGTCTGGTATGCTTCATCTTACCTTGACCTTATTTCATGGTTCATTGATATGATTTAGTCTGTTTTCCAGATACAATAGGGATAGAACTTCATTTGGTGTATAGAATAATTGTAAGATGTTTACATCTGTCTGGCAGGTATTATTTGACTCTGATCTAATTTTCGTGGTTGGTCAATATTAAGTTTTAAATGGGATAGTTTTTCAGATATTATAAGTTATTTATAGTTGTGTATTGAATAATAGTAAGATGTATCTTACCTTGACCTCATTTCATGGTTCATTGGTCAAAGTTAAAATTTTTTGATTAGGTTTGTTTCTAAGATACTTTTAGCAATAGGCTAACTGAATTTGGTGTTTGGAATGATTGTTCAGCCTGTGATTGTTTATTTCACCTTAAACATGTGAACATTGAATTTAATCAATGCTTGTAGAAAAAACTTATCAACATTAATTCAATTGAGAACACTAGAAAAGGTGAGACATTTTAGTGTGTCCACTCTTGTTATAATTGGGTTGCTGTCTCGTTGACATATACATCAGATCTCATATTATTCATTTGCAAGACAATAATTATATCAGTAAATTATAATACATGTAGCATGAATAGTGAATACTCAGAAGTAAGTTTAAGCAAGTAAATTTTATTTAGAGACAAACAAAGCATAGTAAACATGAGGTTTATAGAGCTCCTAGCCAACTTGATATTCACACATTTTAAGCACATGTCTGCTTGTGAGAAGGTCTTGTATATATAAATTGATCTTTATACGAAATAAGATTTGCATGATTTGGTTTGATTGCCAATGAGAAAAGTTCCACCAGAGACTAGATGTAGAGTTTGACAAGGATAAGGCATGGTTTAATAGCTATATATAGCCAGTGAGAAAATACTACACTAAGACACGGTATCACACAACTACTAAATATGCTTGTCACGTAAACGACGAAATGGAGTTGGCGGTTTATGACGATGAATCATAGATGACAGTCCTGACACACAATTTTCAAACGGATTTCTGTCAATTTTTAAGTCTTTACATTTTAATTTACGATTGATTGTATGTTTAAGTGCACTGTGTTCCAATAAGTCCTTAGCAACTTTTCTCACATCCTCACAATAAGATGGCAAGTGATGAAATCCCTTGCGTTTTCTAGTACCGCTGATAAGCTCGAAATACTTTATGTAGTTGATTAAGTGAGCATATTCCTTAGAATGTTTGATGATGCTTTCTTTCGTTTGGTGTCCAGTACAAGTGATCTTGCTGTCACGATTGAGCATTTCTAAATGATCAAGAGCTATATTATTATTTTTACCACCCTGTACATTCACAAATCTGTTTGATATCAAGCTTTGAGACTGATCACCAGGAAGAACACCTGATATTAAACTTGTTAAGTGTACAGAAGCAATAACATATTTCACTTTGTTAGTTTTGTTATAAATGGGCAATTCATACTTGGTTGATCTTACACATCTCTCACCATCTCCCATGTCAACTGCAGTGTCAAGGTTTTTATGAAGGAGTGTTAGTTTAAAGAGCATCAAAATATAGTCTTGTAGCTGATCTTGATCTTTTACAGTAGCTTTTTTCTTTTCTTTTTTTATTTGAACACCGTGTACTTTCATTTCATGGGACTTTAATGAGCCAACATAAGTATATGTCTTTGCACAAAAATGACATTTCACATGTCCATCTTCAAGGTTTGCAGTCCAATAATTCACTTCATGCTCTGGATCTGACAGAACTTCCCTAACAGCATGACATATGTCTTCATTATTTTCAAAAAAGAATTGCTGAAGAATATTTCTACAGATTGTATCAAGCCAATCAATTTGTTTTATTTTGTCCATGTCTTCAAAGTTCTCTGGAATAGGGATGTCTGAGTCTAAATCAGCTAAGTTGAAGTATGTGAAAAACATTAACAATAAAACAGAATCCAAAATTGTATAATACAGTAGCTTATATGGCCTATAAGAGTTTTTAACTTTGCCTTTCACATTTCTCATATTGAGTAGGTTTCGATAGTAGTAGGCTGTACATGGGTCATTTCCACTTCCACTGTTGTATGTCAACTTGTGTATAGCCTGCAAACATAGGTCGATCATAAAATTAAATAAATAGGTTTTTTTCAGTAAAGGTACATTCTGTTAATAGTTATGGGTAGTAGTCATTGTTCTTATTTGAATTCTATACATTTTAAATATTACATACTTGAATGTACGCATTAAAATATCTGGTCTGCTTATCTTCTGATTTTTCATAAAGTATTGATCATGAGGAAAGACTACTATACAGTATGGGTTTATCTCATTGTTGAAGGCCATATGCTTGCCTATAATTGCTTTCATCCACATTTAAACATTTGTGGATTGTTGTCTCATTGGCAATCATACCATATCTCCTTATTTTTATACAAATCTAGTTTTCCAGAAATGGAAATTAATATTTTACTTAATGTAGACAGAGAAAAGTAAATTTTAATGCCCAAAGCAATGCTTACAGATTAGCATATTAGTAAAATTGAACATGTTGGAGTACATACAAAATGTACATATATGCCAGTTTATAGAATGTTTTAGTAATTTACCTCTAAGAAAT
This sequence comes from Mytilus edulis, assembly GCF_963676685.1. NCBI lineage: Eukaryota > Metazoa > Mollusca > Bivalvia > Mytilida > Mytilidae > Mytilus > Mytilus edulis. The sequence continues at coordinate 9,144,624 of NC_092354.1, forward strand.
TCATCAGCCTATGGAAATCCTCAGTTTTAGAGATGAATCCTTCCAATTTTTCTTTTGCTGTGTCTGCATTGCCCATGGCACTATGAGCACCCTGTATTCGCTCATCTGTTAGTCTGTCTCCTTTAAAATGATAAATATTGATTTAATTTTCAGATTTTACAATAAAATATTCTTAATCATTTGTAATGGAGAAGAGTAAAGCCTATTGTCAGTTACAACATCGTTTGTTTTGCGAAATAGTTGTGTGTAGGTCATATTGAAAAGACATATTGATTGTTCCAGTGTAGAATTTGTAAGCATGTGCTCATAAATAATTTTAAAAAAAAAAAAATTTTCAATAAGAATTTTTAGATCCCTGGCTTACAATTTATTGTCACTGTACTGTTCAGGACATGATGAAAGAACAGGTTAAATTTGATGTGACCTTGAAACTGAAAAAGTCAATAGTTAGTTGATTGGTTGTTGGTGTTTAATGCCACTTTCAGCACTATTGACTAAATCATGGCACCAATTTTAAAGGGTTGAGGAAATGGAGGTGCCAGAAGAATTATAAAACATGCATACCTCCAAAAAAGACTGGTTCTACTATTTTACCATCCTTCAATGGCACATACTTGTCCGACAGTTCTTTTAAAAGTTGAATGACTTCCTGTGTCTTGTTTTCATTACAGTCATATATTCCAAGAGGATACTGAAAACAATATATATATTATAATGAATGGCATGAACAAATTGAAAACAAATCATGTACAGGTTGAAATGTAAAATACCCATACAAACTATTATATATCTTCAATGGTACATGAAACATCACATTCATTTGCCAAATACATGTACATGTATCAAGAGTCTATATATGTCAAAAAATGAAAAAGTTAATTTCCCCACCTCCACAAGGTATTTTTATCTGTATTTTTTATCTTGAGGTCCTATGTCTAAGTCAGATGAAGAGAAATATGACCTTTAAAGTCACTTTAACAAATGATATAGTTTGATGAAGTATGTTGTTTAATAATTAAAATAATAGGAGTTACAAATACCTGGGCTGTCTTTAATCCAGCATAGTCACTGTAGGTATGGTTTAAATGTTCTGGATATATTTTCTTGAAAAGTCGTCCAATCTGAGGCACATTCTGAATAACAGATGTTGCAAAAATAAAAGTGAGTTCCTGCATCAATTGTTTTTGTTCTGTTAAAGATGGAATGAATGTTAACAGGTCAAGGTCTGACACATCTAGGAAACTTTCACTTGTATTTTTTTCTGCTGGAACTCTGTCTACAATGGCATACATGTTAAACAAGTGTAAGGAAAGTGTTTTCTGATCAGAAGTGCGGTAAGATGGGAGGATGTTTTTATCCCAGTTATCTCCAATTAATTGGTATTTTGTAGTTCCACCATTTGCCCATGAATCTCGAATAGACAGTATTTCTAAGTCAAGTTTGTCTTGCCAGCTTGCTAACTTATTATGAATTGTCTGTGGGTGCACACAAACTCCGATTTTCGCTAGTCTTTCAATATCCTATAATTATAAAAAAATGAATAAATTATAGTTAATAGGTAGCATAGATGCCTAAAATAATTAAATACAAATATATGCATCTAAGACATGTATAAACTGATGACTAAATGTATCCATCATGTTCTTGTATCAAGAATAATGTAACCATTATCAATAATTAGCAGTCACTTTTATATGTAACAAGACACTTTTCTTAAAAGTGCCCAACAAAGTAGAAACATGTAATTTGTTCATTGTTTTAATTGAACTACATGTACATTGTACCTCTGTATCTTGTGTAGATGTTTTTATATATTTTAATGTCTAAAGTTTTAGAATGTTAGACAAATGATATAGCTACTTAGTGTTTAGAAAAAAATATATCTTTGCAGATCCAAATATAAGATTCTTATTTTATAATGATGATGGAATTGTGGATATATGTCATGTTCAGCAGCAAGTACATCATGATATGCCCCTAAAACTGAGAGTGAATATTGTACAATTCTTATAATAATGAATACATTAACCATTAACTTGTATAAGAAATAATGAAGAACATACTCTTTGTGTACAGCCTCCATGAGTCAAAAGAAATCCAACCATGTATTGTATTGCTGACATTTCTTGTGATCGTCCATGTAATCCAATTGCAGCAGTTACCATTATATGCATGAAAGGCTTGGTATTAACACTAGGTGGAATATCACTAACTATTGATGATATTATAGCCAGCGTTGATGGGCACATCATTTTTAACTCATTGTACATATGGTCCCAGTTGAATTTGAAAAAATCATCATAGCCTTTCTTTTGAAATAAAGTTTGGGTGCCTCTCTTGCAGATTATCTTGCATTCTTCTTGTATTAACCCTGCAGTTCCATGTACAACTTGCATTGGGTTAGACTTGCATAAAGTTTGTACAATTGTTCGGTCAATATTAACATTATCAGTTCCTCTTACGAGAGCTCTGCAAATGGTTTTATAAGCTTCTGCTGTTATAACTGAAGTTTTCTTTCCACTTGGATAGTATATCGATACCTAAAGGAGAATATATAGTAATAAATAATTTTAACATAAATTATTTTAGATATATCCATGAATCAATATAAACATCATAGCCGAGATCTATGAATATGATTTTTATTGTTAAAAAATTATTTTGTTTTTATATAAAAGCATATACCTAAAAGTGTATTGTCATGCATTTTGAAAATGTATGGCCCAAGGGTTTCCACTGGCGCCATTTCACATTTTGCGGAGAAAAAAATTGTGGCGAAAAAAATCATCAGGTCCTATATATTGATTTAATGTACATGTGTGTTTATATGTTTTGAAATTGCAAATGGTGATGCTTTCTCAGATTGTCTATGACATCCTTTCACTTAATCTGTTGGATGATTGTGATTGCTACTTTCTGAATCAATAAACTGTTACACATCATTCAGATACACAGTACATGTATGTCATGCATGTGACAACTGTCAACTCTACATTCATGACTAAACTAAATGCAAAAAAACAGAATTTTTAAATTTAAACATAAATTATACTGAGTAAAAAAAGTTTTGCAACATTTAAGGTACCTATTTTAATGACATTTTCTATTTGTTTATATCAATGGCGAATCCAGGACTTTTCATAAAGGGGGGGGGGGGGGGGCGCTGACTGACCTAAGGGGGGCCGCTCCAGTCATGCTTCAGTGATCCCCTATATAATCAACCAAATTTTTCCCACGAAAGGGGAAATCACAACATGCATATTGCTTAAAGCACACATGAACTTAACATGTTAACACTTTTTTGACAAAAAGAAGAAACGAGTTAGCTAAGTAAAGGAAGTTTATGGTAGACAATTAAACATACATGATACAACTAAATTCTTTTCAATATTTTTTCATTCAAAGACTATTGTTGTGTGGTCAAAAATGTGTTGCGAAACTTTTTTTTCTCATTATATAACAAACGCAGCATGATATGATTAGGTAAGATCTATTTTGAATTCAGAGATCTGATCTATAAAGATTAAAACTTATGTTACAAGAAAAACATACTTTCATATAAATACATGTATCTGTATACATGTATACATATGCATTGTGCTATTAAACTCATTATTATCTCAATGTATTATTTGATTAAAAAAAAAAAAAATCCTTTAAATGGTCAACAAATTTAGAAATTTTGAATGAATTTGAAAACTTAATCATACAATGCTGCATAAAAATGTTTCAAACTGAACATGCTGAACAAAAAACAAAACATTTTTTGTTAAACCTTGACAGTTCCGTCCTTGAGAGATGAATTCTGGTTCTCTTTTTCTTGGTTATAAAACCCAAGAGATCTCTTAGCAGATTTAAAATCTGGTGCATTATCTGGTGATGATGATATATATATACATTTGTAGTTAACACAAACATTTTGTTTGTCAAATAGTAAAAAAAAGAAATTGAGGTATGATTGTCAATGAGACAACCCTCAACATGACCAAGGTTCAAATGAAGAGGGTGTAATAGGCAACAATCATCAATGATTAGCAAACCAATAAAAGCATTGACATGAAAAACATGAAACAATTCAACCAAGAATTGTACAATGTAAGCCTTATTTGTAACATAACAGTTTACAAATTTGTATGTGCCATGTGCATTTACATAAATAAATAATGTCTCCCCAGTGGTGCTCAAGCTCAAGATGAAAATATTTGTAAGGTCAATAAATTATACAAACATATTGCAGAGCTGATAAACATGTTACATGGAACTGACCATGAAGCAAACCAAAGTACAAAAATGTATAGCCAAAATTAGCCAAGGAATCAGCAAGAACTGGGCTGTACATTCCTTAATTTCATACTATTTCTACAATGAAACAATACTTTTTTTTCCATATGAACCCCATACCTTTTTTTTTTTCATATGAACCCCAAATTCATGAAACTACTGACATGACATATTAAAAGAAAGTAAGTAAATGTATGTTGTTACTGTAAACTTACCAATTTTAATGCTTGTCTGTGTTGGTATTATTTTAAGCGGCAGTGCAATGGTTGCTTCTGACATGTCTGGCAAGTTGGTAGGTTGGCTATACAGAGGTCTAACATCATGAACCTGGGTAGATGTATGTGCAAACAAATTTGGAATTTGCACTAAATGCCTCAATTCTATGGACGGAAATTGTTTGTTTTTCTTTTTAGATGGATCTGGCGTTGATGGAGACCTTAGGAGTCTTTTGTTTGAAATGTCTGAAACGTGAGACACACTCTGAACGGCTGAGTAACTCTTTAAAATGTCCGCCTCGTGTCGTTTTGCCTCTTCTCTTAAATGATTAACCTTTTCAATCCGCCGGAAACATTTCTTACACACCCCATTGTTTGTGTCATCAACAGTTTTAAAATCGGGGATAATTTTTCGGATAGCGATTACTCTTTCCGTGGTCAATTTATATTTTTCATGAAACAGTTTTTTCTCAATTTTTTGTCCATTTTCATTAATTTCGGTTACAATAAACGAAAAGTTGCATAAAATACACACGTTAGATCGACTATAAAGTCGTCTAGGTGTTGACAATCCACCCGAAGCCATTTGTTACATTTGTACTGGGGGCTACCATTTTGTTTAGTTTGTTGTTATGAATTATTTCCCTTTTACGGATAAAAATTGCGACTGACTGTGCCAGTCTACTTCACAGTGAAGATTTTGGGAGCACTGTTTTGATTGGACAATCGATTTTGAGCTCTGACGCCCTGTCAAATGGGATGTTGTTAGATCTCCCACGCAGCGACCAAGAATAAAAAAAATAGCGAGTGAGAGATTTAATTTCAATTAGATTGGCGCAAATAGTTCCTTCCACTGACTCGACTTTGCTTGTTAAATTTGTAAATATATATTGCTAATTAAAAAAAAAAATAAAGGTTGATTGAAAGCAACTGTTTTAGACAATCAAAATTTATTTTAACATTATCGAAAGGGATGCCAAATTAGATTTTGATGAATTTACTAAACATAGAATATGATAGAGCAAGTTTAGCATCTGTTAACTAAGGACACATTCTATAAATGCTACATTATGGTTCTGAATGGGTAATAATAGCAACTCCTTTCTTTCTTAAATCTATTTGTTAATTTAAAGCGTCCGAAAGAAGGCCTTACCGAGTTGTCTTATATTTCTAGTAGTATGTTGTCTCATTGCTGAGAATCTTCACCAGACAATATTTCTTGAGGTGGCATTTTTTAAGCTATCAAGATTTAACTTTGCTAAGTAGTTCATATGGTGTCTAGAGATGGTAAGTTGTTCTTTATCTCCAACTCTGTCAAAAGGTAAGCATCTGGCTATTCTACGATGTAATGTAGGCAGTATATAGTCAGGATTATCTGGTTTACTTATATCCTCAAAAGAAGCAGGTCTGAAACCAATACCAACTTTTGTTCCATCACAGGCAAGTTGTTTAGGTTTAACTTTGCAGATAGGACAAAGTTTCATAAAGTCTATCTTCATATTTCATGCCCAACTAAACCACCACTTTATAAATACGGATAAATCCATAAATGACCTGAAATTAAATCACAGAATTCTCAAAAGGTTATTTTAATGGACAAAACCTGGTATAAATCCCCAACCAATTTCACCTCCAGCTGCAGTCACCATTTTCTACATTTGAAAATGCTTGTACCAAGTCATGAATATGACTCATAACTGGATCTCTTCATCCTGTAGATGATTTAAATATTTTCCATTACCAACGTGTATCATCGTACAGCGGATGTAGGTTCTAACCAAGCGGGCATTATTTATTTTGAACTGACACAGTAACGAATATCTTTGTTTTGTTTTATCAATATTCAGTTTACATTTCTCAACATCTGAAATTCCTGCTCCAAAATAATTTTCGCATCGATTTTTTTCCTTTTTATAAGACAACTGTTATATTCTTACAAGTACAATTAACTTGTAAATGCGCAAATTGTTGTGAATGTCAACACATATAAAATTATCCAAAAAATTGTCAAAATCACATTAAATTGTGGAAAATTATCAATGCACTGATGGCAGGTTTAGTGAACACTCTATACAAATATCTATTACGAAATGGTCGATTTCTAAAAATATTAAAATACTTGTCAACTTTACAGTCAAATGTCGACAGGTTTTGTATTAGTCTATACAATTAATTTTAGAATATGATTTATTGAAGTTTTAACACAATTATCCGAAAAAACGCTATGATCGTTTAATGAAACAGACATTCCTAACGATCAAGAAAGACACAGATGGGAAAAAAAATGGATCAAGATACCAACGAAGGAAAAAAAACGATAGTAAGTTGCTGTCAATGATAGATAATTCTATACCTAAAAGGATGAACAAACGTCCTGTGGAACTTTACAAGTTCATTGTGGCTCAAGATCAAAACGAGCTGAGTTATAACGGGCAAGGTGAATTAGTCGTTAATGGAGAATGCATTAAGGGGTCACACATTATTGATCTGATTCGCCATTCTGTGTGTCCAGGGGAAAACACGCCATTTGGTGACAAAACGTTCAAAGACATTTTAGAAAAACTACATGTACCTGAAAGGCTAATAACAGGAAAAGGAAAGTGTCAATTCAAACATTCAGGTGGAATGTTCGTTAAGAGAAGAGGAGGAAGGCATGACGTTGTACCGGCTTGAGAAATACGAACGGAACGAAACACTGGTTAAAATATTGAATTTATTTGTTTTGACAATCACTATCTTTATTTCTCAATAAATTGTGGTAAAACAAAAATGTCTCTCTTTAATCAATATTAGTAAGGAATGGTGTCGTAATTGTCTAGTAAAACTCGTATATTGTATGTGATACAGTACTTTTTGTTTTCCTCTCGACTATATATTTTTTTATGTGCGTTGCGAGGCCGTTGATTTTGCTTGGGTTAGTCAGTGTTTAATGCACACTCCTATCATGAGAAATCATGCTTTTAATAGCATCGAAATTCACTATGTTTGAATTCGCAAAATTCAGAGTAAGACCTTTCACCTTGCATGTTTCTGTAGTTCTTGTATGCATAGTTCTTAGGATCTCCACATACAAATTCCACAATGTGACCTTCCTCTGGTGATATTTCGGACGTCAGTTCTCCAAGGTAATTTCCAAGTGTTGGCTCTTTTGTGCTTTTACGAGACAAATACACACAGCTGTCGGTGTCGTAATATAAACAATCACTACCGATTAAGTCTAACACCGAGTACAGTTTTAACCGTGGCCACATTGTGGTGAATATTGCAATGAAAATGCTCGTTTTTACATCCAAAGGTTGAAATAGTGAGTTTTGTGACCATTCTAATGGTATGGTATCGTTCGAAACTATGTGAAAGTTTTCTACCATCTATCTTATTGGGAAATACATAGTTCATCAGCAATTGGACCCGATACCGCCCATAGTGATACCAGAGGATTGGACTCTAAAATTGAATGGGACAAGACCAATATGCTAACCAAATTCATTGATGTTTTTCCGATTGAGATTAAGAACAGTTAGAAGAACAACAAAGTTTCCGAACTTTTGTGTAAGCGCACATGTCAGAGCTTTTTTTTTTATAATTTTGAACTTGAAGGGACATGCCATTTTAATGAATATTAATTCCCTGCTGTATTCCATCAATTAATTAAAGAATATTTCGTTTAAAAAGGTATTTTTCAATATCAATTTAAAATATTCCAAGCTGTTTAATGATTATACGAGAATTATTGCATACTTTCAAAGCTGTTTATTTATATTAAATAAAATTAAAATTATTATAGTAGTTTCGGATGCAAAACTGAGAAATTTCAGAAGATTGATTGATTGATTGTTGGTTGCTTAACGTCCAGTGGCAAATATTGCATGCATATTCAGGACGAGAACAAGTTCACAATAAATACAATAGGTCGGTTGATACAATAGAGGCTACCTGGGATGATGGTCGGGGAAATTTGAACTGCCACTGTAAAATGGGGGTCAGAAATTTTGCCTTGCAACAGGCCACCTACGGACCCCTCAAAGAGTTGTTGCTAGGTTTCTTAAAGTGCAAAGAGCGTGACACTCTCTTTACACGAGGCATCGGATTTAACGTCCCCCTTCTGACCGGACGTGACTGAGAACTTGATATATCCCGCACAGCCAAACGGACGCCCCACTTCGCTTGCCGTTTTACTGTCGGTCGGGAGAAGACGAAGTGACCATATTTCTATACACCAGTCACCCTTGGGGTGGGTTATCAGATGACAAACCTCTTAGACAAGCTAACAGGCGTTTTCAAACAGCATTGGCAGATGAGGTAAGAGAACATGCAAGTGAAATGTTGGATGAGGGCTGAATAAGGGAGTCAAACAGTCCTTACGCTAGAAATGCTGTTCACGTTCGGAAGGACAGATCTTTAAAACAGGAAGATCATACACATCAAAATCCAAATGAAATTTTATCTTACTGAAAATATGGAATATGCCATTATCTTTATGGACAAAATTGAAAGGGAATTATTAAATACACAACACAATAAACCTTTAGTATGGTGGAGATTTATAGATGACATTTTTATAATATTGCCCCACTCGAGCGAGGAACTAAAATCCTTCACTACGGCCCTAAACGATTATCACCACACTATTAAATTCACCTTCACCATAAACAAGAGGAGTGTACACTTTTTAGACACAATTGTAAATTTGGATGACGACGGAAACCTAACAACTACCCTTTATAAAAAAACCTACGGATGCAAATCTTTACCTACACTATTCATCCAAAAACACCAAAAATAACGTATAGTCAAGCATTACGAATAAGACGAATCTGCAGCAAGAAGGAAGAATTTACGGCACATGCAGAAAATTTACAAAGGAACTTCATATTACGGGGATATTCCCCGAACTTAGTTAATCAAGCAATCGAAAAGGCCAAACAGAAAAATAGAACCACCTTATTAGAACCAGTAGAAAAAAACACTGACCCGAACATAACTTTAGTGACTTCGTTTAGTAATAGTACCAAAAATATCAATAGGATCTTCAATCACAGAAAAAACATACTTACAAGAACACCAGATACGCAAAATTTATCACGGACAAAATTTGTAACCACTCACCGCCGATGAACAATACTAAGAAGTATTTTAGTACATACCGGTATCACAAACACAAACAAAATTCCAGAAACCCGCCTATGCGGTAAAAAGTGTTATTTATGTAGATTCATGAAACCTATAAACAGCATAAAAAGCGCGTCAAATCAATACCAAATCAGGGATGAAATTACATGTGAAACCATTAACGTGGTTTACGTTATAGAATGTACAAAATGTAAAAAAAAAACAATACGTTGGACAAACAGTCAACAGTTCAAAAGAGATTTAAGGGCCATTTGAATGACATTAATGTACAAAACCAACACAAACCGGTATCACAACACTTCACATCAGAACATCACAGTAGGGATAACGTCACAATTGAGGGCATAGTCATAACGAAAAACGATGTAAACATTAGACTACGCACAGAAGAAAGCTTAATACACAAACTAGGAACTGCCGAACCTTGGGGACTAAATAGAAGAAAATAATATGGCCAACACGAAAACAACTTCGAAAAAAGTTGAATGCTTTTGAAATTCAGGAAAAAATTTAAAGACACGAATCCAATGTTTAAAGTGTGATAAAAAAAAATCGCCAGACACCACAAGACTTTTCATGAACCGACAGTTACAATTTTAGAATGCCTTCATTGCCCAGCTACATTTACTAGGAAACATGGAGCTAAGAAAAACATCACAACCAAGCACCAGGAGAAACCAACTACAGATTTTAATGAGAAAACAGCAACACCAAAAGCCGCAGCTGACCCAATTGCCAAATGGGTTCCACCCGTAGAAGCCAAACCAAATATGAAATGACACCAAAATTTAAAATGAAAAAAACGATATCTCAAATCGATATGACTCGCGATTGTATTCATCATTTCTTGCATTTTTGTTTGCATTCATTAAAATAGGTTACCTTTATGTTGATTTATATACTTTTTAGTATTCCTTGGCAATTCCTTCTAGTGACTGGAACAGTTTCCACAGACGTAGTTTACGTTTAGTACCCATGGTATCTAGAAAGTATCTACAATGTAAATGTTCTATCTCGGACAACTGAGGAAAAGACCAACCTGAAGACAATATTCGTTATCTTCCCTTGTACAGGATATGAGCTAGTGATGATAAAAAATAATTAGCTCAAGTTTGTTCTTAGAGAGGAGTTGGAATTGTCAACATTCTGACAACAATTTGCAAGGAATGAGAAATCTAATAAAGTTGACCATAAATTTGAAAAGATTTCTAAAACGTCTATATTTAAGCTTCATATGTGTTAAGAATAAAATTGTGTATGCATATATAAACAATTTATGATATAACTTTACTATAAATATAGATCTAGAGTAAACCTAACTAAAAATAAGCCCATCTGATGTCCCTATTAACATCTGAAAACACTAACATAAACCCTCGCACACAAGAGACAACAATTTTGTTTGGGTGCTCATGAGTGAAATATTGTTGAAATACTATTTTGTTCTTTTGTAGGGTTTTAATGTGTATGAATTAACATTTTGGCATACATGTACATGTATAATGTCCCATATACAGTTGAGGAAATATATCCTCTCCATTTATCATTGCAATAAAATGATGTAAATTTCACTTGTATTTTTTAATGATTATGTTTATTTGTTTTCACCCGTTTTCCCTGCGTCTTTTGCCGTTTTTGGGGATATATATTTTTGTGTGTAGAAAGGGGCCTCTGCACTAAGTAGGGATCATTCAAGACACAGCAGCCATGCTGATTACAGGAGTCAAATTATGTCCTAATGTACCACAATAACATTTAATGTGTATTTCACTCTTCTACATTTTATGTTCATCAATGACAAACTTAGAAACATGAACTACTACAACTTTTCAAAGGTTATTTTGGCCAGATCAACAAAAGACAGTGCAGCAATTGATTTTTTTTTTAATAATTATGATAATTCCAAAACTACATCAAATTTTGTAAAAGTAAAGTATATAAATAGTATATCAATTCAGCAGAGACATGAAAACTACAACATTTTTATGACAAAATACAGAAATCTACAGATACCATCATATGACATATTCAAAAACCAGCTCCCTTAACTTCAAAATTTTGTGACAGACAGCTAATATTTGTGCATAATGGCAAAGCTGGTGCAAACTGAGGTTCACTGATAACTTCTCTCTATTCAATTGGCTTAAACTTCCAGAAAATGAAAACCAAAGCCACAATTTGCAAGATTGCTCCACCTGTTTTACCACCCATGGCAGCTGGCAGCATATCATCTCTGCACAAATCATATTCTCATGCTTCATCATTAGTCTAGCCATGTAAAGACCTTGTAAACAACATCAATGAGATTATTGTGTCACCGTCTTCGTCAACTGAAAAACAACAGTTCAAAATGTTAATTATTGAAACCCAATATAACATTAATTTTAAGGAAACGTTGGCAGATGTTATGAACATGTCCCCTAGAAATCGGCTGTTGAAAAAAAATAAATTATGATATCAATTCGAGAGACAACCCAACAAATGACTGAAAATGATGACCTACAGACCAAACTTGCTTCAGGTAAAAAGCCAAATACACACATAGGCAAATTCACTTCTTATAGTTTTAAACGACAAGAATTTCTCGAGGAAGTAAAAAATGCAAGACTACAAATTAGTACTTTCATCATGTGACAGAAGTAATATCTTCTTCTTTTGCCAAGAGGCTTCACATTCCTTGACAGAAACTCTTTCTTGGCTCATCTCAGTAATTAAACTGAAAGGAGTTAGTACACCAAAGATAATTATAAACTGCCGAATATTAAAGCTTGTTCTCAAATTTATGTATTTTTTTTTAGATGAGCTTGGTACTGACCATTTTTATTGTTGACAACCATCCTCAAAAAATTGTTTATGGGCGGTTTCATCATGCTACAATGGACAAAAACAAGAAAAATATCTTGGGATAAATTTATTTTAAATCAGATAGCAAAACAAGAAATGTAATAGCCACAACGGCATTTGGAATATCCAGACATCCGATATGTTATTTACTTGGGAGCACCTAGAAGTCTGAACGGTTTTATGCAGGAGAGTGGTAGGGTAGGTAGAGATGGTGATCTGCATTCTCCATTGATTATTATCATAACATGAATATATCAGTATCTGTACTTATGCATGCTGTAAGCTTAAATTGCACTTCCCAATTATGCATTTTGCTCCAGAGGAGTCTATAACTATTATAACTATTCATCAATGTTGTGATATTTGTTCTAGATTATTTTCATGCTCTGATTGTAATATAAACTCGTTTGGGTTTATTTTAGATAAAGAGGACCATGCGTCGTTATGTCCTTAAGAAACACCTTTTATGGTTTTGGTCTGGTGAAATTTGCCAGCTCTCTGGGAGAAGTGAACGATGTTGGGTAGTACAGGTGGATCCTCCACTCACTGATTTTATACCCAAAAGTGTTAAGATCTGCATGTATCGGAAGGAGACTCATTTTAGTTAAAAAAAATATTCTATATTTGATATTGCGTTTTATTTCTTCAAGTAAATTCATTCGTGTTTTTTACATTTTGAAGTTATTAAAAAATAATAATTAAGAAATGCAAATCTGACTTCAACTATCTCTCAATACACTAAGATAATTTTAATAGTTGAAAGAGAATGAATCGACTGAAATGTCACGTGTACTGTAACATCGAACAAAATAACAAAGGTGATAAATAGAACCAGAGTTGAAGGTGAGACCATTATATTTACAGCAAAATCAAGGCAATTCTCTCATTCTTCTAACATAAGATATACTTTTTCAAAAAAATGATGTTACGTTACTCCACATCTAGTTGGGTGTCTCTTAGATTAAGGTGGAAAAGCAGTTCATACAATTACTAAGGTTATAAAAAGTTTGACGTAGAAATAATCAGATAATAAGAATGATAGGAAAACTGTTCAGGGCAGGGAATCTCCGTCGGGAAATTTGTACCCCAAATTTCAAAACCCGCTCATGTATCTCTCAAGTAACTGATATTTCTTCTGTTAATGTACAAATCTTGTATATAACTTTGAATTAATTGGCTCTTATGTTCAAAGAAACTTAAGTTACGCAGTAGATAAACATATAGCTGTTTAGAATTTTCTTCCTTTTTTTCCGAAAAAAAAACCCATCGTAAGTCACCAAAGTTGGCCGCTTATCCATTGGGAGTCGACTTTCCGTCAACCTGGGATGTCACATACACATAGACACAGGGGCAACGAGGACATTGCTATACAGTTCGTCAACAATGTCATAGTTCCCTATGTAGACGAAATCAGAGACTATGCCACAACAACACCGAAAGCTATCTCCGTCGCTTTTCAAGATAACTGTGGTGGGAAACTGTTAGATCTACTCAAAGCCAACGGCATTGTTCGTTGGTGGGTACCAACACCCTGCAGTGATTGACTGCAACCATTAAATCTCTCATTCAACAGGGAGTTTAACCAACAACTAAAATCCCATTTCCACCGCCAAGGTTATCAACCGAAACAACAACCAAAAAGACAATACTTAAGAGATTCATAATTTGATAGTGTCATCAAACTACAAGATGTCGACCAGTAAGGACCTTATACATCTAGGTATCCGCAAGGCCGGTTTTTTGCGAACATTTCATTCGACTCTTTAGTGCTCTAGTGACATTCATTTGTTATTTTGTTGAACTGATATCTATTATTTTATTTTATTTGAACTGTAATTTATTAGTGCTTTACTACCTTTGGTATCTCACTACATATAACTTTTTTATTATAAGTATTTTTGTCTAAATTAGTGCTTAAATGTTGAAGAAACGAATATTAAAAACTAGAGGCTCTTAAGAGCCTGTGTCGCTCACCTTGGTCTATGTGCATATTAAACAATGGACACATATAAATTCATGACAAAATAGTGTTTTGGTGATGGTGATGAGTATGTAGATCTTACTTTACTGAACATTCTTGTTGGTACAATTATCTCTATCTATATTGAACTTGGTCCAGTAATTACAGTGAAATATTTTCAAAAAATTTACAAAAATTTACTTTAAATATGATTGTTATCTTTTTGGGTCTCTAATTCACGTAATTACTGATACAATGTTATTTTGTTTGGCTAGAACTCATTAACTTGAAGAAATAGGGGTCATTGTTAACGTTACATCACATAAACGTGTTTATAATTTTCATTAACTGTTATCTGTTTTAAGGAATTTTAATTCTCTGTTTAAAGTTTATAAATTGACTGGCATACTTAATAATAATACATTATTGATATCCATGTCAACACTGAAATGTTGACTACTGGGCTGGTGATACCCTCGGGGACGAAACGTCCACCAATGGTTTTATTTACAGATGGACTTAACCCGAAGGAAAAAAATGGCTACCCAAAAGTCAATGTGACCACTCGTTTTGACAAGGTTAAATTTGCGTGTTGGTATTATCTCAGGAACCAAAACATCTTGATCCGTATTTATAATTAATTGTTGATGAACTATTGTCTTTATCCGAATGTAAACTATTAAACACCTACAAAGCAGCATCATGCAATGTTAAAGTGGCACTATTATATGTTTCAAAACAGGCAGCATTAAGAGGATGCTCATACTGCAGAGAAACTAAGGAATACTGTATAAACCTGCTAAAAGTTGTCCTCTTAAGCAACAGGTCATTTTTACCTACCAACCATCATCTACGATTAGATACCAAAAACTTACATCAAAGAGGGAGGTATCTTCAACAACTCAGCACTTGTATACCAACGAAGAAGAGTCTGACCTAAGGAAGCAGTATGATGATCTATCAAACAAAAACCAAAAAAACAATACTAGTATGCAGAAAAGAACAGGTTTGAAAGGTATATACAGCTTCATGAAACTACCATATCACAAGAGATCAGAACAGATGCAACCAGATGGAATGCACACAATTGCTGATGTTATTGGTAATGTTTTTGATAACATACCTGGAAAAGATGATTCAAAGACAGGAAGACTATGCGAACAAGAGTTCGATCGTATTAAAGACTGTGGATTTTCTACAAAAATCTTGATTTATTTGCCACAAAATCCTCTTTTTCTATCAAATGCAATGAAACAGTAAAAAATAATGCTTTGCATCAAGTTTCCCCTTGGAATATGTTCTATATGGCCTTTCTCTATTATTCATTATTTCTGTAGTTTTGATACAATTGAGGTTTGAAAAATTCGTACAAAAATAGCTACAGAAGGGTACATAAACCTTAAAAGAAATTAAGTTGGTTCAAGTTTACTTCAGGTACACTTGTCATTACATATTATAAATTTATCTTGATCAAATGACAGATTTAAGTTATCATCTATTACAATTATCGAAAAAGTTGTCAAATTTACAGTAATATTTTTAAAAAATCGTCATTAAAACCGTTGGCAGGTTTGATAATATATTCTGAACAACTATCTTTAGAATATGGTCGATATAATGTTATATCAGAATGCATTATCACGCAATTTACACTTTTAATATTTAAATTTAAAGTTGAAAGTGTTATTATAAATTATTACATACACGATAAAACTATGCTCACAGTAAATTAGAAAATCCCTCACCTATGCTGAACATATCAGATTGGGTTTTTCATATATATGTGTTGTCAACAAATACCTGCACTGGAAAATAACATTAAGTCGGGGGTAATCCGTAATATATGTGTAATTTAGGTCTCGGAAAGGGTATAAACTGTGACATTCCTGGCTTAGGGCTTATATAAACTCTAAGCCGGAAATGTCACAGTATATACCCTGTCTGAGACCTGAATAACATAATATTCTTTTTCAGTTGAAACATAATAATTACCAAAACAGACATTCAAATTATAAAATCACAATAGTAAATAAGTGTGACAATGAATAGCTGAATATGTACAAGTTGATGAAGGTGTGCAGCACTTGCTAAGCCCTCTTTAATAAATCTTCTAGTTTAATTTCATTATAAGGACAAATAAATATAAAGGTCTCCATGTAGTTTAAACCATGATCTTTTTTTTATTCACATGTGGCAAATATTTTCATATCAATGTGGATATAGCCCAAACAGACTTAAATATTGTAAAAAATTATTAGCATCAGTGTCTATTATAGGTTATAAATAGAAAGTATTTAATTGTAAAGTTCACTCTTGCATGAACTTGCATTGGTTTCAAATATACTGTATATGCATAAATATTTTTTTAGAGATCTTTTTGCCATGAAAAGAGGCAACTGCGCACGCAGAATGGAATGCCTCTTGAGGACTTTTGGAAAAGTTTCAAGAGCTATCTCCAAGATATCTTGGGTGATAGCTCTGAGGGAAAGTGGAGAAGCATAATTGAGAGAGAAGAAAAAAGAATAGAAAGATACAGAAAGTATGCTTTAATTAATGATAATTAAGAAGTTAACTTATTATATTGTATTTTAAGCTTTGCTTATGTAAAATGTAGATTTTTCTGATGTAAAAGTAAGTTAAAGTAGTTAAAGTAGTGATGTCAATCGGTGAGCACATTTTTTGAAACAATTTATGAGCACATATTTTGAAACAATTTATCAGCAATGTTCATTTAAATGTCACCATAGCTATTTATTACAGTACATTTATATGTAGGTAGTCGTAATCAATCCTACGGTTGAGTAGATTCGTAGTAAAACAAAATAATAAATGAAGTTCACTCCACAATCAATACATATTAAACGGATATACTGATAAGCACATCATATGTAATACATTCACAAACTTTTTTAATATGTTAGATATATACATTTTCACATGAAACTAACATTAATTTCAAACTAATTGAAACAATTCACAAATCTTTCTATAAAGGTATGCGCTAAACACTGTAGTAATTATACTTTTGCGTACCTTGTAACACGGAACACATTAAAAATATACTCTCCATAATAATACGACATCAGGCCGGCATGTATAATTTTCTCGTCAAACGGTTTTCGTTGTTTTCGTTTTGAAACTGAGAAACTGTTACTTGACGGAATGTGGAGCTATAACCAGACATCTATAGTGTGCCGAATATAAAACTGACAACGGACTTCATAAACAATAATGGTACAGCATGAAATAAGGATTGCTAATAATGATCTCGGTGTAACCTCCGAATTGTCACAGGGTAATATGGCCACTTGGTCTTTATAATTAGGGCGTTGAATATTGTGACGAATAACGATGAAGCAAAACCATTTATTCACACTGAAAGTACATAATTATAATAAACAATTATTTCAAATGTTAACTTGAAGTTTCCTTACAAATTGAACTATTAATTACGATATAAGTACATGCATGATAAGGCATAAAAGAAAATGTGCTTACCTGAAAGTAGGGAATAAAGTAAGATATGTCCCTTATGTAGCGTGCGTAAGTGTGTGAAACTCGCATTAGTACGAGTTCACCGTATATATAGTGCTAGAAAAAGTGGCGGGGTTGAAAGCATAATAACTTCGTGCAGAGTAGTCAGTTTTTTGTTCTTTTCTTGAAATTTATGTAAAGTATGATACTTGATGGGGTAATAAGCATTTTTTTTTTACTAAATTATATTATCTTCTGCTCATGAAATGTACATAACCCAAGTGCTATGGGTAGTTTTAATTTTTTTCCCGCATTTTTTCATTATAGAAATTGCAAATCTGAAGCTTTGTGACAATTTTGAAAAAATTATGTGAAAATTTGGTAATGTTTATATCTGTATATTATATTTTTTCAGCAACTTACTTATCTAAAGAAACTTTAAACCACAAAAAGAAGAATACAGGCTTAATTATTTTGATTAAATTTGAGATTCTTTATCTTGACATGTTGAGAAATTCAATAAATGGTCAGCTTATGAATTACGAACTCTAGATTATAGCTTGATAAAAGATATGAAAACACCTTAAGAGTTGTTTGTTATACTCTAAAGACTGCTAAAAAATCAAAAATCAATACATTCTAATGAATAGAAGCGGTTGAGTTGTAATTTTGTATACATTTTTATTGATATTTCTGCCTTTTTTGCAAGAGTTATCCCCCTTTTCAATGCAAATCTCCATAGGAATTTTAAATGGTGATTTTTTTTAGTCTTCCTCAAGTTAGATTTTATAGATTACATAGAACTATAAATTATATAAAACACTGCGGGAATAGATTAGAATACACTATTATACAACACTGCAGGAATGATAAATTGCGCTGCCGCATTATGGCCATTCAGTGTAAATACGATACGACAGTATAGAAATAAGAGTTAGTTCTTTTTAAGGCGAGTACTAATTATGGGTTGTATATAAATAAAGATCGTTTGTCTTTATTCAAAATGTATTCAAAATGTTGATTGATTGATTGATTGTTGGTTGCTTAACGTCCAGTGGCAAATATTTCATGCATATTCAGGACGAGAACAAGTTTACAATAAATACAATAGGTAGGTTGATACAAAAGAGGGCATCTGGGATGATGGTCGGGGAAATTTGGACTGCCACTGGAAAATGAGGGTATATTGGATAGGGACAGAAATTTTGCCTTGCAACAGGCCACCTACGGACCCCTCAAAGAGAAGTTGCAAGGGTTCTTAACGTGCAAAGAGCGTGGCACTCTCCTCACACGAGGCATCGGATTTAACGTCCCCAATCTGACCGGACGGGACTGCGTACTTGATACATCCCGCACAGCCAAACGGACGCCTCACTTCGGCAAGCGTTTTACTGCCGGTCGAAAGAAGACTAAGAGACCATATTTCTATTCCCCAGTCACCCTTGGGGGTCAAAATGTTGAAATACCTTCATATAAATGTGCGATTTTAAATATGAGGATATTTGGAAACTCTTCTATTCGTTTCAAAAATAAACCACTGCTCTACTATTCTTTTTTTAAAAAGCGGTATCACAACTATCCAGGACATTTGGAATTAAGAAACTACGGATTTCATTAGCTGTAATGAAATTTATAGAAAGCTGATCGATCGGAGAAATTGCATTTCCGAATTTTCAAAAATTAAACTGCAATTCCTAAAGGTAAGATAGTGGAACAAAAGTTTGGGTGTTTCGAGATTATAGAGAAATCTTCCAACAGAATAGTTCTATACCCGGTGGACAAGATGTCTAACGAGGTGTTGCTACCATTGATAAAAAGACACATAGAAGCTGGCAGAGATTTTTTTCTGATGGTTGGCCGGCTTACTGGACCCTGAACCAGAAAGGGTATAGGCATTTTGCTGTTTTAAATGCCTCATCAATTTTAACATTCTTTTTTTGGGGGTAATATTACAATATTAATGTAATGTCCCACTTAAAAGTTAATATATTTTATTAAACGAGAAGACTTTTTGTGTGCCGATTCTCTTCTTTCGACCATAAATTAGTCATCATGCCTCTGTTTCATATAGGTACAGTGCATAGTCGCATTTGTCATCCATTTATATGTCAACGATGACAAGGTAAAGCCCTATCGGGGGGGGGGGGGGGGG
Organism: Mytilus edulis; assembly: GCF_963676685.1. Classification (NCBI taxonomy): domain Eukaryota; kingdom Metazoa; phylum Mollusca; class Bivalvia; order Mytilida; family Mytilidae; genus Mytilus; species Mytilus edulis. The sequence continues at coordinate 9,164,680 of NC_092354.1, forward strand.
GAAATATTTCTAAATGGATGAGAAAACTTGAAAATAAAAAGATTTGAGGTGTTTCTGAATTACCTTATATACTGTTTTTAAATATTTGAGTAGATTGACTGTACCAAATGTTGTTCTGATTATCACATTATCTGGTTCACATTATCAGTAAAAGTTAAATTTGTGTACATATTGCTTGTATATTAATAAAAATTAATTAGTTAACAATTTGGGTGTTAACTTAAGAATGGTTTTTTTTAAGAAGCATAAATGTCTAATGAATCAATGAAATGCAATTGATAATTAACATAAGCTAATAATATCAGATAGATAATTTTTGAAATCAATTTTTTTTTACAATTGATGAATAATTCATTGTACTGTTAGATGATTATCTCCCTTTTGTAAACTGTTTGATTAACTCCCTATTCACTGCAGCATCAATATTGCTGTGTATTGGCTGCATATACATCGTCAGTTTTCTTTTCCAATTCATGGTTTGTGGATATTTTGATCTGCAAATAAAATTTTATATAAATAAATAGGAAATTATGTCAAAGTTTCTAGCTAATGAAACAGTAAATTTTTATCTCCAGATGAGCAAAGTTGAGATTTTGTTTATCTTAATAAAAATATATAATTAGGCAAGTTTCATAGGTCCTGTGTTATTTTCAGATGAGTACTTACAGTTATGACAGTAACAAGGCCGTTAGAAGGGCAACAGTATGTCTTCGGTGTCCAGAGGAGAACCCCTACCAGGGCCCGAGATTCAAAGTCATAATTCACATTTCACTTAAACACGTAGAAATAACACAGGTTCCATATTACTGCTTGCTATGTGGATACAAAACCACCAAGGAGAGTCAGTTGAAGGCTCATCCTGCCTTCCACCGACAGCATATAGTGCAGAGGGAAGAGGCTATGGCTGCCAGGACTTTTGAGGGAGATAATTTATACTTCCGCAAGAGTGAGCAACCATATCAACCAAAGCCGGAGGAAGACTATAAATTGATGAGTACCAAACGCACCCAACAAGATTCAATTAGCTGTTCAACTGGGGGTAGCACCTGTTCGTTGGATTTGACTGCCATAAGACCCATCGTGCCTACCTATGGTCCACCAGAGTCCGATGCTGAGCTGGCCTCATCAGAATCATCCTCAATTCTGCCAGACTTCAGATTTGGGCAGTTGCCTTTCCCGCAAGATTTCACAGTTCCAGCCGAGTGCCAACAGTATGGTCCAGTTCCTGAACCTATGGAAGTCTCCATCCAATTGTTGACCGATTCTGACTTGGATTCAAGCTGCAGCTTCCTCCGATCTCAACCAGCCTCACCACTCGTCTCCACTCCATCTTTGGCCACCCCAGTCCGAGAAGTAATGCTGAGAGATAGACAGGACGATGAGGATATCCTGCAGCAACTGTTGCCGGCCGCTATTCCGCAGGAGGTAGACCTCACCCACCCTGCCAGTGAGTGGGACCACATCACCCTGAGACAACAAAGTAACAGCCCAAGTGTGCCAAAGGAATCTTTTTCTAGTTCGTCCAGTTCTTCCAGTTCTAGTTGCCATCATTGCAGGGAGCGTTCTTACCATGGAGAAGATTGATTGATTGTTGGTTGCTTAACGTCCAGTGGCAAATATTTCATGCATATTCAGGACGAGAACAAGTTAACAATATTACAATAGGTACACAAGTCAGCAATCCTAAGCTCCGTGCTAACAGCTCTCTGTCACAAATCCAAAGTCTTGCATAGAATAGGAAATATAGCAAAAAGGAAGACACGACCTGTACTGTCCAGCACATCCATCACAAAATTGAACTTGTTTTTTTTATGAAGCAGTTAACTGCATGATTATCATGTTTCAGATCATTTGAAATGAATATTAATGTTTCTTGGACATGGTCCTTGAGTTCACATCCCTCTATGATGCAATTATAATAGCTTATAATTGGGTATAAAGTGGCTTGGTTGTGTCCCCAGTGTGCTGTCTGGATCTCCATTTGAGATATGCATGAATAATTTTCGGCAAAATCAAGATTCAATACAACGCATTTTTGAGGTATGTTGTTGATAAGTTCCGTAAATTTCAATTGTTGCCATCTTGCAATAAACAAATGATTGGCCAGCGTTTCAATATGAGTTGCCAACTTGATGAACATGGAGTTTAAGGGTTCTTTTTTCTTGACCATCATTACACGGACTGTTTTGTTGCCCTTTTTGTTTAAATCCCCATCTTACTTCTCCCAAATAGTATATTGTATCATCTCATGTCCATGGTTTGTTAAAAAGAGGTTCAAGATAAGCAACAAGATGATCTGCGTGACAAATATTGCATTTTCTTTCAATTCATTTCCTTTTGTGGAATTGACTGCCTTCTTTGTCACAGAGTGTAATTTTAACTGCATGATATCTATCATTTATTTTGCAATCAGTAATATCTACTTTATTTGCAAAGTCATTTAAAGCTCTAATTTTTAAATCCACATTTGTACAATATTCACAAAGGCAACTATACCATTGCTGTTTAGTACCTGTTTTTATGTTTGAAAATATTTTTCTGGCAAATGTAGAAAATCCTAAACTACCTCCCGCCTCTTTATAATCGGAATAAACTGATTTCAACGGCCTGTCGAGAATTTTTATGCTTCCCTCCGGTTCCTTCCTTTTGACAGATTTCCTGTCTGGGACAGGAGTACTTGTATCCTGAAAGAAATTACTCACATGCATCTCTGTATTTGGATTAATTCTAGACTTTCTTGGTTCGTCAGGGATTCTACTCAGACTAGACTGGCTAACCCCAAGGTTTAAAGCTGTTGTTTTCAATAGCTGATACTTTTTCATTACCTTTAATCCAGGAAGAAGTGATTTTTTTAACTTTGTATTCTGAAGTTCTCCTTCATTATTTCAATAATTTTTCGATTGCATTTATCGTTTTTCGTTGCAATTAATCCCTTTTCCTCTAGAGCTTGTCTCTTATTTGGTGATGCTTTCATTATGTACTGTAATGTGTCAGCAAATTTTGCTGGTAGTTTTGAAAGTTACAGTAAAATGCATGAAAATGATCAGTATACCAGATGCAGGTTTGCTGTTATATTATATACAATTATTCTAAAAATATAATCAATTTAAGGTAACATCTAAATAAATTATCCATACAGTGGTTAATTTTACTGAAAAAAAATTACAATTTTATAGTAAAGGTTTGGTTGGTTCAAGTTGACCTCAAATACGATTGTCAATACATATTAGAAAATAGTCTTGGTCAAATGACCGATTTACGGTAACATCAATTACAATTATCAAAAAAATTGTCAAATTTACAGTAAAATGTCAAAAAATGATCAATATATCAATAACAAGTTTGCTGTTGTATTAATTACAATAATCCTAAGATTATGGCTAATTTAAGGTAACATCTGAATAAATTATCCGAAAAGTGGTAAAATTTATTGAAAATTTTGACAATTTTATAGTAAAGGTTTAGTTGGTTCAAGTTGACTTCTAATACAATTTTCAATACATATTAGAAAGTATTTTGGTCAAATGACCGATTAAAGGTAACATCAAATGCAATTATCAATACATAAAAGAAAGTTGTCTTGGTCAAATGGCCAATTTAAGGTAACAACTGAATAAATTATCCAAAAAGTAGTAAAATTTATTGAAAATTTTTACAATATTATAGTAAATGTTTGGTTGGTTCAAGTTGACTTCTTATACAATTATCAATACATATTAGAAAGTATTATGGTCATATTACCGATTGAAGGTAACATCAAATACAATTATCAATACGTATAAGAAAATTGTCTTGGTGAAATAACCGATTTAAGGTAACATCATTTACAATCATAAAAAAAATGTCAAATTTACAGTAAAATTCATAAAAATTATCAGTTTACCAGATGCAGGTTTGCTGTTATATTATATACAATTATTCTAAGAACATAATCAATTTAGGGTAACATCTGAATAAATTATCCATACAGTGGTTAAATTTACTGAAAAATATTACAATTTCATAGTAAAGGTTTGGTTGGTTCAAGTTGACCTCAAATACGATTGTCAATACATATTAGAAAATAGTCTTGGTCAAATGACCGATTTAAGGTAACATCAATTACAATTATCAAAAAATTGTCAAATTTACAGTAAAATGTCGAAAAATTATCAATATATCAATAACAAGTTTGCTGTTGTATTAATTACAATAATCCTAAGATTATGGCCAATTTAAGGTAACATCTGAATAAATTATCCGAAAAGTGGTAAAATTTATTGAAAATTTTTACAATTTTATAGTAAATGTTTGGATGGTTCAAGTTGACTTCTTATACAATTATCAATACATATTAGAAAGTATTATGGTCATATGATCGATTAAAGGTAACATCAATACATATAAGAAAGTTGTCTTGGTGAAATGACCGATTTAAGGAAACATCAATATACCCCGTATGCAGGTGCTGCTGGAATGTTGCTACTTAGATGGCGTCCGTAAAATTTGAACTGACTGAACATGTACATGTAACTAGTATATTGTAAAACAAAGTATAAAATGTCTGTAATAATTAAGTTAAAACAATATTCAAATTAATGCCTAGTCAAAAAGCATATGTACATTATGTCACACAGAAGTGCCGCAAGCCCATATTGCTGATACATCCACATATATATCATTAAAACTAGGGTCTGTAAAGAGCCTGTTAGGCTCTCCTTGGTTTATATGAATATTAAACAGTAGAAGCAGATAGATTCATGACAAAATTGTGTTTTGTTGATGGTCATGTGTTTGTACATCTTACTTTACTGAACATTCTTGCTGCTTACAATTATCTCTATCTATAATGAACTTGGCTCAGTAGTTTCAGTGGAAAATGTTAGTAAGAATTTACAAATTTTATGAAAACTGTTAAAAAATGACTATGAAGGACAATAACACCTATCTATAATAGTATTCAGGATAAAAACTAAAAACAGCCAAATGCTAGGAAATGTCTCATCCGAAACGGCATTAGAGGTAGAAGGGAAGGAAGCCGATGTTTTTTAATGTCCATCATCATATGAAACGTTGTCAACTAGAAAGAACAGAACACCAATAGATAACAACAACAATGCTCGATTTAACAACATTCTTTGTCAGTTCCGCTACTGAATCCAACAACTAACTATACCTAAAACTATGGTTAAAATTATACCAGAAATTGTAGGTAGAACTGACCAGTTCTTATTGTCATTGTATATAAGGTGGCCTGTTGCAAGGCAAAATTACTGACCTTATCCAATATACCCTCATTTTCAAGTGGCAGTCCAAATTTCCCCTACCATCATCACAATTGGCCTCTATTATGACAAAACCTACCTATTGCATTTATTGTGATTTTTTTCTTATCCTGAGTATGCATGTATTATGTATACAATGTTTAATCAAATTCGTTTCTTTCATTCATTACCAGTTAACAACATTCAACCACTTTTTACTGATAATGTATTACTGTTAATTAAAAAAAATATTGATGTGAATAATGTGACTGGGTTAGTATCGTTATAATAAGAACTTGCAATCTGATATCGGATTCATATAACTGTATTCAGATTTTCCTGAAAAAATCGCAATAATTTATCTCGCATTATTTTGTCCTTTCTAAAAAAAAATAACAATATTAAATGCACACAAAGAGTCAAAAACTCAATACCAACCTCAAAACTTAATATACATAATCGTGGTTTAGTCCCATCCATATGGAAAAAATATTTCATTTAACATAGAAGTTGGGACTAAACCATGAATATTAATATAATTGTTTAAAATAGTAATGATTTCACTGAAAACAAACACTTTGACGATGTACAACAATTTTTCAATCATACACCTTCAAAAGGGTTTTTGTTTTTGGGATATTATAAAAAATGGACCAGGATTTTTTTTGGGGAAAATTGTTATAATTGCCTTTTATCATTGTTTGACCTTTAACCTCTATATATATAATGCTCCAGTTTTTATAGTGAATAACATCATGAATGCGACCCACGTAAATGTATGACCTAGACCTTTCACGTAAAGTAATGCCAATGTAGGGTCAGTTTTATGACAGGAATTTTTGGCCAATTTTTTGGGGGTGAAAGATTATAAAAATTGCATTTTATTATTGTATGACCATAACCTGTAACCTCTGTATAGATCATGCTTCAGTTTTTGTGAATAAAATCATTAATGTGGTAATCTGAACTGCACGACCTTGACCTTTCACCTAAAAACAGGGTCAATGTCAGCTTAGATCGTGTGATCTGTATAGAAATGTTAATGGTATTTAATATAAAATATTACATTATTAGTTACATGACTTGACTTTGACTTCCAATCGCAAAATCCGGTCAGATGTTACAAATATAGACATTTAGAGGGAGCTTGATACTTAATTCTACATTCTGAAATGTATGATTTTGATTTTTAAATTTCAATGCAGGTCAATATCAAGTTAGACGTTTCACCTATAAATAAATAAGTCTGCCAGTAAAAACCTCAAATTCAGATTTTTCTGTTTAAATATTCCTTTTATATATTAGTCAACAATTGTACATAAGAAATACACAAAATAAATTGTTAAACGTATATCAACATTGTGAGTTGATTTCACAAATCAATTAATAAGATCTTTCAAAAATGGCAAGAAGCAGAGACAGGATCACAGCTGTGCTATGGCATATAATTCAGAGATGTAAAGGTCCTGCTGTGCAATGACGTAGATTTATACGTCAGTTATTCTGGACCGAGAAGTTGCAGTATAGAGATATGATTAGAATTGCGACTTTATTTTCCCAATGGACAATAATGACTGAGCTTTGTTAAAATGCTGCTGCAGTTCAACATTTAAGTTTAGACTTTTTCCTCAATATGTCCCTGATGACATGTTCTTTATGTTTGATGGAGATGTTGAATTGGATGAGTCACGTTTTGGTAGAGATGGTGAATACAACAAGGGAAATGACACCGGGTGTGTAGTTTGGATATGCGGGAGAGATCTACCAACCGGATGATATTGTTTCCAGTAGATAGAAGAAATAAGCAAACGCCTATTCTTTTAATCAAGAGGTATGGTATTTTCGGACGGATCGGTAGCATATTACGATCTTAAAGATGAAGGATTTAACCATTTCACTCAATTGATTGATTGATTGTTGGTTGCTTAACGTCCAGTGACAAATATTTCATGCATATTCAGGACGAGAACAAGTTCACAATAAATACAATAGGTAGGTTGATACAATAGAGGCCACCTGGGATGATGGTCGGAGAAATTTGGACTGCCACCGGAAAATCAAAGAGCTGAATAGCTCTGAGGGGAAAGACGGCCCTTGTTTCTATTTCATTTTTTTTGGAGAGAGGGGTGTGTGGTATCGTTTGATAGTTAGAAACATGTAGAAAGGTTGACAATATTGAAATCAATTGTTGTTTAATGTAATTTCGTTTCTTTAGTTTAGGATTCAATTTAGACCAATGGAAGAGATCTGCATCTTCTAAATATAAACATTCAATTAAAGTTGATAGTTAATTATCTAAAATTCAACTAGTTGAATTTGGTCATTTAACAACAACTACAATATTTTTTGAAATCTTAATAGTGTACGACTGAACTGCAGGCTAGGGCCATTTTCCAATTTTTGTGACTACTCTTGAGACTTTTATTTTATTTCTTAAGAAGTTAGGACTGAAAAATCTATTCAGATTTAAATTTCCAGTGATAAAGTTCCCAGTTGAAACTCTCATCACACGGGAACAGGTACTAATAAAAAAAACAATATGATTAATGTAAACTGTGTGAAGCTTGTTTCCAAATATTACATTTTAAAATATTTGTAAAATTTCATGAATGAATAGGTTTAAACAACAAAATGCAACATTTGGAATTTAATTTTTTCTTGTTACCATTACAATGATTATGTTGGTACACACAATTAAGTTTTAATGGAAGACTATATATAGCTACTTATCATATACTAAATGTTACATTTTAAGTGTTTATTTTAGTGGACAATTACTCATAAATTGAGGTGCTCCTGAAAAGAAAAGAAAACAAAAGTTTTGCAGAAAAAAATGGTAAAAATGGTTTCTCTCCCCAATCTCATGTAGCCCTCGGACTTTGTTTACTTTAAAAGTTGATGACCTACAAATTAAACAAATACGATTTTTTAATTATTGCACAATCTTTGAGAATGTCTCATGTCTGAGACATGTGACAGAGTTGTCAAGTCTCAACTGGAGATTTAGAAATTTTCAGCTGGAGTTTGCCTCATAACTAGAGATTTTTTATCAACATTTTTATCGACGTACGCAATGGTTTTTTGGTGTTTAAACTGCATATTTTCCTTTTTTGTTAATGATTCTAGAACTCCATAGCCATTTTTACTTGATAGAAATAGAAGATAAGGCTTTTTTAAATATTTATTTATTATATATAAAGTTCAAGATAGAGTGATTAGCCATCATATATAGTTGGTAAAAAGTATCTCTGCTTAAGCTACATTGTCAATTTTGGTACCACTAACTAAACAGTGGTGTTGACTTGATAGAGTTGTGAGCTTTCTGGTGGGTTTGCTGTATCCATATGTTTGTTCAAGTCATTATGGTCACCATAGTCAGCTTTGCAACAAGTGTAGTAGGCATACATATCATATTTGAGATCATTAAGACATTTGTCTTGAGGTTAAGTAATATAACTGTTCAATGTTTTTAACAGTACACAAAAAAGTCGTTGTTTATACAACTTTAATTAATCCATTGTCAGTATTTCACTTTTAATCATCCAGACATGTGTCCTAAACTTGCTAGTTGATCACCAGGTAATTGCCAATACTCTTTTATTGCTGTTTATACAGTCTAATCCTTAACACCTTCATAGATAACTCGAGGCTATTTACCTTTTGACATCAAAACAAGGAAACTTCCGTTTTTCTCGGACTTTTCCAATATGAATTTTGAGTTTCTCGGACTTTTTTCCTGTCAGTATCAATTTTGTAAACAAAAATTTCTACTGAAGATTTTTCGAGGTTGACATTCTCAAAAAGAGGAAGATTTCAAATTTTAACGGGAGGGACGGAAGAGGGTCTTAAAAGCGGGAGATTTTGACTCCCGCCGGAAGAATCACATGTAATCATTCAATGATTTAAATAACCAGTGAAGGATATCCCTGCTTCAACGTAGTGTGGAATTCCAACAATGACGTCACTATAAAATATAATGTAGGTTGGATATATTTAGAATATCTCGTCATACTGATTTTTCCGGATTGTAAAAGAAACGTAAATAGTGTAAAGGAGAGCTCAATATACGATAATTTCAAGAGAAACAGAAGGGAAATATGTAAAAAAGTGTTTACAGTCAATCTATTCATTTGTGTCTCCCCTTCTCATCAATCTCAGTAAGATTTGTTGGGGGGTTTTCCACACTATAAAAACAAAATGAATGATGTGAGGGAATGTCACTCTGGTCAACCCCATTGGGGATTGACGGCTTGAAGCCGTCTTCCCCAAAAAGGGTATATTGGATAGGTACAGAAAGTTTGCCTTGCAACAGGCCACCTACGGACGTTTTCCATCGGAATGTGTTGAACTTATATTAGTTCAATGAATTGTAGTCGACCCTCAGAGATTCTTAACAACATTTTTAACTCTGTCTATGTTAGAAGACGAGAATGAAGAAATTGAAGACGGCAGCATTGATTTAATTCCTGTTTTCCAATTGCTATCATTTCTAACGTACGCCAAATATTTAATATTGCAAATGCATTGCATAAAACTTGTAAAACAATGATCCATTTGAATGAACAGTTGAATGCTACACACACATTGACACAATGCATAATTTTAATCAACTTAATTCACAGGCGCTTGGGTACATGTTTCGAGCCGAGTTAAAATAACATTGATATTTCGAGACAATGTATGGTTATTCTTTTATATGTACAGCAACTCTTAAAACTGTTTTAAATGAAGTATTTTGGGTAAAAAACATCATTTCTTAATTTGAAGCGGACTACGTTAAATTTCCGCGAACCTGTATGTTTTATTGACGTCATAAATAAAACTCTACGGAAACAAATTGTCAACGTCATAAACAAGGTGATATATGGTCAGTGACTGTATATCACAAATGAATATACGGTCAATGCAATTTGACTGTTCAAATAGCACAGCTGCAGTATATATATATTTGCACATCATGATTTTTTATTATAAAACATATAGTCACAGGTTTGATTGTGCTACTGATTTTTGTAGGTGCCATGGCAAGATATTTCTTAACAAAGAAGCAGCAGCAACCTGCTATAAGCAAAAACAAGTATGAGGGTGAAAAGAGAAAAAGAGCTCTGTATGAAAGGAAAAGGGAGGTATGTATCATTATTTACAATTTGCTGTCACAAAAAATGGCCAGACCCTAACACTTGTTAAATATACTGTAATTGTACTTATTTTCGCATTTATAATCACGAATCTCACAGTTGGTTTATTATCGCGAAAATAAATACATACATATCTGTATGTATTACAGTATACCTGACGGCTTAATTATACAGGATAAGTGAAGGCAGGTAAAATAAATCTTTTAAAATCATTCATTTATCTGAAAATACCACTTATTGACAGACAAAGCGTTTAAAGTAAAATTAATCACCATATACAAGGAGACATCAGTTAAGTCTATTCAGATGCAACAATGTATTAAAAACTTGCCATTGGACAGGTGATTATGCAAAAGAAACTTAATTCAAATGCTTCATTGAGGGTAGCACACCCTGAACACAATACAACAGGTAAACTAAAACAGTACACACATTTAACTACAGGACAAACCACTGATGAGGATATATTGGAGCAGGGAACATTATTATTTGACTAAGATATTAGCTATAGGTTTGCATTTGTGATATGACTTGACCCCTTAAGACAGACGTGCAGAAGTACAAAACGGCTGCATTCTGGATAAGCAATACTCGAGGTAGCTAAAAATTAAAATCTCTTTTATGTCAAGAGTTGCTTTGAACTTGCTTTGATACCCAAACATAGTTTTGCTCTGCATATTTCATCAACAATAAAGAGGTGCCATGCATATGGAAATCTTGCCTACCATGCTTTTCTTTTGTTCCTATTTTATCAATATTTTGTTTCTAAAAGGTATAAAATTGTTAATTTTTTTAACAAAAGGTACTCTTTTGAGGATCAAATTTAATCAAAAGTCCAACTTCTGTTTTGATATGGATACATTTGGAATAACTAAAAGTCCATCTTTGATATAACTATTGTCTTCCTTTTCAAATACTAAAAGTTGCCATTTTATACACCTTCTGACAAAAAAAAGTCCATCTTTCATATAACTATTGTCTTCCTTTTTGAATACTAAAAGTTGCCATTTTATACACCTTCTGACAAAAAAAAGTCCATCTTTGATATAACTATTGTCTTCCTTTTTGAATACTAAAAGTTGCCATTTTATACACCTTCTGACAAAAAAAAGTCCATCTTTGATATAACTATTGTCTTCCTTTTTAAATACTTCTTAAATATTTCTTATTCAAATAAAAAATCAGAATAAATGAATTGTGACTTTTTGTCCTGTGACTTTCTGTCCTACATTCGTCAAAAATAGGGGTACAAAAGTCAATATTGTGTTATCATCTTAATATCACTATGAAACATCAAATGTAACGAAGAAGCACAACAAGGCATATATGTTAAGTCTACCTTTAAATGATAGAAGGTTTTCAGTACTGGTGTAAAATTGCGGGTTTGAAATTCGCACAGGTAGACATAAAAATAATTTTGTCGTTCAAAGTATGACGGCCTACATACATGCAGAGTCACGTAAAGTAGATTTAACAAAAAAACAGACTTAACATAAAATAATATTATTAAATAAAATAATTATGTGGTTTAAAGTATGACGGGATAAATAAGTACAGTTTCACGTCAAATGAAAGTATTAAAAAATAGACTTAACAGAAAAAGTAGTATAATTGAATGAAATTGTTTTGTCATTCATAGTATGAAAAGATCCATAAGTAAAAGTAATATTGATAAATGAAATAATTTTGTCGTTCAAAGTATGATGTTTTAAATAACCACAGAGTAACTTCAAAAGAATATCTCAAAAACTGACTTAACACACAAGTAATATTAATAAAGACAAATAAAATAATTCTATAACACGTTATTAAGATGATAACCCACGTCAGTACGCAAAATCTATACTTCAAGACCATCTTGTATTATTTGTGAAGTTGATACGGTATATTTATCAACAAGTTCTGGGTATCTTCCGATGCACTTTTTTAGGAAAAGGACGAGACGTTCTTTGACATACCCCTGGTTCATCAACTTTCTGCTCAGACACTGGTGACGTTTTACAAAGTCTGAATAGGAGCTGCAAGCTCTCGCATACTTAATAAGTTGGGAAATGTATATTCCATATGCAGGTGAAGTTGGTATATTACTACTAAGGTGGGGGAAATTGATTATTTCAAAATTAAAATCGTCTCGTTTGTCATAGATTCTGGTACCGAAATGACTGTGTATGTTAAATTCGAGGTATAAGTCTAAAAATGAGGCGGAGGAAGCCGTGTCTGTGGTCTCTTTAATTTCTAGTTCTGGTGGGTATATTAATGGAACCCAATCAGAAAAGTTCGGATTTTTAATGGAAAGAACATCATCAATATATCTGAAAGTGAAATTAAATAACCTGGCTGACTTAGATAAACCCTGAAACCAAATTTCAGAAATCCTTGTATTGTAGTTCCTGAGAAAAATGCGACGAAAAATAATCATGGGACGGACGGACTGACTGACTGACTGACGGACTGACGGAAGGACAGACAGAGGTAAAACAGTATACTCCCTTTTTTAAAGCTGCGGTATAATTATCCAAAAAGTGGTAAAATTTGGTAAAAATGCTGTAATATTTCATTGAAGCTCTGGTTGATCAAAGTTTACATCTAATATAACTGTCAGTACATCTAAAAGTTTATCTTGAAGAAATGATCGATTTGGTTGGTCAAGATTAACATCTTATAGAACTGTAAATAAATCTAGAAAATTATCTCAAGCAAATGTCCGATTTAAGGTTACATGAAATACAATTATCAAAGAAACTTGTTAAATTTCCAGTATTTTGTATTTTCAAAACTTCATATGCACAGTTATTCTACATTTCTACAACTCCCAGTTTATGCTTACATGTCCTAAACTTATCTATCAAGTCATGAGTATGCATTAGCTATGTAGGCGTGTCAAGTCTGTATTATATGCGATATAATGACTAGCTAGTACAAACTGCAACTCTGCACTGTTATGATTTCATAAATTAAGTAAATGGGACAAAATTATCTCCCTTAAATGTATCTAAATGCACCTACCTTGTTATATCAAGTATACATGTAGTTCAATTCTTAAAAAAAATTTCATATTTTTTCTCACAAAAATTATTTATTTCTGTGCAAAAACAGTATAATTATGTTTTGTAAATCCCAACTCTAGTTTTCAATGTGGCTTCCAACTTTCAGAACGATCATAAGTGAATTCTAGTTTGATACTGTCAAATTTAAAGTTGAAGTGCTGTTTCATATGAAGTGTCTGTGATGTATCCTTATCTATATATATACCTCAGACTTAACACCTCTGTGTCCAATTTTCCCCGACCATCATCCATGATGGCCTCCATCGTATCAACCTACCTATTGTATTTATTGTGAACTTGTTCTCGTCCTGAATATGCATGAAATATTTGCCACTGGACGTTAAACAACCAACAATCAATCAATTAAAAAGGTTTCGTAACTGAAATAATGTTCCCTTTTCTGGTGAGGAAGTTCCTTTAAACAGCTGATTGAATGTGTCCTACAGATAAAAATGTGAAAAGTTAGTGGAATAAAAAGTATCTTTGACAAGATGTATAACAATATAACTTTAATTAAATCAGATTGATGGAGGGTCCTGTACGGTTTTTTTTTTTGGGGGGGGGGGGGGGGGTACCATTTATAAATTAATTTTCCAATGTATTGGTAAGGTGATATCAAATGCTATTGAACAAGTTAAACAAAGAAATGTACAAAACTTTACAGGTACTCAGATGGTTAAAGTTTATATGGGAAACATGCTTATTAATACTTGTTGTCTCTTCAGCAGTCATATACAACATGACAATCTGTATCTATATAATGAAAAAAATAGTTCTGTTATTTGAACAATGAAATACTTTGAATTGGATGTTAAAATAAGTGCAAGTTGCTATAAGTTTAAATGCTATTATAAAAATAAAACCCCAATACTAATTCTCACCTGCAATGATATGACATGGGCATGCCAGTCTTCGCTTTTCCAAATAAAACATTCTAGGCGATTTTCTTGTGAAATCCCATCAGCTCTGGCTTTCTGTGCTCCTTCTCCTCTTGCAACCGAGAGTCCATCACCTCCCATCAAAAGTGGCATAATCTAATCTTGTGCTTTGTGTGTATACTGTTGTAGATGTTCTATAATTTCTATCATTTCTCCCGTTTTATTTTCATCTTTCTCCAAAATGCCAAATGGTATCTGAAAAATATTATTATCATTGATTATCAATAATGCACTATAAAAGTACACATAATAACACTTTTTTTTAATGTTTGTCCTGTTTAATACACGTGTTTAAATTAAATTTGAATTGATTGTAACCATTTAGCTTATTTATCTTTAAATCATCTTATATGATATTATATATAACATGAGCAGCAACAACTTTAATTTTCCCTGTTTAATATGGAAAATACTAAGTAGTAGCTCAGTTTTCTAATGCTGATAAACTGAACATCTGTTCAAATTAAAATTGGTTTGAAGAACTTGACACTTGGAACTTACCACAGAACATTTTTTCTGGATTCTTTTGAAAATTGATGTGGTATATGATAAATTACAAATTCCTTGCATTCTTTCAACTGTATTATGTTCTCAACAAGAACCCTTTGAATTAAAATGTTGTATTTCTGGTTAAGTTGAGAGAAGTCTTCTTTGCTGGGTACGAAAGCTTCATTTGGTATAGTTAGTATGTCATCCTGATGGAATTCAATTAAAAAATATATGAATCACTTATAAATAATATAGGTTGTTCCTATTGGACATTGCATGTTGTACGTCACAATATTGGTCACCCCATTGTTCCGTTTCGAAGTCGAAGATATATCATAGCACTTTACAATGACAGAGGCATTGGTTCTTTAATGCGTAATTAACCACGATCTTTACAGGCAGTCACAAAGTATGCACATTATATTTTTTTTCAAAGTGAAATGTCTTTAGCAAGGAACGCTTTCAGTAATTCAACCACAGGCGTATAACAAGTAAGTCTTGTCTCTAACGATAACAAAGAGTTGCGTTCAAGTAAAGAAAAAGAAACACTGTTCCTTCACAGAAATCCCCCGACACATTTGATTTACAGTGAATTTCCATATCTTCTTGTATCTACATGTGGATAAACTTACTGCTCTTCTTCTTCTGGATATCAAACCATGAAATAGGAAACTAAAAAGTGAAATTGTTCCTTTCAAACCTTTGTAACGTTTGTATCCAAGTAGGTGCCATACGTTATATTTGGCTCATTTCAAAATTGCACAAATTATTGTAGACAGCTTTACATGACATTTAATTAACTTGGTTGTCTCACTTTATTCACTCTTAAGGGAGCTCGCTTCTCAGTTTCAAAGTAATTAACTTTTCAAAACACTAGTTTATATTGATAAGGAATTAATAAGGGAATCCAAAAAGCAAAAAAAAAACCAGACTTAACATAAAGAAATAATAACATAAAATAATTATGTGGTTCAAAGTATGACGGGATACACAAGTACAGTTTCACTTCAAATGAATATCATAAAAAAAGACTTAACACAAATGTAGTATAATTGAATAAAATAGTTTTGTCAATCATAGTATGTATGTTCTGTATCTTCCTCCTTTAGGGAACGACCATTTATTATTCTGGGGGGAAAGGGGGCGAGGAGGATTTGTTTTTGGTCGGTTATTTATTTTTGTAAACTGAGAGGACATTTTCTGCACTATTGAAGCACGATCTTTCATTTTCACAACTATATTCATGATATTCGAAAACATACAAATTTTAAAATATTTGTTAGTTATGAATACTACATGTATAGTCAAATTATTGTGTACCATTTTATCAAAATTAAACATTATCCCCTGCAGAAATTTTAAGATTCAAGATTTTATTCATAAACTCAGACACATACTTGTGTACAAGAGGACAATATATACAAACATATTAAGATAATACATACCGAGACAGGACAAACGAAACACAAATACATAGTATATTATAAAAGACAATTGGTATAATTAGATTAAGTATTTTATACCTTTCTTCACGAAATGAATCATTTGTATTCCAACATGAATAGTCAAGTCAATGCATGTATGTACCATTCTGTATCAGAATTATTACTTTCTGCAAGTATCGAAGGTGAGGATGGCAATATGTTGCTCCTGTCTGTAGATGATGCTGTCAAGTTAGGGTCTGCAGAACATGCTGGTTTAGAGGGCAACATCTCCAAGTTATTTATCATGTCTTCAGATGTTGACAGGACTGTCTCTTTATGTATGGAACTCTCATCGCTAAACTAGACTTCCAAATTTGATAAGCCAAACATCTGGTTGTCCTGAGATTTAGCAACATTCTCCTCTGCCTTTTTCTTATTTGCTTTAATCTTTGTAGGATTTATTACTTTATCTGTGGCTTTGACATTTTCATTTTGCTTCAGATATTTTTTGGATTTGTTGGTAACTGCAAGGGGTGGCTCTTGGTTAGGTTCATCATTATCTTTGTTTTTTTCTGCTTTTTTTTGCTAAATTGACTCTCTTGTTCCTTACTTTCATTTATTTTTTTGGTGCTTGTCCTGCATCGTTTTGAATTCAATTCTGGTTCTGTTACATGATTGTATGTGTAAATTTCCTCTGGCAAGTCTTTACTCTTTGAACGCTTTAAAAACTTTGTTACGGCTTTTATAGCGAATTCATCCAAAAAGTCTTGAGATTCTACAAAAAATAATAATTGATTTCATTAGTGCATAGATGTGTATACGTGTGAAGAATTTTAATTAAAAGATCAAAGTGTGAGAAAACATGTTTCATGCTACGTTCACACATAATTTTAATTAAATTCGCATTACCCAATTACTTTAAATTGCATTCGAAACGTTTAAGTCCAAACGTAAATTATAACTCAAATTACAAATTCACTTTACTGTCCTAACGACATTAACTTTTAATTCGTATTAAAAAAACGCATTTCTAATGTGAATAAGCCAATTCAATTTAATTCAAATTGAAAAACAAGAGTGTGTGAATGCAATTAGGGAAATCAACCTGCATTACCTCGTTGTTTTCTGTTTTATTTTGAACAGATATATCATGTTAAGGAGGGGTATTTGCGAAAAATACCTGTCGAGAAAATGTAAAATTTCATGAGCCGTAAGGCGAGGGAAATTCATTCTCAGGACTGGTATTTTTCGCAAATACCGCTCAAGAACATAAATTCAAATTCAATTCGAATCAAATGTATGTGTGAACAAGGCATCAGTTAAACAATCAAATTTAACAAAGTAATAGCTGTAATGTCAAATTCATTTTCAAAGATTTATACAAAGATTTATACATCGATTATCATTATATTCATATTTATAGTTTTATCGTATGTGACGTCATTTTTTTTTAATTGCGTTGACGCCTGGACTGATTCGGGTGTGTCTATGCTGTATTGAACTTGGCATCATGTATTCGGGTTTAGTTTTCTGTAATAAGTTAATACTTCAGTTTCATTATGAATATATCTTTCACATTCATTTGTTCAAATTTACTGTTTGCAATACTAGTAGCATGAATCGTTCTATATAAAAGTGTTCTTATCCCGGGCATAAAAACAATGCCGTATTTGGCAAAACCTTTTCAACTTTTGATCTTCAATGCTGTACAACTTTGTACTTTTTTCAATTTCGATCTTTTATATCTGGGCGTTATGTATTCGGGTTTAGTTTTCTGTAATTAGTTAATACTTTAGTTTCATTATGTATATCTCTTTCATATTCATTTGATAAAATTTACTGTTTGCAATAGCATGAATTGTTCTATATAATAAGAATGTTCTTATCCCGGACATACAAACAATGCCGTATTTGGCAAAACCTTTTCAACTTTTGATCTTCAGTGCTGTACAACTTTGTACCTTTTTTTCACTTTCGATCTTTTATATCTGGGCGTCACTATTGAGTCTTGTGTGGACTAGACGCGTTTTTGGCGTATTGAATTTTAAACCTGATGCTTTTTGTTATCTATTAATCATGCTTTTCTTTGTCTAATATGGTCTCCTTTTTATTTGTATTGTAGTCCTGTAATATTATGTTGTCATTTCAATGTTATATTTAACTTTGCCATTAAAGTGCGAGGTTTGGCATGCCATAAAACCAGGTTCAACCCACCACTTTTATTCCCCTTTAAAAGTGTCCTGTACCAAGTCAGGAAGATGGCCATTGTTATAATATTGTTCGTTTCTGTGTGTGTGTTGCATTTTAACGTTGAGTCGTTTGTGTTTTCTCTTATTTTTTAGATTTTCTCTTATTTTTTAGATAAGACGTGGCACGGTACTTGTCTATCCCAAATTCATGTATTTGGTTTTGATGTTATATTTGTTATTCTCGTGGTGTTTTGTCTATTGCTTGGTCCGTTTCTGTGTGTGTTGCGTTTCGGTGTTGTGTCGTTGTTCTCCTCTTATATTTAATGCGTTTCCCTCGGTTTTAGTTTGTTACCCCGATTTTGTTTTTTGTCCATGGATTTATGAGTTTTGAACAGCGGTATACTACTGTTGCCTTTATTTATAACATACTTCAAGTTAAATTTTACCTGTATGATATTTCCAAATTACAAAAAAGTCCAAAAGGAAGAGTTAATATGAAATGATAAAAATAAAAATGTCTCAGTAATTTGTCTGCCTATTTGAGACATCTATTATCACCAGTGAAATGCCTTTCCTGAAGAAGGAAGCTGTAGGACCATATATATTTTACATTAATTAGAAATTAAATACAGAGGCGGATTTAGATTGTTTTTCAGGGGGCCTGGTCCACGACTGGTTCCACTTTTGTGGGGGGAAAATGGATGATTATATTATAGGGAATCACAGAAGTACATGTATGACTGGAGCAGTTCCCTCTTAGGCAGTCAGTGATCCCCCTCCCCCTCTTTTATGAAAAATTTGGGATCCGCCACTGAGATAGACAAGCATGTGCGAGCATTAGACTAAATATGTTTTGTGCTGCAAGGCTATTTATTTTTTTTGCTTTAAGCCTTCTGCTCAGTAAGGTGTCAGAGCAAAATAACTAAAATGGTCACTCACTTCGGGAGACCAGATAATTATTTGGACTAGTGGCAGTGCAAACAATAACATCTTGAATATTTAGTCAAATCTTAAATAAATCAGAAAATTGAAAAATTCATCTCATCCCTGTAGAAAACTCGAGAAAAGTAGTTTGACATGCGTCTTGTGATCTGTTGGTAATAATATCCATGTAAAAAGAAAACATCCGAAAAATCATGACTATAATTGATTTAAATTTAATTTGATTTTTTAAGAAGCATCAGGTCTTAATTCCTTGTTACCCTTAGCTCGATTAACAGCATGCCATTTCAATTTGTTTTCGTCGTGTCGCTTGTGATATTATTTATGAATGAAAATTTTAAACTGTTAAAGAATGATAGCATATCTGTTAAATACAAGGCAAAATAGACGATGATTCGTACAGGAACCATGTTTTTACGATATTGTTTACGTTGAAGCAGCGACACATATCGACAAATATTTACGTGAACATAAAAAATGGGGTGAATACTCACGATGACATGCATAGGTTTAATAAAATATTTACATTTGCCAGGGTTGATCCAGATTTCGAGGAAAGTTAAATGTCAGAACTGATTATTACAAATTATAAAGTCTAATTAACTTATGGGAGGCTACATCGATCGCGATCAGGATACATTTTCCGATTAAAAAGGGGGGTGGTAGTTCATCGATCTACTTCAGAAAGTTTAGAACTTTATACGTCTTTTTTTAAATACTTTGAAAATAATTGTACAACACGTCTGAAACGTTGTTTCTTTTTTACCCGAGACGAATAATTGTTTTACGATCAACAAATCCTTGATGTTAAGTGTCGGACTGTTTAAAATTAACAATAAAGCGTACCTTTAAGAAAATAAACAATTTAAAGAATAATATTAATTCTTAAAACAAACTGCTGCATAGATATTCAAATTCCTTTAATGTTAAAAATTGCAAGTAACTTACCGTTGATTTTTACAATTATTCCTGTGTAGATTTCCGATTTTGACCATTTCAATTCAACTTTTCTTTAACTTTGAATTCTCCCTATAACTTCAACTTTTTGCTTTGCTTTCCAAGAACAGTCAATGTATTGTCAAAATCGCAGTGAATGCAGGCATACATAGTTTTTGACTTTCAAAAATGTGTTCTGTGATGATGTGTGGTGATGAAAATTCAAAATGGCACTAATCGTTCAGGTTTCAAATTACAGGAAACGCTATTCAGCATGGCACTTGTCATTCGGGTTTCGAATTACAGTTAGCTCTGGCGTATGCTACTGATATAACGAAATGGGGATCGTCACCCATGACAGTGTATTACAGATTTTTATTTTAAGGAAAAACGTTATTACTTTAATATATATATAAAATTAAAGACCTAGCTAAGAATAAACAATCCTGCCTTTGTGAACATGTAATTTTTTTTTATAAGTTTTGATTTTTCTTCATAAAATATAATCTGTAGAGCGGATTCGTCTAATGAATTTGATTCACGTAGACTGTCAATTACTTATGACAAAATATAATTTTTATAATTAAAATACAAAATTTGTTTTCTCATGAGAATTTCTATGAAAGATTACAACATCGTTTTACACGCAATACACCAGATTGAACCTATGCAAGATATTTATGATGGGAAAATCTATAAATCTTTAAACAGAGAGAATGGTCTTTTGAGCAATCCTGATAACATTTCTTTTACTTTTAACACTGACGGAGCAGCACTATTTAAGAGCAGTAAAGTTTCAGTGTGGCCTATTTTCTTGGTAATAAATGAACTGCCGTATAAACTACGAATGAAAAGAGAGAATATGATACTGGCGAGCTTATGTTTTGGAAGTCAGAAACCAGCAATGGGCACTTTTCTCAAACCATTTCAACATTCAATGAAAAATTTGTATAATGGCATAGAATGCGTCTCTCCAAAAAAGAGGAGCATTTCTATCAAAAGGTATATTGTTATGTGGTACAGCAGATCTTCCAGCAAGAAGTATATTATGCAACCATATACAATATAATGGTGCATATTCCTGTTGGAAATGTGAACAAGGCGCTTCTGCAGCAGTTGGAAAAGGTCAGACGCGAGTATTTCCATTTGATGAGGCAAATCCAAAAGGCCCAGAAAGAACAGTTCACAATGTTATTGAAAACGCTCATCAAGCATTGAATGGTACAAATGGAGCCAGTTCTGTAGTAAAAGGTCCATCATGGTTGACTTTTTCCCCAGAATTTGACATTGTCAATGGTATTGCCATTGACTATATGCATGGGGTACTTTTGGGAGTACAGAAACTTTTATTAGAATTATGGTTTGCTCAAAAACATTCTTCTAAACCTTTCAATTTCTTCCAAAAATTGTGTCAGGTTGATGAAAGACTTAGTATACGTCCAACTGCTGAAATTACACGACTTCCTAGAACGATACAGAATGACCTTAAATACTGGAAGGCTTCCGAGTGTCGATCTTTTCTGTTATATTATGGTGCTCCAGTTCTACATGTAATACTTGATCAGGAAAGATGGTCTCATTATTTATTGTTGGTAAATGCAATGCATGTTCTTCTTAAATATGGATCAACAGATGAAGAAGTAAATGAAGCAGAAATGTATTTTTTGGAATTTTGTAAGAATTTTCCAAGACTTTACAATGGATGTTACATGCGCTTAAATATTCACCAATTGTTACATTTAGCTGATTGTGTTCGCAATTTAGGTCCTTTATATACTCACAGTTGTTTCTCTTTTGAAGACAAAAATGGTGCCTTAATTAGAATGATTCGTGGTACTCAGAATATCGATAGCCAAATAGTAACTGGAGCATCTTTTCTTCAAAAGTTGCCCGAGTTAAAACAGAACTGCATAGAGAGAGGATCAGTTTGTGAAACACTTTATAACTCAATGGAATGTCCATACATTTTAAAGCGAATGAAAAAAATTGGAAACATTGGCCATATTTTAGGTGGCATAAAAGAAATAACTCTATCTGCTTCAGAAAATGTGGCATTGCATGATTTTTTTGGATATGAGCTTATACTACATTTGCTTTTTAATTAAAAAAATTAAAGCATTATCAAAAAACTAAATAGAACATAGTTCATGTCAACATGGTCAATGTTCCTAAATAACAGTCAATTACCTTATCTTTGCTGGCACCTTCATTTGTTTGCGTTTCTCATCTCCACCTATAGTTATTGCTGCTAGGTCCAGCCTTTGGTCCTCAGATAATGATCGTTTTTCTAAATCTATTTCTAATACACCTTCACCACCTTCATCGATATCCCTTTCATCTGTTCTTGCTTCACCCAGTGCAAAGGAAAACTTGTACTTATCTGGGGTTAAAAACTTAACCCCCTTTTCTTTACTTCCACTCATGTCTAGGTCTACAACTGCTCTTCTCTGCTTTAGGTTTTTCTTTGGAATTCCTTTGGATAAAGGCTTGCCACTTTCAAACGCTTTCAATAGAAAGCCTGATCCATCATATTTGAATTTTTTAGTTTTTTTCTCATAAATCACATAAAGAACCTCTACTGGTTCATACACTTGTTGCGTTATAAATTTGTCCTTTAATTTTTTGAATGTTCTGATCACTCTGCTTTTTTGCATCTCAAAGACAGTACCAACCAGTAATATTGTACATGTTGGATCATATGGTTTTTATTGTTCAGCTCAGCTCTAAATTGTATAAAATTTGTGACTTTTCATTGTTCAGCTCAGCTCTAAATTGTATAAAATTTGTGACTTTTCATCATTCATTTTTATAAAGTAAAAGCAGTTATATAACATAAAGTAGAACTATTTTATTTCTATTTGTGCTCCACTTAAAGGGCATATATCATACATGTACATATTGAAGATGGATGAAATGTACCACATATACCAGTTTTTAAGTTTATACTTGATGTTTATTTTATTGTCTGTTACTATCATTGAGAAATACTGTATACATGTACATTGTATATACATGTAGTCTGAGTTGATATGAATATGAACATGATGAATAAACTTGGAAAACCAATTGCTTTTTTTTTATGAATTAAGATAGATATAGGAAGATGTGGTGTTAGCCCCAATGAGACAACTCTACATCCAAATAACAATTTTTAAAAAGTAAACCATTTTAGGTCAATGTACGGCCTTCAACACAGAGCTTTGGCTCACACCGAACAACAAGCTATAAAGGGCCCCAAAATTACTACTGTAAGATAGACTTAAATGTATCCATGATTGCAATATATGAATGTTTATATTAAGGGAGACTTATATTAATTAGTTTGCCAGATAATGTAGATATAGGAAGATGTGGTATGAGTGTTAATGAGACAACAACTCTCCATCTAAGTAACAATTTATAAAGGAAAAGCATTATAGATCAAGGTACAAACTTTTACACCAAGCCTTGGCTCACATAGAACATCAAGCTTTATATGGCCCCAAACAGTACTAGTATATAACCATTCAAACGGGATAAGAAACATAATTATCTTTCGAGAAACATGTATGAACTACATAAACAAAAGACAACCACTGTACATCATGTTGCTGCATGAGAAGTTGCGAACAGACCAGTCTGATCATTACCATTTTTTTTCTGAATTCAGTTTTGTTACATCCAGGTCTGGGATTAAAAAAATTAAACTGCATACAGTCTTGCAAGGTACAAACTGTTTTAACGTTAAAATGAATACAACCTGATACATGAGTGCATGTAATGTTCAAGTTGTTATTAGTCATAATGATAATCAAAGATTTCCATCATTGTTTTTTTCATACCAAGTTTAGCTCCAAATCTCAACATACAAATAAATGCATGCTTGTCTAGAGACTTGATAACCATGATCATACCCGTAGCCAGGGGAGCTCTTTCGGGGTTGCGTCTTTCTTAAACTAAATTTTGTAAAAAAATGAAGCCTGATGATCTAAAACTTTGAAAAAAACTGGAAGAAATAAAAGTTGCAGTACTATAAATATAAAAAAGTTAAGTGTTATCATTGTAAAATAATGACATCATTCTATGAGGGATCATCACAACTGCATGTCAAATATCAAATATATTTTGGTGTTTTTGTGCTTTAAAAGTAGTTTTATTGTGATGGAAATTGAATAAGGTACACCTTGGAATAGTATCATATAATAATATATATGTTCCTGGGTACACAGACTGGCCAGAAAAGGACCAAAAATGGCAAAATTGATGACTCGATATTTCTTTTAATATCAATAAAATGTCATTAAAACTAAGTTACACGGGATGCCAGTGTATCAAACTTGTAATCTGCAACATTTTTTTTTGTAATAATTGATTTCATTTAATCACAATACGTTGGACAATGCAAGAGGGGGGGGGGTAATAAAAATGGCGCCAATGGCATTTCGGAATTAGACCGTGAATGATGACTGATTTCTTTATTAATACCAATAAAATAACATCCAAACTACATAAAACGTGAAGCTAGTGTACTAAACTTGTAAACTGTCGCTTCAAATTTGTCATGATCGTATTTTCTTCATCACAAAACGTTGGGCAATGCAATCGGATAATATAAAAAAAATGGCGCCAGTAGCATTTTTCAATGATCGTGAATTTGGCCAACGTAATAAAACACTTTACATACAATAAATCACTCTCATAGTACTACTTCATGTGAAAAAAATATATCTTCTTTATGCTTAAACTTACCAGCTCATTAAAGTTGTTGAACGTGTGGAATTATGTGGATGATTCGTTAGCAGTCACGATAGCTTTCAGTCCGACGCTTCCAGTCTCCATTAATCTCGCGAAGTCTCGTGACGTACGGGAGTGAAATAACTTTATACTGAAATGCGTACGAGATTCATTTCCTGTTAGATATACTGTTCCCAGAGTGAATCAATGAAAAACAAGACCTATATAGGAAGAGTGTATCCTGCTGATCGAACCTAAGCGAAGTACTACCCCATCATGTTCCAGGACGACTATATTATGGCATTTTTGAATTGTCATTGACTTTCTCCTGCTACAATATATTTATTGTAGAAACCGTATAATTGGATCTCCTCATACTGTAAATGACAAATTTATTTTCCATAACTTATGAAAAATAAGTGCATCGATCAGTAAATAACGAATAAATTTAAATCGGTTCCTCACCTACACATGCGCCGAACGAATGTCATATTAGGTAAATTTTCTGCAACTGTAAACATTTACAGGATATCTATAATACTAAAATTACGAGGTCCAATTTGTCAGCCGTCATCGGGTAAAAACGACAAATCAAAGAATTCAACTCTATATATAACTAATATAGGACAATGGTGTAGATTAAAAATTACACCACTCCAGACCCTTTTGTTTTCCACATAATTAATATTGCCAATAATTAACAAGTTCCGGGTCTAATCCGATACCGATACCAATAGTATATTCACCTGTTAGCTATTACCTTATCTGTACGTTCCGCATTTGACAGGCGCACCACCAAACGGTGTATTTAGGATTTTGCTATATACACGGGTCATAATCAAAGGGCTGACACTACTAAATTCAATCATTGTCAAATTGTTCCCTATTGTAGCTTTATTCAGCAGTCAGCAAGACTTTCTAAGATAACTAATATAGGACAATGCTGTTGATTAAAAAATACCCCATTCCTGGATAGCCTGGACCTTTTGTTTTCCAAATAATTAATATTTCCAATAATTGATAAGTTCCAGGTCGACGGGTTCAAACAGAAAGATTTGAAAGCAGAGAAAACTGTGTATCTTATAATCGACATGACTTTATCAGATGACAATACCAATTACTAAAATAAGGCTTAGGCATAGTTATATACTTTAATTCAGTCACGGACCCGCGATATCACGGGTGTGTACTTGTATCTCTAACAATTGTCTTTCTTGTTAATCATGTAAATATATGGGACCAAATTGTTTAAGCAAGTTACAGCACGTGAAGTGACAATTATATTTTCTTACGTCACTCAGGTAATGGAAAATAAATTTATCGTTTTTAGTATTGTGGTAGCGAAGGTAAAGACTTAAATCATATACATTCAGCTTACCTAAATATGAAATCGTGGAGCAAACTGCACACAGGAACCAAGTTCTGGTATGATACTCATGCACGTGTTGTTCATCAAGAGTGTTAATAATAATGCCCTTGTTCACCCGAGCTGCGTTGATGGGGTCTCCAAGTAATCCCGGAGTACCATCGGTTGTTTTCGTAGGACGTATGAGGTACAGTAAAGGGGAGTAGGATTTATCAAAGGTACCAGGGTTATAATTGAGGAACATTAAAAAGCTATCCATTGTGTTAGTCTTGAGTGGGAGGAAGTAGTGATGCCTTGATGTAGTTTAATAATTGAGTTAATTCTTAATTGGCATCAGAATTAAACAGTACTTCTTCTTTTAAGTAAATGTAGATTGTTGAAATTCATTTTGAGTAAATACAAAATGTATAGGTTTTTAGGAAATGTAGATTGTTGAAATACATAGGCGGATCCAGGGGAAGGGCCGACCCCCCCCCCCCCCCCCTTTTCGTGGGAAAAATTTGGTTGATTATATAGGGAATCATTGAAGCATGTCTGGAGCGGCCCCCCATAGAAAAAGTTCTGGATCCGTCATTGAAATATATTCGGAATTATTATGCTGTGTTCCTCACGAATAGTTCATAAATCTTCAAACAATGTTGAAGCAAATAACTATGTACAAACAACAGTACGACAATTTAATGTGAAAATACTTTTCTAAAATCTCTTACAAATCATTTTCGATTGACCTACTTAAAAATGCAATGCCAATCAAATAATACTCCACAAATTCCTCAATAATCATTTTATCAGGCTGGAGCTCTACAACTGGGTCAGTAAACACTGTAGCTGCGCTTGATTAGTTATCAGCATACACTTGGTCATTAATATTAACTAGTTTATTCTGCAGTTTAGAGAGATATTATCAACATGAGAATTTTCTCCTGCAATTTCTTGTTGATCATATTCCAAATCAATATTGAAGTTATTTTTTACTATATTTGGTTGATCAACCAACACAGAAACATCAATATTGTTATTTCACCAGCATCAAGTATTGAGGACCCCAAGGGTGACTGGGATATAGAACTATGGTCACTTGATATTCTCCTGACCTGCAGAAGAGGGACGTTAAATCAGATGCCTGAATGTCACGTAAATTGTTGACCCTAAAAAAGTTATCTTACCAAATGCACCATTTCAACGTGTCCATGCTTAAAAAGAAATAATTCTAACTACCTTGAAAATCATGCAGTAGTGGAAGAAACACAACATATCTTTCCTGCTTTACCATTATGCATTTTTGAGTGAGACAATTTTTTTTCAGGCTTATATTTGCATAGTTAAGATGATTAAACCGTGTTACAACAATACGGATGTCACATGGTATGACAAATTGTGCTTTTCTGTGCTAAATGTTTTAGAGGAATTTGCATAAACGTGGAATGGCTGGTTTTAAATGCATTCGGCTCCTTGCAATAGATTTTTCGTTCGTTCCATAATGATTGGTATTCTTGATTCTGAAAGTGCTAGTTCTTCTCGTACTCTTTTGACAAGCTATGCAACTGGTAGATTTATCGGAATCCAGTTGCCTTCCAATGATCTATCTCAAGTAATGGTATGGGCTTACGTCAAAATTCTTTGGACACATTTTTATTCATTGCTATCTGTCTGAAAGCCTGAGATCTCCTCTATATCCCTCATCAAAGTGAAAAGTAATTGTTTAGTGACACCTAAACATACTTGGTGCATATGCATAAACATTAGGAAACATTTTATCATATTGATTGGTAACTGAGTGACAGGTGAATTTCCTTTATGGTGTTGGACCTGTTCATGTTTCCTGAAAGAATCGTCAGTTCTCTGTGTTAAATAAGAAGGAAAAGACAAACCCGGGATAATTCCCGTATAGAATCAAGCCTAGGATCATTCATACATTTTTAGTCTGAAAATTAAAGATGAATTGGGTTAAGATGTTATGTTTAAATGTAGAATCAATCATTTTCTAAACATTTATGTGTATTTCAAGAATAACAGAACAGCAAAATGTTTATGAAATATCTAATATATTTACACATACTAAATAATTTCTGTTGTGATTAAAGCAATTTTCCATGACAAAATATAAACTTAGCACCTTGGAACCAGTTGAACTCATTAATAAGAAATCTTAACATGCAAATAAATTAGTACCTTCCATACAAGTAATGCCACATATAATCACGAAATAAACTTTGACGAATAACAAATGTTTTTATATTTAATATAGCCGTTTCCTCCATCAAACATTAACTTCTCAGAGCAATCTTTATAAGAACAGTCTTTTCAATATAATAAAAAAAAGAAATACAAAGACTCAATAAACGTTTTGTCATTTTTTACCTAGTCTAAAAATTTCTTCAAAACAATGGAATAAACAACATTGATTTATTTAGTGCAAACAGTTCTGAATAAGAAGAATTTTTTTCTTGATAAAACATTTGATGCTTACCTTAGTAAAGACCAATCCTCATAGCAGGTAGTAAATTTATTTCACACAACCATAATAGTTTTTCAGTACATTTGTGCTGTATAACTATAACTTTCAATTCAAACAAACATACATCTTGTTAAAATTGAAGATTATGATTAAATTACTATATAACTTTTAACTGGGCAATCTCAAAATGGATCAAATCTTGACATTGTTTTCCTTCAATTCAGAAATCAAATATGAAAAGATAAAGAATAATTTATAACACAGCATCGTGCTTTTTATCCTTAATATATTGGCAAATGGACATTCACTTTGATAGATGCATGCTTGATAAAGCTAGTTAGCAAAATATTGTGTTTATTTTTATCATTTTGTAAATATTTTAAACATTCTTTTATTTACGTACATAAATGTATAGTATGATTGTGAAAAGTTTACTTCCATTTGACAATAGCTACACCTTTTGCTTTCAGTACATGGTATCGATCATAAAGGTATGCAAAATCATCTTTTCTTTGCTGAAAGCATTCTTCACATCAAAACCATTGAAGGTACAATATTTAACACAACACATCCGGTCTTACACATTTTTACAGACAAACCTTTAGATGCACCGCATCATATCAAGGTAAAGCTAGATAGTTAGACAATTTATGCTGATCTGCATTAAATGACCCATTAAATGAAGCAAATTTCTCTACCTCTGAGGGACATTCAAATTGATCCAGTTGTGTCTGATTTTTTTCTCTACCTCTGGGGGACATTCAAATGGATCCAGTTGTGTCTGATTTTTTGGTAAGTCGTCATCACATAATAATTTCTTTGTCTTCAATACAGAAAGCATGTGTTTTGCTGGTCCTATATGATCAATTGCTGTCATTTTTACAAAGAAGCTCAAGTAATGCAGAATATCTTGTACCAAACTGACGTTCAAGGTTCTCTTGATCTCCCTTGCTTGTAGAATTGTTTTTAAAATCACATTCTTGACGATGACTTTCGTTGTCTCTGGACAGCCATTCTAATCTATCAAAACCACCATTTTTTTTCACCTACAGTTCCCGTGAATCTCTTTATTTGTATGTCCACACAGCTTTGTACTAGCAGGAATGTCGCATCCAACACGTACGATTGCAAGTTTAAAGCATTTCAATATGAAAGATGGCTTATTTGAAAACAATCTGACCAAGACTTCTTTAGTTCTTTTAAGAGGTGTAACAAAGGTATTTGTCTTAGACTATTCAGTTTAGTTTCTTTATACATGTACCAAGCCATTTTTGCTAAGGAAAATGGTTTAAAATTGCATTTTATTTTGTAGTAGAACTTAACCTAAAAGATTGCTTACAAATAACTGGATATTCATCCTTACATATGTCTTTGTCCGAGGTGTCTAGACTTACTTTTTGTGCTGACATAAATTGTCGTCACTGACATAACATTTCCTCCCTTATAATTTTCGAATTCCATAGTGAAGTTATAGTATGCAAATGATAATGTCATTGAGTAAAAACAGTTGTGTATAAAGCACGTGTGGTAAGAATGAATGAAAGAAAATAATTACATTTTATTCTTAATTAAAGAAAAAAAAACCCACTAATATTATGCATTCAAAATATTTATCCCTACAGTAATTGCAGACCTAGTCGAGTACACTTAAGTACAGTCAATACAATGTCGAGACTAGTAGAGTGAAATGTGTGCTCGATATTACTTGTCAAGCACAAAAACTGTTCAATTCAGACTCGGAGCAGCTTGTAGTGATAACTTCTAAAAAATCTCTAATTAAATCCATTGTAGTCCCGAAAAGGCGAATGGACTCGCATCTTCGGGACATAAACTTATGCTTCCTCCCGCTATTTGTTACATGGATTACGATTAAAAGCATACAGATTAGGTGTACCAGTCACTGTGAGAAGTAAACGCAAACTCAGAATTTGTTAAAATCGGATTGAAATTGAAATATCTATCCTAAAAAGGAAAGCAATACGATGGTGAAGACAGCATGTCTTTATCTTTTGTAGTTTAGGAGTTGGGGTTAGACTTTATACTCTCTTACAAATGTTTCTTCAGTGAGGTCGGAAAATGCGGTCGTACACCTCAGTGTTACTCGTAAGTTTAAGTTCTCTAGATCACATTTCTTTCTGTTTTTTTAAGATTAAAAACAGTTAATTTAAAGAAAAATCTCTGCAAATGAATTTAACACATGTTTGAATAGTGAACACTGTACTTTTGGGGAAATGTCACGCATTTATGGAATTGACAAAGGGCACTTCCTCTTACCCGGACACCGACTTTTTACAGGAGTTTCCCCATGTTTAATTATATATAAATTCACTCTTCACAGATCCTTTGAATGACAATTATAGGTGTTTTGATTAAGAAAATAATTATTTAATGATTTCTTCTGTTTACAATTAGTTTAAAGCCAATGTTATCGCAGAACCTGTACATACCATAAAATATGTACACTTTTTAATCATTATAAAAATATGTAAAATTACTACACAAGAAACAACACAGAGAGACAAAAAATACCATGAACTAGATTTTGAGGTGATTTTTTTCGATATCAATTTCTCTTGAAAAAGATGAATTGTTCATGGAGAAATAAGAACAAAACAGTCATGGATCTTTTATTTGCGGTGTGATATTCACAACAAAATATACATGTATGTATGCAGTTAACAAATACAACAAACGTAAACACTAAAACTGTACGTAAAACTCTCATACAGTTAGCACTAAAACCTTGCATTTCATTTCACAACAAACACTCATGCCTTATAAATAACACATATAAACTACTACACACTCAAATAGCAGAAAAAGAAGACCCAAATAGCAAGCACTAAAAAAAATAATATTTACATAAAACATTCTAACAACTATACACTGACAAAAACAAAGATTGTATTTTTTTTCAAAGAGAAAGTTTCGTAAGGATTTTACTTTTAAATGTAATGGCATTATGGAAATTAAAGATCATATGTTTATCTTGGTCTGCTATGTAAGTACAACGGAAACTTCTCTTAAGCTCGAAAAAAAAGTTGGTAGACTGTATTTGATGCATTGGCGGTTATTTTCACCAACTCCTCGGAAATATGGGGGTTGGAAAATAAAAATAATACTGAAAAAAATATCTACAGTTTTGTTAGAGCAATTTGGGGGTGCGATCATTTACGCCAAATTTAATGGTGTATGGGAAACTTGGAAGATTTCTACTTGAACTTTAAATCAAGTTAAAGTTGGAATGTTTTGGCACAAGCTAGCAACAAATGATATACACAAGTATTGGGTAAACTGTATAAGGTACTTTGGTATATGCATGAACATAGAGGTTATGATAACAAAAAACGAATTGGCTAAATGTGCATCAGAGCTATCTGATTGTATATGACTAGCATGTTTTGAAAGTCTACTACTTGAACGGCACCTGGAGTTGGTGACAGTGCTGGGGTTGGTGACACTGCTGTGGTTGGTTACAGTGCTGATAACAGTGCTGGGGTTGGTGACAGTGCAGGTAACAGTGCTGGGGTTGGTGACAGTCCTTGTGACAGTGCTGGGGTTGGTGACATTGCTGGAGTTGGTGAGGGTGGTCCAGCCTGTATAAATATGCAAATGAAATATAAGTTGTTATCTTAAAATTTCTTGTATCGGTAATCAATTAATATATCTAATAGAATCTTACAAAAAAAATACTAAACTCCGAGGAAAATTTTAAAAGGAAAGTCCCATATCAAATGGCAAAATCAAAAGTTCAAACACATCAAACGAATGAATAACAACTGTCATATTCCTGACTTTTTTCAGGCATTTTCTGTAAAAGTAGTGCCATATTCTGTGTAACATAAAGTATCGGGTTTTTGTTTGCTTCTATATTGAACTGTATGTCATCGAGTGATGTTAGGTATATAGTATTACCTGGTGGTTTCTGGAATAATGTATTTGCAAGTCTTCATTTCTGTGGTGCACTCTTTTGCAGGTATCACATGGAAATTTTTCTACTCCCTGGTGTGTCATCTGACTGTCTTTCTATATAAAAAAAACAATGAAATTGTCCACAGATCCCTACTTTTTAACTTATGACATAGTATATCGCGTATTTTCGTTTCTGTACAATAAGGTAAAATCCATAGTTGAAGAACTGTATAAAATTTAAACCATTATTGAAATTTGATAAATGATTGAACTTGAATAAACAGTTGATAAAGATAGGTGCAGATATCGCAGATGCACTCAGAACGATATCTCTCATTAACATTGTCGATAATAAAATTAGAAATCTCATTCTGCATTTGTATGGAACAATTATATGATGTAATTCCATTCCACTGGTATATTTGTATGGAACAATTATATGATGTAATTCCATTTCACTGGTACATTTGTATGACACAAATTACAATGATATAAAATCGACTCATGTTTGATGTTGCTTAAAGATTTTTTTACAATATTATTATCGTCGTCGCAGGGAATCTCTTGACTTGTATGTCTTTGTGCATACTCCACACCCTAGTTGGTTTTCTATGTGAACAAATTTCTTATGCGTTGACAGACCTGATCTGGACTTAAGTTCATTTTTACAGGTAACACAAATGTAAGTCTGAAATATAAAAACAAAGCATTTAAATTATATGATCACATTTTTTGGGGACAATTATATATATATAATATTTATATTAATCATGATTAAACTTTCTTTTATTTGATTAATATTCATGAAATTGCCTCATATTTGGTTATTTTGGTTCACAGAAATTATGTTTAGAAATATACTAGTAGGTAAAACAAAAATAGGTTTACAATCGCATAATTTGAAGTCACTTGCCAAAAAAAATTTCTAATCTTGCTGGTATAAAATACAATAGTTATCAAAAGTACCAGGATTATAATTTTATACGCCAGACGCGCGTTTCGTCTACACAAGACTCATCAGTGACGCTCAGATCGAAATAGTTAAAAAGCCAAATAAATACAAAGTTGAAGAGCATTGAGGATCCAAAATTCCAAAAAGTTGTGCCAAATACGGCTAAGGTAATCTACTCGTGGGGTAAGAAAATCCTTAGTTTTTCGAAAAATTCTAAGTTTTGTAAACAGAAAATTTATAAAAATGACCACATTATTGATATTCATGTCAACACCGAAATGTTGACGACTGGGCTGGTGATACCCTCGGAGACGAAACGTCCGCCAGCAGTGGCATCGACCCAGTGGTGTAAATGATTATCAAAGGTACCAGGATTATAATTACTGACAACTATCATAACTATATCCCTACTTAATAAGTCTGTTTAAAGGTTTTGTAAGCTTTTCAGGTGAATACTGACATTTTTGTACTTTGTAAAGAATAATACCGTTAGAGATTGGATGTGAAATACCTGAACGTATAAGATTTCTGCATGTTAGGTTATATTTACGAATTATTTCCTTAAACCGGTGATAAAATATAGTAAATGTTTAACCCTGGTGTAATAATTTTTCAGTAATACATAAATTTCTCTCGCTAAAATCTAAATCTAACACGTTGTTAAATACACGAGTTGAGATAAATAAACAACATAAGATGGTGACATAGGAACTTCACCATCCAAGAATGGGTGTTTGAAAAATCATATATTTTATCATAATTTTTTGTATTAAGCTTCCCGTTCATATAAAGATATCAATATTTAGGAAAGAGCAATGGTCAATGTTAGTGTTAGTTTTATTTAAAGTAAGTTCAACAGGATAAATTTTTGTAGTATATATACTGAAGTCGTCATTATTGAGAGCCAATATATCATCAAAATCATTTACTAGCCTCTGAATTATGTTCTTTTTGTTCTGAAGGAAGAGTGGTTTTACAAAACTAGAGAGTTGAATAAGTCTAAGGTTAGCATTAACTTTGTCAATAATGATGGGGTGACATTCATAGAGCTCGAGATTTGTGACATTTATACATAGATCCTGATGCTCGAGATAGGTGACATCATGTTTGTGCTTGAGACATATACTAGACGTTCTATTCTTGTAGATCATCTTTTTAACAAAGTTTATATAGTATGCAGTTTGTTCTAAGAAAAAAATGTTCTTTATTTGGCCTTTTAAACATTTTTCTGATTCGAGCTTCACTGACGAGTCTTTAGTAGACGAAACGTGCGTCAGACGTATATATTAAATTTTAATCCTGGTATCTTTCATGAGTTCATTTGCAAACACTGGGTCGATGCCAAAGCTGGTGTCGAATATTTTTCAGAGGGTATCACCAGCCTAGTTTTCAGCACAGTTATTGCTTTAACATTTTTGTTGCTAAACTTATCTTTAGTTGTAATTTACTTAGCTTAGTAATTACAGTGGAAAATATTTTGTACAAAAAATGTTAAAAATAGACTATAAAAAGCGCAACAACTCCAGAAGGGGTCAATCATATATCTTTCACATGCATAATTATTTATCCCCCAAGGGTGACTGGGGAATAGAAATATGGTCACTTGGTCTTCTCCCGACCGGCAGTAAAACGCTTGCCGAAGTGGGGCGTCCGTTTGGCTGTGCGGGATGTATCAAGTTCGCAGTCACGTCCGGTCAGAAGGGGACGTTAAATCCGATGCCTCGTGTAAAGAGAGTGCCACGCTCTTTGCACGTTAAGAACCCTTGCAACAACTCTTTGAGGGGTCCGTAGGTGGCCTGTTGCAAGGCAAAATTTCTGTCCCTATCTAATATACCCTCCTTTTCCGGTGGCAGTCCAAATTTCTCCGATCATCATCCCAGATGGCCTCTATTGTATCAACCTAGCTATTGTATTTATTGTGAACTTGTTCTCGTCCTGAATATGCATGAAATATTTGCCACTGGACGTTAAGCAACCAACAATCAATCAATCCTTTTAGGGCATTATACAATAGAGGGCTTGAATTTCCTTTTTTATAGCATGGCATTTCCAACACTAATTAATACTGCCATTTTTGTTGTATTTCGTATTTAGAAATAAAATTCAATTACTGCTACCTAGCAGAAATGTTTATTTTTTATTGTGTTGCAAGCCCTTATCTGCTTTACAAATACCAAAATGTTTATAAATAATATTTGTATGACTTTGATTTTAATGCCAGACTACAGTACAGGTATAATATATTAACATTAATTACTGACAATGCTTACATTCTTCACAGTTACATGATGATGAACACTGATATTTGTCAGCTGAAACTGCTGAAATTGCCTTATGTTCTGCTTTATTTTGACCAAAAACGGCTATTTATAGATGGCGCTTCATAGAGACAACCATTTAATTTTTTTTCGCACAAAGAGTAATTGTCATGAAGGTATAACACCCCAAGGGTGACTGGGGTATAGAAATATGGTCGCTTGGTCTTCTCCCGACCGGCAGTAAAACGCTTGCCGAAGTGGGGCGTCCGTTTGGCTGTGCGGGATGTATCAAGTTCGCAGTCACGTCCGTCAGAAGGGGACGTTAAATCCGATGCCTCGTGTAAAGAGAGTGCCACGCTCTTTGCACGTTAAGAACCCTTGCAACAACTCTTGAGGGGTCCGTAGGTGACCTGTTGCAAGGCAAAATTTCTGTCCCTATCCAATATACCCTCATTTTCCAGTGGCAGTCCAAATTTCCCCGACCATCATCCTAGATGGCCTCTATTACAACAACCTACCTATTGTATTTATTGTGAACTTGTTCTCGTCCTGAATATGCATGAAATATTTGCCACTGGACGTTAAGCAACCAACAATCAATCAATCATGAAGGTATCATGTATGCAAAATTTCAGATCAATATGATTACATTGCATTTGGAGCCTATTGCATGGTTTTCTGGCAAACTGGCTCATAATAGTCTATTCATTGATGTCCTAAACATTTCCCTACAGATACACAAGTCATTCTGCTATTGTTAAAGCCAATGCGGTTCGAGTGGAAGATGTTCAGTATTTATGCACTTTGAATTGTGTCACAAATTTGACACAATAAACCCTTGATAGTTGATTTTTTTGTTTGTGCTTAATCATGTAGGCAAGTCTGTGAGCATGTATTTGTGTCCATCCACGTTCTAAACGCTAATGGCGGACACACACGCTACCGACGGTTATGGTGATAAAAAAAATGTTTATCAATGAACAGTGAATAAACTGAACAAATGAACAAGGGTACTTAAACGCCCATTCAATGAAGAACAATATACCCTTTATTCTTACGTTATGTTTGCCTTAATTGACTGCGACGTTTCTTTTGCGGTTCAGTATATATTCACTATGGATTTACCACTTCTTTTGCACCGTCCAACATATGTTCTCTTAATTCCCGGCGAATTTTTCCCGTTGAAATCTGACACTTTGTTGTCAAAGTATTTCTCGGTTTCTGGGTCCCCAATAAAAGGGGGCGAATTTTGCCTTTGCAATTCTTGCATATTAAGGTAGTTCATCCAAGGAAAATCTTCTTAGGTCTCTTGTAAGAGTTACTGCATGATGTCTTCTTTTAAGTTTTGCCTCGATTGTTTTGCTTGCTTCTGGGATTATATTAATTCCCTCTTCATCGAATACCTCGTCTAGACTTCCTAAGACGATGCAGATAGGGATAATTCTATACATGGGATTTCTATATTTTTCATTATAGCATCCCTTTCATTTAGTTTCCGCCATGATCGTCTGAAACTGTCTACACAGGAAGTCGTTTTGATTGGCTGAGAAAAACAGATGACGACAATTTAGGATTTTGTAAATGATTTTTTAGTAACATGCTGTATGCTCTGTGCAATATGCTGTTTTTGACGAAACGCTACATATAGCTGAATTAGCGTGCAGCTTGAGTAAATACGAACGGACATGTAATCATGTCTAAACGAATCACTAATCGCTAAAATAATACGATTAAAAATATTAAAGATCATAGTTCCTGTTACATGTATAGCATTTATTATACTGCAATATGCTAGTTTACTATACAGATAAAGCTATACGTTTAAACGTTAGCTATATACGTCAATGACCTCAACTAACCTATAAGCCCCGCATTCTTATCGGAACTTCTATATTCCATCAACAACTTCACGTCACAACCATGACAACGTGTAGTAACAATGGTGAAACGAATTTAAACCTGTTATGTCTTCAAATTGGTATTTTGAATACCATGTTTATCAAATGTTATTAAGGTGGTACCTAACACTTAAGCTAAAATTAAGTTGACTTTATTTTTTAAAATATTTGATACATTTTTTATATAAAAAAAAAATATTTTTCAAAGATTTCAGTATAAAAACAATATACGTATAACGTCTTGAAATATGAAAATTATTTGTATTCGGCACGAAACAGGGGAAATGTTCGGTAGAACCTCGCATTTTCCCCGTTTCTAAGCCTCATACAATTAAATTTCATATTTCAAGACACTATACGTATATTGTCTAAAACTATGTTCCTTCTTAACGCTAGTTGACCCTGTAAACCAAGTGTCTGAATTTGCTTGTAATGCTGACCATATATTTGTCTAACTGATTATTTCAGGACCTAAATGCTTTTTGATCACGAGATTCTCTGATCATAGGTTTCAATAAATCAACACGTTTAAGTTACCTGTTAGAAGCCATTACACCAAGAGTTCAAAATGGTGAAGATGAAATAATCCATTCGTTAAATTTACGGTCGACATCACGAGTTTGTTGACTGTTTTCGAATAACCATTTCACAGATGTGACTTGTACAAGTACTGTACTTCTCTTAAAGGGGCACTAGCTACGAGAAACATCAAAAGTATGATTTTTTTTTATAAACAGATAACCGTATAACCCTGGAATATTTTTATTCGAGTCCCCTGGGTCCTAACTTCTACAATTTGGTCAGATATAAACATTAACAAACCAGTTTTATTAAAATTTTATATTTTCAGTTAATTTAACTCTTTTTTTGATAATTATATTAGGTAAAACCTTCAATCGATCATATTCTAATATTTATTTTATACACTAACACCAAAACCTGCCTTCGGTTTAATACTATTTTTTGTATCATTTGACTGTAAATTTGAAAACTATTTTGATAATTTTAGAAATCAACCATATTTAATAGATATTTGTGTAGAATGTTCACCAAACCTGCCATCAGTGCATTGATAATTTTTGACTCATTGTCCAGCATGTGTTTGGATAACACAGTACTATAGTAATTATTCTGAATTTTAGTAATTATTCTGAATTTTGCAAAGCAAAGTTATCATCCAGCAACCTCAAATGACGGTATACTGACTTCTCTACAAGATCAAGATGAAAGTTCAGATATATTTGACGACCAAATAAAACTCTGGACTGAGGGAACATCCATAGAGGCACAAGAGGAAACACGTATAGGTACTCGCATAAATTACAGTGATGTTGAACAGTATATTATCCAAGATGTCTGTACTTTATTGTCTCGAATGAGTGAAAAGGCTGATCGTTTGTTAGGTAACAACACAACCAATCTTGCAGAATCTTGAATGCACATACGAGGAAAGTTGTATAGTGAGGTGCTTTGGTGGAAGATTGCGAATGAACTTTGGACCAGAGTGATCTCCTAATGTATGGCAAAATCCAACAGCTACCCAAACAGGATTTTTTTTCACACGACACATTAAGCGTTAGTGATATAAGGCTAGCCAACAACACTAGATATACGGCTAAATATGATACACACCAAAAGCGTAATCTTCAGCCCAATGATACACTGATAATAATGGACTGCGCTATGAAGTTTATTCCTTTTCTTCATAGAAAAAGCAGACACAATTCTTTGGCAAAAATGGAATCTCGTAGCACTTCACTTTTGCAGTCTTGAAAGAACTTGACGAATTAAAACTACATTGCTATATCCACATCTTAGACGATGGAAAACAGGGTTGGTACTTTGTAGCATTTTGAATAATAATTTGGATGAAGACAACATTTCCCCACATCATAAAAGCCTTTATCAAAAGTGACAATGCAGGGTGTTGTCACAATGGACACTTACTTGCTTGTATACAATCAAGAAATCAGATTTCAAAAGAACCAAGTATTAAGAGTATTCAGTATAACTTCAGCGAGGCCCAATCAGGCAAAGACCTATGTGACAGTAAAAAATCACACAGTAAACTAGATATGATAAGATTTGCCAATGAAGGTAATGACATATTAGGTCCATGTGATATGAAAAATGCACTTGATTGCTATGGTGGCCTGAGAGGAACCTATTCTTCTGTCATATCTGTAAACTTTAAGCAAGAGACACTTGCCAAGAATGCAGTGAAAATTAGCTACACGAACAACTTTGAATTCAATGATGGAATTTATGCCAAAAGAGCGTACAATGTAGGCATTGGGAAGGTCCTGAACAATGCAGACCTGAACATTGCAGAACTTAATGAGCTTAACACATTTTCGGGTACATATTACTTATACATACATTTTTGGCTATACCACATTTATTATGTTGCTTTCTGTTGGTAATGGGCCAATTGTTGGAGGGTGGACAAATTGGTTTAAATAAATTAGTCAATTTGCATTCTCACATTGGTTCTACAATTACCTTACTAGTATATGCAACTATCTATTCTTAATCACTGAATGGTTTTCAAAGAACAATTCTGAAGCTCATTATGTACAAAGTAAGGAATATGACAGTTGGTATCCATTCGTTTGATGTGGTTGGACTTTTGATTTAGGACTTTCCTTTTTAAAATTTCCTCGGAGTTCATTATTTTTGTGTTTTTACTTTTTACGATTCAGAGGCAGACTTTGATTCTCACTGGGTTCAGTGTATTAGGAAGGGTTGCAGTTGGTGGGTAAATAAAGGCAACAGTAGTATACCGCTGTTCAAAAGATTACATTGTAATAAACTCATCATAGATACCAGGACTAAATTTTGTATATACCTCAGTCGCGCGTTTCTAAAACGATTGTGATGTCGTTTGAACTTATTTTATTAATATATTGTCTGATGATCTCGTACATGATAATTTCGCAGTTAAGGAATTTCCAGCGGCTGCTATTACACATCCGAAAAACACCCAACATTTATGCATTAATAGAATAATTGAATGCATGGTTGCACAAATCAGTATTAATGCTACAGTTCTTTCCTGGACCTGTCCATCATTTCTGAAAATGTTCCTGCTTCTAGAAGTTATTTTGGTCCTCATCATGGGAAACATAGATGCCATGGAGAAGACGCAGTCATTAAACCAACTACTTCAAAAGCAGTGAAGTCGTTGGAAGTAGTAATCACAATTGCATAAGATATGAAGGAGTACTGTCACAAACGGTTTGGAGAAAATAAAGATATACATGAGTGCTAAAACCATTCTAGACGGTCATCCTGGGTGCGAGATTTCTCGCTACATTGAACACCTGCTGTTGTTTTTTTCTATGGTCGGGTAATTGTCTGATTTTGTGCTGACATGAATTGTCATTGATATGGTTATATTTATAAATTTACTGTTTACAATTTTTTTGATTTTTTTTAAATATTAAGGCTTTTCTACCTCAGGCATATATTACCTTAGCTTTATGTGGCAAAACGTTTAGGAATTTTGGTCCTCAATGCTCTTCAACTTAGTACTTTATTTGGTCTTTTAAACATTTTTGGATTCGAGCGTCAATGATGAGTCTATTGTAGACGAAACGCGCGTCTGGCGTATAAACAAAATTTAGTCCTGGTATCTATGATGAGTTTATTTACAACCACTAGGTCGATGCCACTGCTGGTTGAGATTTATTTCACCGAGGGTCTTCAACTTCGTTCTTTATTTGGCCTGTTTTTAGATTAGAGCGTCACTGATGAGTCTTTTGTAGCCGAAACGCACGTCTGGCGTATTTACAAAATCTAGTCCTGGTATCTATGATGAGTTTATTAAACGGCTTCTAAAACTTCTGAAGCAAATTCAGCCGAATTTTTCATGAAGTTAAATATTTGTAAAGATGGCCAACAAAAGAAAGGTTGAAATGATGACCAAAGATATCAAATGCAGATAGGTCCTTTTTATGCAGATACGAATTAGTTCAATAAGAAAGATTACCACAGTCATTTAATTAAAACCTTGTTATAATTCAGGGAATGTTTATGATCAACAACTAACCCATTAGATCCTATCACAAAACATTCAAAGACATCCTAGAATATCTGATTAGCAGATGAATGTTACCCCATGCAAAACTTTCAGTAGAGGAAATATATATTTAATTCGACAGACAGAATTTTCATATCAATGATAAACGGAACAAAAACTTTTTGCCAAATATTATCTGTTTAAATACATTTTCATGTCGGCAAAATTGAGCAAAAAAGTAACAAAATCAAATACTTTCAAGCATTGTTAATACATTATTCTCCGTTTCAATTTTATTAGGTAAATATTTAACATAGCAATCTATTCAACTTCCATATTATTTTTTCTGCCATCTATGCCTGCGTTCTCAAATTACAGCATGATTTTCTCAAAAGAATTTCAAACGATAGTTAAGAATTTCTTTTTTTTTCAAGTAACAAAAATACGTTTTTATCAAGCCAGGCAGGGTTACTACTTGTACAAGTAATTGATATTTACTTGAAAAAGTAATAAAAAAAATATACACATCTAAGTAAATTATAATGTTTGAAAAAACTCTCAATAATTTACTCAAAAATTCACTTTTATTATGTAAATGTATGCTTAACACTAGTATTGTTTTTCAAAGACAAGATCATTATCACAAACCATACGACTCAACTTAAGATGTTGAATCTGTATTTACTCCCTCCTGTTATCTAGGGTCATCTTGCATCGTGTCATAAAGACACTTTTTTCTTTTTTTTTATTAGATTGAAGCGGACATTCATGCCCCTTGCCAAGACATGACAGATGAGAAAAGAACAGGAAGCAAGAAGAGGGTGACCCCTACAGCCGGTCAAGTGGAAGTTGCCAACTATAGATTGTTTAAGACTTTTTCTGTGAGACGTAACAAAGGAGTATGATTGCCAACTAAACGTCTAGGCAACAGAAATGACAAGTCGGTCAGCATAGGTTTAAAAAGAACATACTTCAACTTCAGTTCTAATGAGGAGATGCGATATATTTTGTCTACAATCTGTCACGGCAGTGTCCTTTTTCAGTCTTTTGATGTTGAATCTGTAATAACTCCCTCCTGTTATCTAGGGTTTTCTTGCATCGTGTCATTTTTCCTTTTTTTTCTATCAGATTGTCAGATTGAGGTGGACACAGAAAGAGATTCAACAAAGAGAGTGCAGGTGAACGTAGGAGATCATGTCGCCATAAGGCATGGACAAATTATTTTTCCAGCTATGGTAAACAAGTTATATTTTTGCAATGATTGACTTGACGTGGTACAGGTGAGGTGTTACATGATCCATGTTCTTGATTTATCTTAAAGAAAGAGTAAAACAAATGTATACGTCTATATTTTTTCTTTTAAAGTAATTTAATCATCATGATTATGGTCAATA
Organism: Mytilus edulis; assembly: GCF_963676685.1. Lineage (NCBI taxonomy): Eukaryota > Metazoa > Mollusca > Bivalvia > Mytilida > Mytilidae > Mytilus > Mytilus edulis. The sequence goes on from NC_092354.1 coordinate 9,207,998, forward strand.
TTTTTTTTAGCTTTATTAACTTTGACAACTTCTCCCCCCCCCCCCCCAAAAAAAAACAGATGAAATTGACCTTTCATTTGACATGTTTGAGTATCAAAGATGAATTGTTTTATATTCATTGGAAAATTACCTGCCAAGAAAAAAATGCTTAAACGTGCTCAAAATGGACAAATTAGAACTGCTTGTATTTTTGAGATTAATTATCTGTTACATGTAATATAATATAAAAATTTATCCACATATTTTCTTTTTTTTATATTTCAGATCAACAGAATAGATGATGATGATGATTCAGTGTTTTGGATCCAGTATTTCAAAGAAATATCCAACAAGTGGAGTCTAGAACAAATGCAGTTTTCTGCCATTCATACCGATTTTTCAAGAACTTAGCACCACCGGACTTAGTATTTGAAAGCTTTTCTAGATTTTATTATAAATTTCAAGATCTTTAGATAAACCTAAAACAAATTAAAAGCTGTTGTCAGAGGGCTGTTCCATCAAAACAAATGAAAAAAGTGCATTCTATAATATTTAAATTGGTTGTTGTTCAGTGTAAAATGCATCTATGGTCTAGTCCTTGACTTTCAAAATTTGCTTGTGTTTTAGTAACATGGTTAAACAATGTGAAAGAAACAAAATTGTCTAAATACTTTAACAAGTTCATTTTCAAAAGTTTTCATAAGCATGATGAGTAGTTTAATATTTGTTCCGTAATCTTCCTGGTATGCTCTTCTGTTTTTTCCTAGAATTGAGTTGGTACCAGTGAAACAAAATTATTTTTTATGATAGATTACTACAATTCTCAATTGCCTGGCCCTTCCCATGTATGTTTTGATCAAACAGTCCTTTGCAACGTGATTACTTTTTACAGTTGTTTTTTTTAAATATCTTTTTAATGTTACTGCTGATAATATACTTGCCATAATAACTGCTAGGATATATTTGATAGTAAATCGTATTTTGTAAACTTAACATTTTAATTTTAGAAAATGAAAATGATTTTAAACATGTTAAAGATCATTTGTTCTTAAGAAATTGACAATAATTAACTAGGGATTTTGATAGTTTCATGGTTTGACTACATTTTTCTGTATTTTAAACAATTTTTGTCTGTTTAATTAACATGATTAATGATGGCGTCCGTAAAATTACGAAGGGATGATTTCAACTTCACCATTTGGAACTCTTGATTTAATAGCTTCCTTGTGAGCAGTAACCCTCTATCAAGAAAATCATGATAGGAAATGCAAGCACGGGAATATCGTATCAATTGAGAGATATATACCCCGTATGCAGGTGCTGCTGGAATGTTGCTACTTAGAAATGGAAAGTTCACAATTGGAAAGCTGAAATCATCTCTTTTGTCGTAAAGTTTTGTCTTCAACCGACCCTCATTGTCAATTTCTAGATGTAAGTCAAGATATGAAGCTGACTTAACTGTATCTGTAGTATCCTTTATCTCCAATTCGATGGGATAGATGCGTTCCACATAGTCACCAAATTTTGAATTGTTTAGTGAAAGAACGTCATCTATATAGCGGAAAGTAGAGTTAAAGGATATTGCTAACTTCTTATCTTTCTTCCTAAGAAGTTCCTGCATGAAGTCAGCCTCATAATAATAAAGAAACAAGTCAGCAAGTAGAGGGGCACAGTTTGTTCCCATTGGGATGCGCCGACAGTCTGTTGAAAAACACGTCCTACGAACGTAACAAATATGTTGTCAATCAAGAAATCAAGCATCTTGATAATATCGGTTTCAGAGAATTTTTTGTTTGAATCAGAGTGATTCTTTACAAAGTAAGATTTATCCCTCCCTAAGACAAGATACTTGTATCTACGTTGGCCATTCTTTTTTATGAAGCAAAGTAATACCAACTCTTTTAATTTGTCTTTAAGTTTGGAATGTGGAATACTTGTGTAAAGAGAAGAGAAGTCAAATGTTTTAATACTGTTACAAGATGAAAGAGAGTTAGATTGTATGTACTCTAAAAGATCTTTGGAATTTTTAAGTATCCACCTCTGATTCACGCCACCTCTAGAATAGGCAGTTTCACAATAACTTTGAAGTCCGTCTTTGATTGCTGATAAATTTCACTTTTATCATGATCATTCTCCTTTTCTCAACCTCTCGATGATTAGCGCCTAGCAAGCAAAAGTATAAATATTATTTTTGTCGTACAAAATACACCTTTGTCTCTTTTTTGACATTGATTTTTTTTTTATCGACTATTTTATCCCTCTGTTACTGTAATTTTCATGAATTTCATATTTTAAACCCTAGGTACAAGAAGTGTCAATTTTTTTTTTTGTCAATCACACAGGTATTGAAAAATATTTTTGTCGTTTCATGTTGTAAAGCACAGGGTATGTTGTTTTGACATTTGATAGGTACCTAGTACATGTGTATGTATGTGGTCGTCATGTAGCTCTTTTTCTCTATTTAATTAACATTCGTCAAAATATATATTTGATCAGAGATGTTTAGGTATTCCCTGTGCTTAAATCAATAATCCAGCTACTTTATGACAAATTCCTTACTCTGCAATAAAAGTATGCCCATATTTAATGTTATGACAGTTCTTCTAAATTTATTTCAGTACCTTACTCGGTCATTTGATCAAGACAATTTTCTGATATGTATTGACAAATGTATTAGAAGTAAGATTGAACCAACCATAGCTTTATTATTTTTTTTTAATATATTTTTCAGTTAATTCAGCAAATTTTTGATTAATTTTATTAGTTGAAACCTTGAATGGACCAACCTTTAAAAATATTTGTATGAAATTACACTAAATTTGCCATCTAGGTATTAATACTGTTTCCCCATTTGACTGTAAATTGTCAATTTCTTTCATATTTGTAATGCTGTTACCTTCAAGCAGTAATTTGATTAAAGATAATTTTCTAATTTGTTTTGACAATTGTATAGAAGTAAACTTGAACCAACCACAGCTTTATTTAAAAATTGCACATTTTCTGAAAATGTTACCACTTTTTGGATACGTATTCAGATGTTACCTTAAATTGACCATATTTTATAGATATTTGTATATAATATACACCATGCAAATCTACCATCAGTGGATTGATAATTTTAACACATTTTACTGTAAATTTGCTTTGTTTTTTTTTTAATAATTGTAATGATGTTACATCAAATCGGTCATTTGATCAAGATAATTTTCTAATTTTGTTCGTCTGGTTCGCGCTTTACCCATTTTCTTTCTGAACTGCATCCATCAGTAACTTGAAATTCTTTTTCCAGTTGATGGGCTAGAGGATTCTATATTTTGGTCTAACAACTTAAGTTGTTCATTGGTGACAATGCCAAGGTCACCAGTAACAATATGACCAGCTGGACTATTATTGTATTGTGACAAATATTAATAAAAACTAAATTTAAAATGTAATATATATTCATAACCATCTTCCTATTAATTTAATTAATTTCTATTGAATAGATAATAACAAATAATAAAACAGATTTAATTTTTTTAAGAGATCAGTAAAAAACAAAAAATAATGGTATTTGTTTATTTTATTTCTCTTGTTTGTGCGAAAAAAAAAATTGTCATTTTAAAGGATTTTGGTTTAATATATAACAGAATATGTTTTGAATTGGTACATGAACATTATATGTGTGTAATTCCTTTTTTTTTTCTTTGTCCATTCGTTTTTGACGTGTTGTTTTATTTAATTTTATCATGTGATTATGGACTTTCCGATTAAATTTTCCTCTCAGTATTTTTGTGTTTTACTTTTCTTCAAGTCTAAAAGTATAATAACTAGAAATGTTTTGGGGAATGTTTATTTCTAAAACAGTTAGAATAACTAAATCCTATTTAATATGATCACAGCTCTTCGCATGTTTAGCCTACCTTTTTTGTTCAAATAGCGTTTCACAAATCAGACGTGGATGACGGTGTAAGGATGTACAGCAATTATCAAACAACGATGGCTTTTGAAGGCTATTATTTTTTTGTCCACATATACTGTTGCCTGTATTTAGAAGTCCAACAGCGACACATGCAAGATCTTTATGTTAAAGGTTGATTCTCCACTTGATAAGTATGCATAGCAGAACACTTATTGGTGATTTTTGTTTACATGGTGGTATTATACAAAAATAAATGACAACAACCACATAAATAGAATGTTAGAAAGCACACCGGTGAAATACTACGATAACTTGCAGTAAGAAGATTTATCAAAAATTTACTGACTAGCTTTTGCCTTAAAGGTGGTGTTTTCTATTCGAAGGCAACAACATTCAGGGAACAGTTTTTCATTATCAAATCTAATTGTGGCAATTGTTGATGCAAGCATCGCGCTGGTTGTTAATTATCTGAAGACAATATAAGAGAAATTATTAATGTGTATAATACAATAATTCATGAATGTGACCTACCGAATTAGGCTATTTACCGGATTTGTTATCACATAAGCAACACGACTAGTGCGATATGTGGAGCAGGATCTGCTTACCCTTCCCGAGCACCCGAGATAACCCCTAGTTTTTGATTGGGTTCGTGTTGTTTATTCTTTAGGTTTCAATGTTGTGTCATGTTTACTATTGTTTGTTTTTGTCATTTTTAGCCATGGCGTTGTCAGTTTATTCTAGATTTTCTACGACTGTCCCTTTGGCATCTTTCGACCCTCTTTTTAAAGAAAAATGGAAAGCAGCCAGTTTTGTCCCCGGGACCTTAATGGTTATCTTATGTAGACTAAACGCACGGTTAGCGTATTAATATATGAAATCGGAAGAAATGTTTAATAATCTTTGTACTTTCTCAGGTTTTTCAACTTGTCTCTTAATTGGGACAAGGTGAATTCACCAAATTTAACACCTTTTCTTTAAAGTCCATGTCTTGTAAAACGTGACTGGCCGTTTTACCTACTGTAAAATTTTGATTTGAGGCATATGCCTCGCCAAAATTAGATTGACTCTCATTGAAAGATACTGAAATAAGATGCAGATGAAAAGGTTTTAATTTCGACCAACTCGTGTATTTTGATATTTATTGTCTCTGATGGCAATGTTTCAAATTTATAATAACATTTTTCCATCTCTGACTTTAGACTGACATATGCACCTGATGCCTGTTATATTGCGAACGTACTATTTGTTATCTCGTCAAACGCAGGATTGGATGAAGCCATGACTGGTTTATGTTTTCCTTACTATTTCGTGGTTAGCCTTGTCACTGAATTTAACCTTGTCTAAAATGAATAATACTGCCTTTTTCTCCAGATCCATGCTCCTACGGGTTGCATCATCCTTATTCGATAGATGTAACTGTTTGGTTCCCCTAATACAGTGGTTAGTTTTCAAATTAGAAAGTTTCATTAAGAAAGATACGAAAAACGGCTATTGGTACTTTACGGAACGGAACGGAACGGAACGGAATTTCATTTAAGGTATCCAAAGGGGGCATTTATCAAAATTTCGAAAAATCTTTAAAACAAAACAAACTTTAGAATTTCTGTGTTTTACGGTTTTCCATATACAAATAACACAAATGTATACTTAATCTCATCTTCACAGGTGAAATGTGTAATAATGTATAACATCGGGAAATATTCTGTAGATGAATATGTCGGATTGTCCTGATAAATTATCATGAAATTAACGCATTTGCAAGTCATGCATTATGATATCTAGACTGACCTCACGTCGTCCTTGATTAGAGACAGTGATCAAAATGAATCTGATTTAAACTTTTTAATTTATTTTTCCGTTCCGTTCCGTTCCGCAAAGTACCAATTGCTCTGAGGAATTGGTATTTAACGGAAAAAACGGAAACAGACATCTTTAATGTAATTAAAGCAGTATGATAAAAAAAAATTGTCTGACACCTCTTTTTGCATGAGTGGTATGTGTTTTAGATAGCATTTTCGACTTGATCAATAATAAAAAATTTAACACAAAGGCAGGTTACACAAAAAGTCTTTCTCCTTCCATCGATAATTATATTTTAAAAAAGAGGCCTTCAACAGCCAGTTCCGACGATGATTAAAGACAGTGATCAAGTTGAATCTGATGTAAACTTTTAATTTATTTTTCCGTTCTGTTCCGTTCCGCAAAGTACCAATTGCTCTGAGGAATTGGTATTTAACGGAAAAAACGGAAACAGACATCTTTAATGTAATTAAAGCAGTATGATAAAAAAAAATTGTCTGACACCTCTTTTTGCATGAGTTGGTATGTGTTTTAGATAGCATTTTTGACTTGATCAATAATAAAAAATTTAACACAAAGGCAGGTTACACAAAAAGTCTTTCTCCTTCCATCGGTAATTATATTTTAAAAAAGAGGCCTTCAACAGCCTGTTCCGACGATGAATAGAGACAGTGATCAAGTTGAATCTGATGTAAACTTTTTAATTTATTTTTCCGTTCCGTTCCGTTCCGTTCCGTTCCGCAAAGTACCAATTGCTCTGAGGAATTGGTATTTAACGGAAAAAACGGAAACAGACATCTTTAATGTAATTAAAGCAGTATGATAAAAAAAAATTGTCTGACACCTTTTTTTGCATGAGTGGTATGTGTTTTAGATAGCATTTTCGACTTGATCAATAATAAAAAAATTAACACAAAGGCAGGTTACACAAAAAGTCTTTCTCCTTCCATCGGTAATTATATTTAAAAAAAGGGGCCTTCAACAGCCCGTTCCGACGATGATTGGAGACAGTGATCCAGTTGAATCTGATGTAAACTTTTTAATTTATTTTTCCGTTCCGTTCCGTTCCGCAAAGTACCAATTGCTCTGAGGAATTGGTATTTAACGGAAAAAACGGAAACAGACATCTTTAATGTAATTAAAGCAGTATGATAAAAAAAATTGTCTGACACCTCTTTTTGCATGAGTGGTATGTGTTTTAGATAGCATTTTCGACTTGATCAATAATAAAAAATTTAACACAAAGGCAGGTTACACAAAAAGTCTTTCTCCTTCCATCGGTAATTTTTTGTTTTGACCAGTAACAGAAATAGTACTATCATCAGCCAAAAGATCACTGTTATGATTTGGATTACACAAAGGCAAAAAATTAATGAATAATAAGAATAATATGGGACCTTAAACGAACCCTTGAGGTACACCTGTTTTTACTTTTAATACACCTGAAAAAGTATTTGAAATATATACAACCTGCTGTCTATCAGTTAGATATGAAGTAAGCCAGTGCAGTGAAGAATAAGAAAATCTGTATTTTTGTAATTTCTGGAGGAGCAGTTTATGATGAAGAACATCAGAAGCTTTACAAAGATCCAGAAATACTGCTCCTACTAATTAGCCTTCATCAATTGCTTTTAACCATTTATCTAACAAAGTTGTCATGGCAGTTTGACAGGAATGGTTCGAACGAAAACCTGATTGCAGGACATACAACAGATTATATGTGTCCGTATAGTTCATTAAATAAGTTTTTACGTGTCTCTCAAGTATTTTAGATACTAATTGTAAAAATGCAATTGGTCTGTAATTAAATACATCATTTTTTAACATTTATTTTCAAAAACTGGTATGACTTTAGCTAGTTTGAATAATGATGGATAAACTGATTTTTTAATGCTTGAATTAAAAATTTGACATAAGGGAACTGAAATAAGATGAGAAGTAATTTTTAAAAACTTTGCACTGATATTATCAAGACTGCTTTTATTACATTACAGATGCCTGTTTCCGTTCGATTCCGTTAAATACCAATTCATCAGAGCAATTGGTATTTTGCGGAACGGAACGGAAATCAGATTCAACTTGATCACTGTTTCTAATCATCTTCGGAAGGCCCCTTTTTTAATTTATAATTACCAATGGAAGTAGAAAGACTTTTTGTCTAACCTGTCTTCGTGTTATTTTTTATACGTCCGTCAATTTTGACGGGACGTATTATGGTATACAAATGTCCAGTGTCCGCCCGTCCTTCCGTCCGTCCGTCTGTCCGTCTGTCCCGTGTAAACATGTCGCACCGTAACTTGAGAACGACTTATCCATATTTCATGAAACTTAACATAGTTTTTTCTTATGATGGTAAAATGATCTGTATACTTTTTTGTGAAAATAAGATAACAACTTTTTGAGTTACGGCACTTTGTAACTAAAACAGGGGTGTGTTTTTTTTTCACATGTCGCACCGTATCTCAAAAACGATTCTTGATTATGGCTTAAAACTTTAAATACTTCTTAGTTATATTAATCTTAATATCTGTATACTTTTTGGTGATGATTCAAAATTTCATTTTTGAGTTATTGAGTATTTTGTAAAAAAAAAAGGGGGAGGGGGGTTACATGTCGCACCATATCTCAAAAACGATTTATGAACGGAAAAATAAATTAAAAAGTTTACATCGGATTCAACTTGATCACTGTCTCTAATCATCGTCGGAACGGGCTGTTGAAGGCCTCTTTTTTAAAATATAATTACCGATGGAAGGAGAAAGACTTTTTGTGTAACCTGCCTTTGTGTTAAATTTTTTATTATTGATCAAGTCGAAAATGCTATCTAAAACACATACCACTCATGCAAAAAGAGGTGTCAGACAATTTTTTTTATCATACTGCTTTAATTACATTAAAGATGTCTGTTTCCGTTTTTTCCGTTAAATACCAATTCCTCAGAGCAATTGGTACTTTGCGAAACGGAACGGAACGGAAAAATAAATTAAAAAGTTTACATCAGATTCAACTTGATCACTGTCTCTAATCATCGTCGGAACGGGCTGTTGAAGGCCTCTTTTTAAAAATATAATTACCGATGGAAGGAGAAAGACTTTTTGTGTAACCTGCCTTTGTGTTAAATTTTTTATTATTGATCAAGTCGAAAATGCTATCTAAAACACATACCACTCATGCAAAAAGAGGTGTCAGACAATTTTTTTTTTATCATACTGCTTTAAGAACATTAAAGATGTCTGTTTCCGTTTTTTCCGTTAAATACCAATTCCTCAGAGCAATTGGTACTTTGCGGAACGGAACGGAACGGAAAAATAAATTAAAAAGTTTAAATCAGATTCAACTGGATCACTGTCTCTTATCATCGTCGGAACGGGCTGTTGAAGGCCCCTTTTTTTTTAAATATAATTACCGATGGAAGGAGAAAGACTTTTTGTGTAACCTGCCTTTGTGTTAATTTTTTTATTATTGATCAAGTCGAAAATGCTATCTAAAACACATACCACTCATGCAAAAAGAGGTGTCAGACAATTTTTTTTATCATACTGCTTTAATTACATTAAAGATGTCTGTTTCCGTTTTTTCCGTTAAATACCAATTCCTCAGAGCAATTGGTACTTTGCGGAACGGAACGGAACGGAAAAATAAATTAAAAAGTTTACATCAGATTCAACTTGATCACTGTCTTTAATCATCGTCGGAACGGGCTGTTGAAGGCCTCTTTTTTAAAATATAATTAACGATGGAAGGAGAAAGACTTTTTGTGTAACCTGCCTTTGTGTTAAATTTTTTATTATTGATCAAGTCGAAAATGCTATCTAAAACACATACCAACTCATGCAAAAAGAAGTGTCAGACAATTTTTTTTTATCATACTGCTTTAATTACATTAAAGATGTCTGTTTCCGTTTTTTCCGTTAAATACCAATTCCTCAGAGCAATTGGTACTTTGCGGAACGGAACGGAACGGAAAAATAAATTAAAAAGTTTACATCAGATTCAACTGGATCACTGTCTCCAATCATCGTCGGAACGGGCTGTTGAAGGCCCCTTTTTTTAAATATAATTACCGATGGAAGGAGAAAGACTTTTTGTGTAACCTGCCTTTGTGTTAATTTTTTTATTATTGATCAAGTCGAAAATGCTATCTAAAACACATACCACTCATGCAAAAAGAGGTGTCAGACAATTTTTTTTATCATACTGCTTTAATTACATTAAAGATGTCTGTTTCCGTTTTTTCCGTTAAATACCAATTCCTCAGAGCAATTGGTACTTTGCGGAACGGAACGGAAAAATAAATTAAAAAGTTTACATCAGATTCAACTTGATCACTGTCTCTATTCATCGTCGGAACAGGCTGTTGAAGGCCTCTTTTTTAAAATATAATTACCGATGGAAGGAGAAAGACTTTTTGTGTAACCTGCCTTTGTGTTAAATTTTTTATTATTGATCAAGTCGAAAATGCTATCTAAAACACATACCAACTCATGCAAAAAGAGGTGTCAGACAATTTTTTTTTTATCATACTGCTTTAATTACATTAAATATGTCTGTTTCCGTTTTTTCCGTTAAATACCAATTCCTCAGAGCAATTGGTACTTTGCGGAACGGAACGGAACGGAAAAATAATCAAGGACGACGTGAGGTCAGTCTAGATATCATAATGCATGACTTGCAAATGCGTTAATTTCATGATAATTTATCAGGACAATCCGACATATTCATCTACAGAATATTTCCCGATGTTATACATTATTACACATTTCACCTGTGAAGATGAGATTAAGTATACATTTGTGTTATTTGTATATGGAAAACCGTAAAACACAGAAATTTTAAAGCTTGTTTTGTTTTAAAGATTTTTCGAAATTTTGATAAATGCCCCCTTTGGATACCTTAAATGAAATTCCGTTCCGTTCCGTTCCGTTCCGTAAAGTACCAATAGCCCGAAAAACCACAAAGCCTTGTCGACTTTTAGTATTATGATTTTTCCGTAGCGTTGAGTTTAACGATCTTCTAGAAAGTTCTCTCCATAATTAATCAAAATAGGATATATTTAATGAGGTTTTGAGATATTTGCTACTGAATTGTCTAATTTTCATTGCTCCTCGGATTCTTTGATAGAATCCTACATTGATAGGCAAGTGATACGTTTTCTTCTGCATTTTTTTCTAACGACGAAGTCAACTCTCGTGATATTCATTAAATAGTAATAACTGAATAAAAGTAACAGTTATTTATTTTTGAAAGATAGTTTTCTTACCATGAACATATGATAGTATCTTCTTCAAAGCCAAATCACTGTTTTCCTTCATTTTCTTTGCACTTTGGAATTACATATTAACCAAATCATAGATACCAGGACTAAATTTAGTATACGCCAGACGCGCGTTTCGTCTACAAAAGACGCCCGAATCCAAAAAAGTTTAAAAGGGCCAAATAAAGTATGAAGTTGAAGAGCATTGAGGACCTGGGCCTCCACCAGTTTTGTTGATTTCCCTCCTATGGTCTGTGAAGACTGACTTGGCTTTTACTGTTAAGTTTCTCCACTTGTCCTTCTGAGTCCTGTTGGCAACACCAAGAGAATTTATTTGCGAAAGCATAAGTATATGCTATGGCTTTACACGAAGTATCGATTTATCGTCCCCCTTCTGACCGGACGTGACTGCGAACTTGATACACTCCGCACAGCCAAACGGACGCCCCACTTTGGCAAGCGTTTTACTGCCGGTCGGGAGAAGACCAAGTGACCATATTTCTATACCCCAGGCACCCTTGGGGGTTGTGAGAAAATAACAAATAGCAGATAACACAGTATAATAAAAGTCAAATCAATTTACAATGCATGATATAATTTTCGAAGAATATATCAGATAGTAAGCAGTTTAATTGTTATTTAATTCGGTTGTGCTATGACCAAGAACAATAATATTTTGGGAAATATTTTCGTCTAACAGTTCTGTAGGCTAAACATACAAGTACGAAGTGGTACTCATTTTCAACACGACCTATTTTGCAGCATTCACATTGACGCATTTGTCTAGGAATAGTTTTATTTCTTCGTAATTCCATAATTCACTTTTACAATTTGTGACTAAGATGGAGAAGTGTCTCATTGGTTTTCATATCACATCTTATATCTAATAAATTATTATTTTATAATTTGACAGGACATAAAGTCTGAAGTCAAAAAATCATTGTTATTAATATGTGAAGTATTTTCTCCATACTTAAACAATTGCAGTATTCATAATCATAACCCATATTCTGAAAAATGTCCCAAAATTACAGTTTTGTCTTCGTTATAGAAGATGTTTTAACAAGATAGTATATACATACCCTCAATATATGCATCTTGCAGTGAGGTGTTTTGCATGACTGTTGTAATATACAATCATAATAGAAATGCCTCCCTTTACATTATTATTATGAAAGAAATAAATCAGTAGCACACAGAGGTAACATCCAGCATTATCGATTTTTAAGACGATGTCATTTATAGGACCAAACTACGTAGTAAATGCTGTGAAAGGTCAGTTAGTATGTGAGGCACAGAACACCCTCCTTTATTACAGTACTGAAGAATGTGCACAATTGCATGGTTTGTGTGCCCACCAATGCCGTTCAATGAACTCTTCAGTTTGTTTTCGTTTTTTTCACATGGATATTTTTAGGCTGGTTTGTCTAAAAACAATCCAACTCCTTCAAAGACTCCCATCCCCGTTAATTCAAAAATTTGCTGCCTTATCAGACATCACTATTTAGTACTATAAAATATCAAATCAATTTACCGTATCGTTGACCTATCGATACAAAGTAAGTTAAGATCGGGCAACTACAATAGTTTACCACCACCTCTCCACAAAGCTGTATTTAATGTCCATAATTTCTTTTTATTCTAGATCCCCAAGGGTGACTGGGGTATAGAAATATGGTCACTTGGTCTTCTCCCGACCGGCAGTAAAACGCTTGCCGAAATGGGGCGTCCGTTTGGCTGTGCGGGATGTATCAGATTCGTAGTCACGTCCGGTCAGAAGGGGGACGTTAAATCCGATGCCTCGTGTAAAGAGAGTGCCACGCTCTTTGCACGTTAAGAACCCTTGCAACAACCCTCTGAGGGGTCCCTAGGTGGCCTGTTGCAAGGCAAAATTTCTGTCCCTATCCAATGTACCCTCCTTTTCCGGTGGCAGTCCAAATTTCTCCGACCATCATCCTAGATGGCCTCTATTGTATCAACCTACCTATTGTATTTATTGTGAACTTGTTCTCGTCCTGAATATGCATGAAATATTTGCCACTGGACGTTAAGCAACCAACAATCAATCAATCCATTTTTATTCTAGCATACTGTTTAAGCATACACTACCTTTGCCGAACCCTCAATTATTTGACGATTTGGCGAAAAGTAAACCCTTTATCTGAAATAGAATTTTACTTGGTTCTATCATCCAAAAATCCTATTGGAATTAACCATCAACAAACCCTATTAAAAAGGATTCTGATTCTATGAGAGAAAACTCAACTTTCACTTAATTCGATTCTGACACATGTTGTACCTATAAAATGTTGTTTAAACTTTATAATTCGTTTTGCTAAAATTAAAAAAATTAAGTGAAAATTATGTTCAAGTTTTGCCTCTTGTTTAATTCATACATATACATTAATTTATAAAAAAGACGTTGAGCCATTACTATCCTGCCTTATTAGTATTAACTAACATATACATATTTAACTCAACAGGAAAGTCAGGGACAAAGTCACGAAATACTCCAGCTGGTCAATCACAGGAACTGTTTGATGCTGCAGAGGGAGAGGTCATCACAAATAGACAAATCAGTATGTTTTAATAGATATTTTGTTTCTGATACATTCAATTCATAATTGAATGACAAATCCGTGGCCAAGAAAAGCAACATCGTCCTTTTGATGATCAATTGTTGAATTGCTAGGACCTTCATACTAATAGCATAATAGCACCCGTTAAATAAGAATTGTTACTGTTATTATTTAATTTTTACGCTGTCCCATATGTAAATAGTAAAAAAACAGGAATGAAATCAAGTGCTCTGGAAGGGTAAGCAATTCCTGCACCGTATCCGGCCCCCGACGTGTTTTTTCTTTGTTAACTTGAAAAAGAAGGCTTTTGTCTAAACCACGGTGTTCCCTACATGTACGTCTAACATGCATCGCATGTATATTTCAAATATCAAATATACGTCATTACTTATGAAAACATGCAATGACCGTACCGATAATGCATGATGGACAGAAAGAAGAGAAAGTTCTTTAAAAAAAAAAATTCAGATAAAATTGAGGAATATACCAGGAGAAGCAATGGTTGAACTAATATTTATCTTTGTATCAATGGTGCAGCACCTACATCTAAAGATGGTCAAGCAATAACAAAGGCAACTGTTAACTTATGGTTTAAAGCAAAAAAAAGAAGGAAAGTGCCAGAAGGTTATAAAATACCAGGTGTTTGTGGTGCAGTAGTCGAAGAAACTCAGAATGTGATTTCACAAGATTCAAGTGTTCAAAAGAACATTAAGGTAGATCATAAGTAAATATTTTTTGAGACAGAATTTTCTTATACTTAGTCAGAATGAAGATTTTAATATGCTCTTTTCAAAAATATAATAAAAAGGAGGGGTCACCGTGCTATTTTTCAAGCTATGAGTCGTTGAAAATTGCCTTAATTTGGTTAGATTGTTCATGGAAAAACACATTTGTGTGCATAAAAAAAAATCTATGAGATAGAATTTTGAAATAAATTGTGAAAAGATAGGTTTTGTAATATGTTTTAAGAAAATAAAAAGAAAAAATGGTGTCACCGAACTTTCTTGCTACAAGTAAAAAGAAAAAAATTCCCTATCTGTCCAGTATATTTTTTTTACTAAAAGAGTTATCTTCCCTTAAATGGCTGGTTTGAAAAAAATGATTCTAAAAGCAAGAAAAATGATACTTGTTTAAATATTTTGGATTATACAATAAATTGCCAAGTTTTCTTTATATTATTAAACAGTCTAACCATTAAATTGCCAATCTGTCATCAAATTTGCAGATTTAGGCAAATAACTAGACCGATTTTTTACTGTGATTGTTCAATCCAAGATGGCGGAATACCATGAATCTACCTTAAGTCATAGAAAACGCTCATGGTGGTTATCTGAAGTAAGACAACCAGTTACTTTTTTTTTTAGCTGTAAATGGTACATGACGAAAAAACTTTCAGGTGCACGGTTCAAGTTAAATTGATAGCACAACGTATAATGTTATATATATTATAACATATTTTTTGTTACATACGCATATTTTAATTGATAATTTTAAACAGGAGGCATGCTGTCAAACATAGTATTATAATTAATATTAATAATATATGTTTTTGTTTTTGCATTTATATTCTGAAAAGGCAACATGTCTGCTGAAAGATTTGTTTTGAAGCTTCAACTAATGAGTGATTTAGATGCGGTACTTGGCTCTATACAGCACATCAAAATACCTGATATAGACAGAGATGCGATGATGTTGAATACTATTTCTCACTTGCCTTTACGCGAGGCCATACAGTTTGCAGAGATAATCCACATTAAGATGGATGTTTCCATAAAAAAAACCATGGAAATGTTGAGTATATATGTTAGTAGATTTTGTTTTAAAGTTCTTGAGTTACCAGACTACAAGCTGAGGGAGACTGGGGTGTCGGGCCAGAGAACACCACAAGGACCTACACCGCCAAGAGAGAGCGACCTCCCCACCCTACAGGACTGCCCCATCCAGGGTTGCCTCATAAGGGCATTGCATATTCAGCCACATGTGATGCTTGAACATGTGGCTGAAGTATTTGGAGAACCACCAGATCAATGAAGGGCTTCCCTCGCCCCAATCAGGGTAGCGGCACTACAGGCACAGGCCTGGATGCTAATGGGTGGGGACCTAGAAGATTTGGTCACCCATGTTAATATGATAATTTATGGCTATGTATAAAAAAGTGATAACCTATAAAGATCATATATTATAACTTTAATTTACTTAACAATATTAAACTAATAACAAAATTAAATAAGCACAAGGGAGATAATTATTCTTTATCGTATAGCGAAAATTGTCACAACAGTATGAAACATTTCATAAAATTATATGCAGTAAGTCTGTTGATCCATGCTATTTGTAGTGCAGTTATATAAATGTTTATATCCGTCATCTTACGCCCTCCATCAGTAGCATCTTTGCTTAGTGTGGTTTGTTTGACTTTTGCTTGTTTACCGTCCCATAAAAAGTTGTAGATAAGAGTTTAAAACTGTTGAAAGAATTCATATGGTAGGTTTGTGACTGAAGCTAAGTATGTAAGGTTCGGTGTAAATAGAGAGTTTACAACTGCTATTTTCATTGTAAGATTTCTTTTTTTTTCGAATTACTTATTGGCTATTTTCATTGTAAGATTTCTTTTTTTTTTCGAATTACTTATTGAATTGTCACATTTCTGTATCATTTCTTCAGTTTTCAGCTCGATATGTTCCAAAATAAACCCCAATACTTTATGTTGGTTCTTTATTTCATGTTATATTATCAAACTTATCTTTACAATGTTTAAATTTTCCTAACCAAATGCCCTCTGTTTTTGATCTATTTAAATTTAAATCTGATAGTGTTCCAAAGATTTCAATTATATTAAGAGTGTGACGTTCTTCATCTTTTGATTTCAGAAAAAAAAAGTGTTGTGTCGTCAGCTATTTGAGAAATCTTTAAACTATGTGTTTTAGAATCTAGCTTAACTTGAAAACCTTTGATGTTGTCATCTTGTCTTGCACTCGTATGCATTCAAGTTTAGCGATTGCCCGATCACTCATAACAAAGTAGTTTGTATTGAAGAAATTGTAATGTATCGATCGATTTCATTGGCCAATAAGATTAACACAACAATTGTAGTATTGATTTAGTTTCCTTAATGAAATTATGTGACTACAAAAGAATTTACTACAACTACTCACTGCTGCAATGAAACAAAACATTAAAAGAGGGACGAAAGATATCAAATGGACAGCCAAACTCATAAATCTAAAACAAACTGACAACGCCATGGCTAAAAATGAAAAAGACAAACAAAAAACAATAGTACATATGACAAAACACAGAACACTTAAGAATAAACAACACGAACCCCATCAAAAACTAGGGGTGATCTCAGGTGATCGGGAAGGGAAAGCAGGTCCTGCTCCACATGTGGCACCCGTCGTGTTGCTTATGTGATTACAAATCCGGTAATAGTCTAATTCGGTAGGTCACATTCATTAAAGGGAAGGGGATTGTAGTTACGACGTATCCGATATCATTTTGAAACGGTTATTCCATAACGGTCAACCAACTCGTGATGGCGTCCGTAAAATTTACTGAAAATGGGATGATTTCAACTTCACCATTTGGAACTCTTGGTATAATAGCTTTCTTGTGAGCAGCAACCCTCTATCAAGAAAATCATGATAGGAAATGCAAGCACGGGAATATCGTATCAATTGGGAGATATATACCCCGTATGCAGGTGCTGCTATGCAGGTGCTGCTGGAATGTTGCTACTTCACAATTGGAAAGCTGAAATCATCTCTTTTGTCGTAAAGTTTTGTTTTCAATCGACACTCATTGTCAATTTCTAGATGTAAGTAAAGATATGAAGCCGACTTAACTGTAGTACCCTTTATCTCCAGTTCGATGGGATAGATGCGTTCCACATAGTCACCAAATTTTGAATTGTTAAGTGAAAGAACATCATCTATATAGCAGAAAGTAGAGTTAATGGATATTGCTTACTTCTTATCTTTCTTCCTCAAATATCCGGTATGTCTATAAAATCCTTGAATATCAGACTGATTTATATCCTGAATGGCTTTTATCACGGCTGTTTTAAGGTTTTTGCTGACAAGTTCCTTAAATCTTTCTTGTTTTATAACAGTTTTCATTTTTGAAAAACATATTTCGAAGGGATTCAGATCCGGTGAGTATACTGGAAGAAACTCATAATCAATGCCTCGCATATTAAAGAAAGTATTAAGGATTCTCTCAGATTGATGGTGGTGGATGGCACAATTATCAAATACCCCGGTAAAAAGGTCGGTCTGCCATAACAATCCTGTGACAAACTTGCCTCCAGCCAAATATTAAGATAACGCTCTAAATTTAAAGGAATGTCCACAAAATTAAAATACAAAACGCAGTCAAGATCAATCAAACAGTTGGAACTTAAATTTGCACCTTCAATAAATCTCCCCATTTCAATACACTGTTCCCCCTTTTTCGAATGCCCATAAATTATGTTTGCAGTGACTAATTTGAATCAGCTCTGGTCCATGAACTTGATTGATGTGGCCTTTTAGTTTGGCAAAAGTCTAAGTACGCTTGGGTATATCTCATATTTCTCAGTGTAAATCTATCCCCGGACGAAGATATGCAATTCAGAAGAAGACTTGCTAAAAACCGACAAACATTCAAGTAAGACAATGTTTCCAACTAATCACATCAAAATAATCCAGGAAAAGTACTGCAAAATATTCAGAAATTCAGACATTAAAATGTGCGACATTGTTCCAGTTGCAGAATCAATACAAACAACAACAAGATACGAGAAAACAAAGGACATTTTCTCTGCCAGAGTCCCATCAAATTTAAGCTGTGATTTTAGATTTCATACCAGAGATCCTTCAAAGGTTTTTTGGCAAAATAAAAAAAATTATAGTCATTTTTTTTAGATCAGGAATGGTGTGAATGAATAGTATACGACATTCCATTGGTTTGTAAACATTAATATAATAATCTTAATTAATTTTTTTTTTCCAGAGTAGCAAATTAATTTACTCGGTACACTCTATACATATTATAGATAATAATAATATATATTTAAGTAATTATTTTTTGTTTTTTTCATATTCTTATTATATTAAACGGCTGCAAGATTGGACACTTGTGATCACTTGCAGTTATTATAAAAGAATTGTTTTTGGTTTTATCTAGAAGCCAGTTAAAAAAGTTATCCACGGATAGGAACAATATGGGTTATCAACATCGTTTTTAACGTTGCTTCGTTCCCCATTTTTCACAGATCCTACACAAGTATTCCTTTGCAATTCACCTTTGTTTGCCTTGGATTAAAGATAATGTTTTTCAGACAATGTTCAAAAGAACATTTTACACTGTACAGTGTTACATGTATTGCACATATGGTGTTGTAAAATTATAAACAATCTCGTCATTTATGTAAGATTTGTCTTGACGAATTATAAATGATATCGTGAACGTTCGCAAAAGTACTTATGCGAACAGGAATGAAATATTTGCCACTTGAAATTTTGCTACAATCAAAATCAACCAACCGACATAAATTATATACTACATGTAACAGTATACTCATAAAGTCATAAAGTAGGACGATAAATGAACAAAAGACAAACGCGGGACACAGAAGTACAAACAATATACCATCAACTTTGAAAACTAAAAGAAAAATAGAAACATGGATCACGAAAACCATGCAGGGGCTACCTCAGAGAGTGGAGAGAACTTGCATCTAGCAAGACTTTTTCCGTGAAAACAATTTGATGTTAGGCAGTTTTTTGTTTCAGTTTTTTTTAATTTCCAACATAAGGCATTTTCCTCAATGTAGTTACGGCCCTGATACATGATTTGCCTTTCATTCCCACTGAGGCAAACAAAATCTATTAACTACCATTATTGTTTAATTGCAATGCTTGGAGTAAGAAAGCTGTAATAAACAAGATAAAAAATATTAAAGAGTATATTGGAAAAATATATATATAAATACGTCCGATCAGAATGGTATTCTGTATGTTTTTTTTTTTTATATTAAAATGTATTCAGGTTCCACTCATTGTAAAATGCCTTATCACAATTCGAGTAATTTGACATGTATTCTTATTTCTGGTATTTGAAACCGTCTATGAAGTACTTTCCTTCCGCGGTTTTAAGCAATTACCCTAGTAGCCATTTTAGAGATATGATAGAAAAGCGCAGCATCTAATATAAATATACAGAAAATAGTTTAATTTACTGAAAAATGTAAAATTTTAACAAAGCTGTGGTTGGTTAAAGTTTATCATTAATTATTTTAGGTAAAGCTATCCCATCAGGCTCAGATTATATGAGCTCCAGCATGATGCAAAAAATGCGGCCACTGAAAATATTCCGTCTATGAGGAATTGCAATGCCAGTACTAAGCAGAGTCAACAACATAAGCTGACAAAATAGAAAATAATATTCAACGAACTAATTTGCCGAATTAGCCTAGTGACATAATGTCTAACTCAACTAACAGTGCTTCCAAACCTACACCACAGTGATACCTCTGGCCCCTGCACACAAGCACAAACTTCAGCTTTTACCTATGCACAACCGACAGCTAACCTAAAGTCCTTCTCATCCTCACACTAACCTTTTTTTAATTACAATTTTAATATGCATACAATTTTCCTTCATATAGTAATCTTTCTTTTGACTACACTAATAATTCCAGTCTTTACCGACCAGTTCCAGAATAGACACCATGCCCGGCAAAGAGTAAGTACAACATTGTTTTTTAAAAATACAGCCTCGTGAAAACCGCGTACAGAAACTGATGACACTGCAAGAAGACGTTGGGATAAAAATACCGCAAATGAAACTCATATATAAGACCTTGCATCCGCAATTATCTCTCCTGAATCCTCAATGTCATCTGAGGAATGTGATGCTTGATAGTATAATTTAGAGCGAAGAAACAAGAAGAAAAGAAAACATAGAGAGATAACCAGATAAAACATGAGAGCTTTCAACTGAAAAAAAAAATGAAGAGCTCCAGACTTCAAATGATGAGTTAAAGGAGGACAAGGAGTTGTCCAGTATGGATTATAGCGATACCAAATTAAAGGGACATGAAGAAGAAGAGCAGCAAAATTAGAAATATTAATTATGTTCAAGAACGTTCCAAATTTATTGAATTCAGCTGCTTTATTTCATTATTATAAATTGTCTTATTTCTAATAGACTTGATTTCTATTTGTTATATACATGTTTATTTGATATTTATCTCTCTGAATCTTTTCATATAAAAGTATGTGTTTGAAAAATATTTTTTTTAGACTTTCACAACATAAGTTTAATGGACCAACTACATGTGTTTTGGCTTACATTTGAAAATAAACATGACAAAGATGTAAAGACACAACAAGGAAAGATTCAACAATAAATTATGCAAGTAGAAAAAAGTTATTTTTATCATCCTGTTTACAAGACATATTATGCTACACCCTTGTCTGAAAGTCTTCAACATTTCCAATATGAACTTGATAATTGTTTATATCTATGATCTTTCTTTCATTTTACATCATTTTTTTATGTGACATTTTAGACATTACAACCTATATTGATTGACAAAGAATACAATGTAACTTTATAGTAATGTTCAAATTAGTAACTTTGCTAAATATGTGAAACATTTGAGTGAAATACATGTGGAAAAGATAGCGGTATGCGTGCGTAGCATGTACATTATAGACCTTCTCTATTCATCAGATGCTCAGTTTGATCCTCAATCCTCAATATTATGGCCTTATGGCACAACTCTTCTCTTCAACAAGTTTGTCTGTACTGTTCATCATGTACTTCTTCTTCTGGAAGTCCACCCTATCTGCAGGGTCACCGCATTTAAAAATTTAGTTTATTTTTAAAATTGCGTTGTTTAAAATTTTATCTACTGGTTAAAATTTAAAATAATATTAACAGTTAGAATAGGATAAAACTAAAAATTAGTTAAAACAGGAACTTGTATGTACACTATACATTTAAAATTATAAAATGGATAAAAGTAATCTTATCAGTTGTTTATATTCTCTTAACAACGGAAAGTGAAAGGAACTACTAATCTGTACTAGTAATTGGTTAAATTTATGGACTAGTATGGTTTCTTAATAAGTTTAAATATATGTAGTTGAAAGATAAAATGGTAAGGGATACGAATAAAACAAGAGACTTGTAAAAATTAGTTTTAAGTAAAACAGTAGAGTTTGTCAATAGAATTTGGGTCTACCTGACATGACAATTATATTTTTTACGTCACGCAGGTAAAATAATAGATTTGTCGTTTAAAGTACCGACAAACAAATATTTGACAGTGGAGGAGAAAGTGATTTTCATCTTCTAAGGTTTTACAAGTTGGATATGTTCTATTGTCTCGAGGTATTTTTAGATATCTGCCCTTCTCAATGATAACAACCTGTTACATGATGTGCTTTTTTTGCATTGTGAATAAACCCAAAGTCTCAATCCAATACAATTTGTTTGAACATGAACATTCAAGTGATTTTATTTCCCTTGAAATCTGAAAAATAAGTCGTACTCAATAGTGCAGTCTTGGCAAATTAAATGCGTAGCTAAGCGGACAAATTCATGACACATGTTACAAGGTAACAAAGCAGTATCATCACTAGACTTTGTCTACGGTACTGACGGTATGACAGCAGTATATTTAAAATTTCATATCTTAAGTTAAGGTTATCCTTATATAATTACATTAGATGTAAGTTTCATTATAATACGTTATTCTGATTGGCTAACATGTTATTCCGTTAACAATTGCATCGGACAATAACATTTATCATGCATGATGACACGAGGTCCCACAAAAAAGTGCACAGGTGAATTAAATAACACTGGATAAAAATCGTGTTTTTTATGATTTAAGCTAAAAAAAATGTAATTATAAGTATTGAATACTTCTTTTTGAAACTTTATAGGGTTGTAAAAGCGTTGACCGTACGTACTTTTTAGAATGAAGCGCTTCCGCGCTTCATACAAAATGTACTTCAGTCAACGCTTTTACCACCCAATAAATTTACAAAAAGAAGCATTCAATTCTTAAATAGAACTCTACAAAATGAAGGTAAATTAATAAGAGATTCGCCCTGGAATATTGAAGGGGAGGGGGATGGATAGCATAAGTAAAAGATTCATAATGTGAGAACTCTTATGCCAATGGATGCTTACGGATCATGTTGTGGTTCCTCACACTGATTCAATCTTCCAGAGGATGTCAAGTACTATTTTCGAAAATGTTAAACCGGCCTACAACAACATGATCAAGTGCAGCAAGCTCTCATATTAAACAACCTGTTACATCAACACCATCATCAAAAGGAAAAGAAAGTAAGAGTGCATTGTTATATTGTATCATAGACGATATGTCAATATTAGAAAATTGTCTTCATAAAATGACCGATTAAAAGTAACAGCACATACAATTATCAAAGAAGTTGTCAAATTAACAGTAAAATGACGAAAAATTTCCATATAGGTAACAAAATTATCAATATAGGTTACATCTGAATGAATATTCAAATTACTGAAAAATGTTGCCTTTTTTAATTAAGCTGTGATTGGTTCAAGTGTACTTTCAAATGACTTTTAATACAATTTTCAATACATATTACAAAATTGTTGGATCAAATAACCTATTTAAGGTTATATCAAACACAATTATCAAGAAAATTAATTTAACTGAAAGAAAATGAAAAAAAAAAGATGTATTCTATTTGGACGAACATGTCCTCTATTTTCATATTCAAAATTCTTGGAGATGTATATTCTCTCCATGGTTTACATTGCTGGAAAAAAATAAAAAAAATAAAAAAAAACATAATAACCACATTTGAATTAGTGCTAAAAATACATACACTAAATATCAAACATATAAAGAATAAATAATTGAAAATCAGCAAAATGTGTGTATTGTTCGTGTTCAATCTGCGAGGAGTCTACTATGTACAGTTGAAACACGACATTTTGAGTGGGCATAATGTGATACAATGCAGATGAAGTTTCATGTTTAAATTCCCTAAGTCTGGTAAAAAGTAAAATCACAAAAATACTGAACTCAGAGGAAAATCAATTTGGAAAGTCCATAATCACATGGCAAAATCAAATAACTTTTCTAAAATCTCCACAGTCAAATTGTGGACCGTTGTCTGTAAAACACACATCGCCATGATCGGGTACTAGTATACCATTCATTGCAAACCGAACTCTTCTGATTACTGTTAGCGCAAGAGTATCTTCAAGATAATCGATTTCCCAGTAGTTAGAATTGTAATCTTCTTTCACTAGATAGTTCTTACTTTGAAATGTCAGTAGATCGTTTCCTCCTTTTGACGTTTTTTTTAAGTCGGTTTTCGAAGCGGCTCGCAAATGTCAGTAAGGTTTGGTTAGAATTTGCTTAGATATGCGACAAATCCTGCAATTATTTTCACTCCGAAACATCTGTCAGTTTTGGCATATCCACTACGGCTCGAATCTTTTCTGGATCCGGCTTCAAACCATCGCTGGTTACTAGATGTCCTATGAATCGAACTTCCTTCAATGTTCACTTCAATATTTCAGGTTTAGGTTTCTTTCCCCGCAACGTTCCTTTAAAGTTAAAAATTTTCTATCGTGGTATTCTTCTGTATCGCCTTCGCTATGCACAAGAATATCATCTACTATGATGTGTACACCTGGCAAACCTTCAACAGTTTGGTCTTGCCTTCGTTGATATTCCTCTGGTGCAGAAGATAAACCGAACGGCATTCCCCTTCTATAGCAGGTTAATAAATTTGGTCGATTATCGGATAGTTTGTTTGATTGAATTGTTTTACATTTGTCATTTTGGGCCTTTTATAACTGACTATGTGGTATGGACTTTGTTCATTGCTGAAGGGTGTACAGTGACCTATAGTTGTATATTTATGAGTCACTTGGTCACTTGTGTAGAGTTGTCTCATTGGCAATCATATTCATCTTTTTTATTATGATTGACAATCAACTAGACACCAAGTGATGACATAAGCTCACCAGGGATAGCTCTATCAGCCAGGTAACCTTATAAAAGGTAAGGTTTTTAGCAGTTTAACTTGAAACCCAAGTATTTTAAATGTCCTTTATATTACCTGTTTAATCTTAAGATGAGGCAAAAACTTCGACCACATTAACATAAATGAAGATCTTTTTAACTGTGTCTCGATTTCATTTTCTTGATGGTATTGTTCATAAATTCTGATCCCCCGGGTTCCATATGGCAGTAAAGCTGTTTGGCTATCTGGCATTCTATCAGCTCTGAAAATAGCATACTCCTCTAACCAAATCAGAGCATTGATGAATTTATCACTTCTTTTTCGATACTTTTTTTCTATCTAATGGTTTTGAATCTTTTCCAGTGTACATTGTTCACTTGTTTCTTTCGGTTGTTCTTTGCAACCAAATTTTTCCTAAAAAGGACCCCTCTTTAAATTTAAATTTATAGTCATGCATTGCTAGTTTAATTACCTTAGATTTTTCTGGAAGGTTTTGCATCTTTTCCAGTGTACATTGTTCACTTGTTTCTTTCGGTTGTTCTTTACAGGAGAAATCTAAAGACCGCAACACATTCAATGAGGACGTTCTTTAAATCAAAACATCATTTTGAGAAGCGTCCCTCTTACTTGGTACTTGAGATATTCGTTGTAACTTCACTGGAGATTTCTGAATGCCTGCTGATCTGAATTGACTATGTTTGCTTACGTCAAAGTGTTGAAAAGTTTTTCTATATGAGTTTATTGTACTGTCAAAATATTTGTTGTTTTGTTGAGAAGTCTTGATGAGTGATACTTCAACCAGATAACCACTAATAACGCTTCAGCTTTTCGTTTAGCTATGATTGTTCAGTAAATGGCTGGAATAAAGATGTCAAAGGTCAATCTATCGGAACTCTACGATGTTTTTCTTAAGTTCGCAACTGATAATCCGAAAAGTGCAGTATCGATCAGATTTGTATTTATTATGCGTATACAGAATTATAAATGTAATATATATTTATAATAATATAAGAAAGCAAACAATTGTTTTTAATAACTATTGGACAAAGGATTAAATGTTTTTAGATATTTGTAACTGTTTGTATTAAAGAATGATAAAGAATCAGCCTACTTTAAAATTGAACATGTTAATTGTATGCTTTCTATTTTTCATAAATTCATGAAAATTAAAATGTAAATTGTAAAAAATCATTGACTAGTTTCATAATATAAAATGAAAAAAAATGTTTTATAGATATAGAAATATGTGGTATGAGTGCGAATGAAACAATTCTTCATCCAAGTAACAATTGATAAAAGTAAACCATTTTGTAGTGCAACTATATGTGTTTATTTCCTAAATATAGTAACATAGTTATATTTTGTATAATGTCAATTTCATCATGGAACATATTTTCCCACAAATAATGGTCCATTAAGGGATGAATAAAAGTAAAACATTTGTGTTTCCATTTAAAAATCTATTAATGCATTAATTTAAGTTGGGAATATAAAAACAATATCAGGTCACGGTCAAAAAGATATAAACTTTTTTTGTCCTCAGAGCAAAAGTGGCAAAGGGCAGGGTTGGATTTAGCCATTTAAAAAAAGGGGGTTGCAACTATATTTCCCCATTCAAATGCAGATAAATTGTATTTCAACATTTAAGTTATGAATAAAATAGAAAAATAAGAAACATTATTGTCACATTTTCATTAAAAGTATTGTTTTCTAGTATAAATAATGTATTATTGTACATAAATATTTAGTAAAATATGTATATAATAAATAAATATTTGGAATTCATTACTTAACTTTGTCTCGATAATATAATTAAAAAAGCAATAGACATACTACATAGGATCCAAACCAAGGATTTTAATATTTTACATAAAAAAATCATGGTATTATCTATAACAGCAACTCAAAATTATATATTTTATAGGAATAGAAATGTAACATGGAACTTGAGGTCTTCATACTCCTTTATTTTACAATTATAGAAAAACCCACAATACTTGAGGTAACTATCAGGAGAGTTCATATGCCAAGTGCACAACACTTTCTACTGATAATTTTATAGATTAATTAACCATTTAGGTGGTAGAGTTGTTCGTTTACCTTTGCTTCCCTAATCCAGTGCACTTATATAGAAAATCTTGTTATAAAGCGTCAACCAATATGGGTAATATTGGATGTTAGGAGTTTTTGAAGCCTATTATTTGAAGAAATCATTTCTATTCCTACATATGAAAAGTCAAAGTTTTTGAGAGTGGAATCCCATTTATAATTTAAACCACTCTATGCTCTTTTAAGGTTGCATATTTAGCAACCTTAAATGTGCAGTATTTTATCAGTGGGTTTAATTTTCATTGTTTCAAATAGTATTTTTCTTTCATATGTCCTCACTGTAACTTCATTAAGGAATGATTTCATATATCCAATGACGTCATTGTTGTGATTTTTTTCTGGTGCATTTTAACTTTAAGGTCCCAATAGTCTCAACTGGAATTTATTTGAAACAACATTTGTCATAATGAAACATGTTCTGTTGGGAAGGGTTGATAGACACGTTTCTCAGTGATAGTTAGATATTGACACAAAACAAGAGCTTACAATCAGTGACCCCCTAAGATCAGCTGAGCGAAAATATACTACGATTAAATGGTGCTTCGTTACCTAGTTCATCTTCCTGGTGATTCCTGCATTACATTGGTTGTATCCTGGTCCATCCAGACATACCTTTTTGATTGTGAAGACAGAAGCTCTTTGCGGCCTGACAGATCCAGCCCCAACACCATTTGCCTGACGAAAGTGCGTAAAACTGAAAAAAAAAGGTTTATTAACACATCACCTTTAAAAAAAGAAAATACATGCAAATGACAAAGGCATACAGACAAGCAGAGGATTATCATACATGTTTAATATAGCAAGAACAATTGATGACTGGACTTGTTTCGATCCCAAATATTGCTAAATTCAACATGCAAGGAAATACATTTTGAACATTGTTTTCTTAAATCAATTAAAAAGTATGTAATGTATCATGTAATCTTTTTGATTCTCTTATAAAACCAATTTTAACATATAATGCTGAAATATCATACATGGATACATATCAATCTTATTATAGAGCAAAAGGCAGATTAAAATCTCAAAACAAAGATATAGATAATTTCCAATATTTGGATAAGACTCCCTTCGAAAAGGTTCATGTTAATTTCTGTAAATATATTCTAGGTACTAAAAAAACATCTGCTTATTTAGGTGTTAAAGCTGAACTTGGTGGACAACCAATAGAAAAATATATAAAAACACAAGCAATTCTTTATTGGGCTAGATTAAATACTGAAAACATAAACCCGTTACTAAAAGAAAGTTATACTCTAAGTAAACACCTTGATTCACAAGGAGTTTATACTTGGTCCACTTTTATAAAAGATTCAATATAAGAAATGAATATTGATATACAAAAAGTAATGTCCTGTCAAAACATGGAACAAGTTAACAAATTAAAGTCTTGGATTAAGAATATTGCAAGTAAATTTTATTCAAAACTACTGGAAAATAAAATAAATAGTTTGAACGAAAATAACAAACTTTTTCTTTAAAAAAATATTAAAGTCAAACAAGACCAAGAATTTTATCTTAAACATCAAAATTTTGAAACTAGACGTTTATTACCAAAAAATGGAATTAGTGACCATAATTTGCTCATTGAGAAGGGCAGATATCTAAAAATAACTCGAGACAATAGAACATGTCCAACTTGTAAAACCTTAGAAGATAAAAATCACTTTCTCCTCCACTGTTAAATTTATAATGTTTTACGTATAAAACTTTTTAATGACATGGCAAAAGATAATCCTATGTTTCCAAATCTATCTGATACACAAAAACTAGTAATCCTACTAAATCCTTCTAATATAAACCAAGTGAAAAAAAACAGGTTCCTTTATAAAACAGTCTTTAGAGCCGAGGACAGGGGACTCTTAGTTAGTTTTACTTGTATATATATAGATATGTGTGTGCTCAACTCAGTCATTGTGATAAAATGACAAATTTTGTATGGATTATACAGGAAAAACAACATTTTGTGAATAGAAACTAAACAAAATGATAGGATTGTAAAATAAATTAGGAAAAGATTGCTTTCAGACAATGCTTTGAGAATATCAAAAGAAAAAATAGGGTCACCGTACGTTTTTTCCGGCTTAAAGACAAAAGGAAAATTTCATGTAGAGGCCTTCAGAAAATGCACTTTTTAGAGTTACCTCCCCTTAAATTGCCAATTTGAAAATATTCAAAAAACAACCAAACATAATCTGCACTTGTAAAAATATTAATATTTATAAGTTATATTCTTATAAATTGGTTCTTTTAAATGAAAATTCACATTAAAAATCTGCATTCCTGCATCAAATTTTGCTAACTGGATAGAAAATATGGACCTTAGATTCTCTGTATTTTACAATCCAAGATGACGAAAGACACCCATACCACCTTAAATCGTATGCATTTACCTAAATATGAAATCGTGGAGCAAATTGCACACAGGAACCAAGTTCTGGTATGGGTACCAATGCACGTGTTGTTCATCAAGAGTTTTAAAAAAGTAAAATCACAAAAATAATAATAATGCCCTTGTTTACCCGAGCTGCGTTGATGGGGTCTCCAAGTAATCCCGGAGTACCATCGGTTGTTTTCGTAGGACGTATGAGGTACAGTAAAGGGGAGTAGGATTTATCAAAAGTACCAGGGTTATAATTTAGGAACATGAAAAAGCTATCCTGTTATGTATTTAGGGTTGAATTCTCTTCGAGGTCGGTGCTATTCCAGGTAAGGGTGTAAGGTCAGACCCGTAATGCTGTGTTTGATGTTTTTAGTATGAGCGTGCTTGTGGAGAATAAAGACGTGATTTTGTTATAGCAATAACAATTTTATAAATTTCCTGTTTACAAAACTTTGAATTTTCGAAAAACTAAGGATTTTCCTATTCCAGGTATAGATTACCTTAGCCGTTTTTGGCACAACTTTTTGGAATTTTGGATCCTCAATGCTCTTCAACTTTATACTTGTTTGCCTTTATTAATATTTTGATTTGAGCGTCACTGATGAGTCTTATGTAGACGAAACGCGCGTCTGGCGTACTAAATTATAATCATGGTACCTTTGATAACTATTTTTAATGATGTCTAATCCAGTTATTTAGTCCCCGTAAAAGGCAAGAACATCTCACGGTGGAGGATTTCAACTGGATTAATTTGTTTTGTAAACCACGTTTGACAATTCGTTTCAATGTTATACTGTGTAACTAAAATATTTTTGTGAATTACCACGAGGATCGATTTGCGTGCACTGAAGCGTGGCACTACAAGTAGGCGGCAAGCACATGGTTCTTACACAGACACAATTTTATTTCCGTTGGTTGTTGAATTTTTTGTACCCGAATGAGTCTTATTTCTAAAGCCGAGAAAAATCTCACCAACTTAAGTCCGAGGTTAGAAGATGTGGGAACTTTGAAAAATATACCTGTCGTTTTATCTGACAGTAAGGGAAGGTATTTAAAGGATCAGACTGTAGATAAACACCCTGAACGGAAAGTTGTATGGTGGATACATCCCGGCACGACAGTACAACAGAATTTACAATGGTTGAAAGAAAAAGCTGTGAAGACATTTCAGGACTTAGGGCAGATACACATTACTCTTTTTATATGGTTGGGCACCTGTGACTTAACATTCAAGACTGGTAAATATATTTTTTGAAATCATCTGATTTTCAAGTGGTAATAGATCTTTGCCAGGGTTTACGGGATATCTACACCTTTATACACAAGTTCCCAACAGTGCGACATATTTTTCTTCAAGTTCCGTTTTATTCTATATACTGGTGAAACAAGTTTCATAAACACCCTGACCACGACCTGTTCTTAAAGAAGGACGATATTCTACATGAGCAGTTAATAGAAGTGAATAAGTACATCATCACTTTAAACGATTTTTTAGGACAAAACTCACCGGATTTCAATTTGGACATTTTGGAATCCAAAAAACGGCACTGCGATCTGCAAACGAGTTATAGTACATCGTTCGCTCTGTACTTAGGTGGGATTCATCCGTCACCTACACTAGCGAAGCTTTGGCTTCTCAGACTTTGTTAAAGGTTAAATAAAGATTTTAATTAAAACATTTACCTAATTTTCACAGATTTTCAGGTTTGTATGTGAGAATTTATCTCGCTGCTCTTTGTATTGATACATGAACATGGTTGTATGTATAGTGGTTCAGTGTATGTAAGAATTAACTCGCTACACAAGGCATTAAACAAAGCGTATTACATTTAGACTGAAGTATACATATTAAAGCGTAATATCATTCTAGCTCGCTAGACCCACAACTGTTAATTTTTGCTCTTTATATTAAAATGGCATCTTATGAATGTGTATGTGAGAATTTACTCGCTACATGAATAGGGTAATCCTGATCGTTGGTAACATAATTTGTAAAAGACTTGGGGCAGATCAACTCTCGGCAATTCTTTCTGATGACGAGTACGATAGTGAGGTCGAATTTGGATTGATATCAATTAAGTCTTCTGAAACCCCACTACTGCCTCTACCCGTTTCTATATCACCATTGTCCCAGTACTCTGTCGATTCCCTAGAATTTGAACTTGAACAACCAAACTCTGTTCTATCAGACGAATTTTTGTCGCTAAATCAGCTTCGGGAGCCAGATATTAATTATTTACTTACTCCGTCCCCAAAACTACCTTTGAACTTTTCAAGATGTAATTCTACCCTAAGGGTGACTGGGGTATAAAAATATGGTCACTTGGTCTTCTCCCGACCGGCAGTAAAACGCTTGCCGAAGAGGGGCGTCCGTTTGGCTGTGCGGGATGTATCAAGTTCGCAGTCACGTCCGGTCAGAAGGGGGACGTTAAATCCGATGCCTCGTGTAAAGAGATTGTCACGCTCTTGGCACGTTAAGAACCCTTGCAACAACTCTTTTGAGGGGTCCGTAGGTGGCCTGTTGCAAGGCTAAATTTCTGTCCCTATCCAAGATACCCTCATTTTCCGGTGACAGTCCAAATTTCCCCGACCATTATCCCAGATGGCCTCTATCTTATCAACCTACAGATTGTGATCTTGTTCTCGTCCTGAATATGCATGAAATATTTGCCACTGGACGTTAAGCAACCAACAATAAATCAATCAATGTAATACCAATACCACCAAATTATAGTAGTCACGTTGGGTTGCATATGAAGTATAGACCAAAGAAATATTCCCTTGAATTTGACTGTTGTAGGAAATTAGTCCTACATTTCGTTGCAGTAAAAAAATCATGAGTTATAAACATACATCTTTGGTTTTTCAAATCACCATTCTTTTTTTTCTCTATAATATTTTGGAAACTAAAGTTTGTGTTTGTCAATGTTTGTAGACACAAGACCAGGAAACAGGGAGTTACTGACTATCCTTTTTGGTATAACTATGCCAACACTGAGCACTTGCCAAATCATACCCTGTTCTAACCAAAAAACATTGGAAAACATACCCTGTTCTAAACAGAAACATTAAATAACACCCGGTTCTAGACACGTAAAAATATGTAGACCCTGTTCTAGACCTTATAAATATAGATGCTGTTCAAGACTAGCTAGTCCAAATAATTATAACGTCTTGGATTTTTGCTATGACCCCTTCCTGCGTCAATGTAAGGTATAAAGAAAAAATATAATTGCCTTTCAAGATGTCATAAATATTTGGACTACAGCAGAGCATGAAAAAGGTAAAATCACAAAAATACTGAACTCAGAGGAAAATCAATACGGAAAGTCTATAATCACATGGCAAAATCAAATAAAACGCATCAAAAACGAATAGACAAGAACTGTCATATTCAAGACTTGGCCAACGCAACCCTGTTTTAAGCGGGAGAACATGATAAAGATACGCTGTTCTAACCATTAGGACATAAAAAGGGACCCTGTTCTAATAATCAGGGCATACTAGCGACCCAGTTTTGCGGCACACTCGTACCACTTAAAGTATAGGTACTCCCTTCCCCCAGTTTTCCAGGATCGCCGACTTTGCAGTATGTGCTTTGCTTATTGTTGAAGGACATGCAGTGACTTTTAATACTTGTTCATTCCTGTGTCAATTTGGTCTCTTTGGGCGAGGTTTCACTTGCGTTTATTAAATACAAAGTTAGGCTACTAAATTATTTTTTTTACAGTCGTTATGACCGTACAAAACATAAAACCTCATTACCTGTTCTTCTTGGTTTAAAGATAGTCATTGTATTTTTATACAATTACTCTTGTTGGTAGTCGCCACAATCACTGCTAGAATCTGCTAAACATTTGTCTTTCTCATCATTAATTACCGACAGAGCGGCAATTGTGCGTATCTTCTGCAGAATATCACTTGATGCATGATCTGAAATTGACTGAACTTGAAGATCCCTAAAATCACTGGTCTGTCCAGTCATAACATCATATACTAGTAGCTAAGAATAAAAAAAAAAGTTTAGCCATCTTGAGAAACGCTCAGCCGTACCAGTCTTCCTGCTAGCCTGTATTAAAAGTCAAGTCAGACAGGTTGTTGGCGCTAAGCCTTGACCGCCAATCATTCTTTATCATCTTCATGCTGTTTAAAATAAACAAGTATTTCTTAAATTAATCAATATGTTCAACTCAATTGAGAGAAAACAGTAACATAACTTCGAGACCACAACCTATAATAATTTTTCCATGGTAACTTTAAATCATTATCTTGAAAAAACATACACCAGTTGTTGAGTTCCATGTGGAGTCAAAGTTAAAGTCTGCATTGGTTTTACATTGGTTTGTGAGCATGTGTATCGGGAGTACAGCAGTTCTGTCCTAGAAGGTGAGGTGGAAAAAGACGAGAGTCAATTTGGACGGAAGGTGAAATACAACCATGGGAAGCCATCAGGGACAATAATTTGGATCGTCGGCTTAATAGAAAGAGCTAGCCATGAACTGGGGATTTACCCTGTCGATATCAGATCTGTCAATACTCTCATTCCTCCGATACAGAAACACGTAAAGCCAGGATACCGTATCTATTCCGACTCGTGGGCACCATACCAAACTCTTAATCAAATAGAACATTTTACTGTATGTGAACAATGAGACTGGTGAGATTGTGCATTGCTGTATCAAGGGGGCTTAGAAGTTGGTCAAGGACCATTTTCACCGTATTAATGGTTCCAATACAAATCTTTTCGTGCAACATTTAGCTGAAATCGTGTGTATTTGTTAATGATATGTCCAAGAATGATGACTTTCAAAGGTGAGTAGATATCACAGATATCAGAATCATTAGAATTTTGTTCTTTAAACTTCATTTGCTAACATTTCGAGGAACAAAGAAATACGTGATGCCTTGATGGTGAATCAGGATGTTATTGGTGATGCAAAGTTGTTGCCAAAGAATATTAGAAAAAATATTTTGGACTTGAGACGTGATTCAGTGCTTCTAATAGAATGGGCTTATGCAGGGATGGAAGTTGCATAGGGCATATAGAAGCCTTAATCATACTATTTGAAGTTGTATGGCTATAATGTCACAACGGGTCGCTATGAATATATTGATGGAACTGTCCGACATTATGTTCATCGAAGTCTCAAGACATTAGACAAGTTCATTTACCTTTAAACGCTTAACGGAATAAACCTCATAAATAATTTTCTATTTACCGTTTATTCCGTTAAGTTGTCCACGGAATAAACCTTAACAATGAATAAACTGATTTTCAAATTACTGTAAAGGAATGGTAAGCCTCGTTAATACGACGGGTGCCGCATGTGGAGCAGAATCTGCTTACCCTTCCGGAGCACCTGAGATCACCTCTAGTTTTTGGTGGGGTTCGTTTTGTTTATTCTTTAATGTTCTATGTTGTGTCATGTGTACTATTGTTTTTCTGTTTGTCTTTTTCATTTTTAGCCATGGCGTTGTCAGTTTGTTATAGATTTACGAGTTTGACTGTCCCTTTGGTATCTTTCGTCCCTCTTTTAATACGTATAATTTGTGTTGTAAACGTGCTGCATAATGCGGCAATGTAATAAATAGAATATTAATAAAATTGAGAATGGAAATGGGGAATGTATCGAAGAGACAACAACCTGACCATAGAACAAACAACGGCAGAAGGTCACCAACAGGTCTTAAATGTAACGAGAAAACCCGCACCCGAATGCGTCCTTCAGCTATTAAGTAAATCAATATATATTTTCTTTCAGGAGTCTTACCAGTGTGTAAATAGTGAATTTGTCGTGTACATTTTATTACTTTGTACAGGTTATTATTTGAACAAAAACTTTGTACAAGTAATTACTTGTATGATGCCATCATACAGGTTATTACTTGTATAAATATAATTGTACAAGTAATAACCTGTACAAATTTTGTGGAGAAAAAGATAATAACTTGTACAACTCACTATCTTTCGTATTCTTATAAATGTATATTGTGTTTGTTTTTCTGTTCTTATTTTCAAGTGTTTATCTGTATTATTTTGAAATGTTAGAAGTTTACAGTTGAACGAAGGACGCAAAGTAATAACATAAGCTAACCTGACACCTTGTGCAAATTAAGCAAAACAGCTAGATCCCACGTAAATACGGACTTCTGGTGCAAAGTGACTTTGTCGTTAAAATCAAAAATAAATTGGTACACTTCATTCATTTATTTTCAAAAATACATCATGACAAAAATTGCATACATAATATCATACATTGGAAATATAAGTCAGGCCTAATGGATTAAAAAACCTAATTGTTTGCACAAGACATGGAAACATGGCACCTTGATTTTTACAATAAGTTTATTTTTTGCTTTTACATTTGCCTGTTTACAGCCCCTCTCCCCCCGACAACTGCAGTAAACATGACATTGGCCACCACTTAAAGAAAGCAATTGTACTGCTTTGATGATGTTAACCTCTGTGTTCTCTGGTATGTCCAATATTGTCAATTCCTTTCTGTGAATCTTTTCAATTTGATTTCATCTCATGAAACTGATCATGATTCCAACTTTAAATTGTGTACCTATTTTATATCCATTTTCTGCAATATCAAGCACAACACCTTTGATGTTTTTACAGTCCATTGGACCACAGTCTACTCTCTGTACTGGTATTATGACATTGTCCCCAATTTCTAAATATTTTAATCGGCTTGTATTTGTTGGCCTGAAAGGGCTCGTTTTCTGGCAAGAGTTATTTGGAAATTTGTGTCTGTGTCAACTTCAGTTTCAGTGCTCGTTCTAGTTAAAACATTTATTTCAGTGTTTTGTCTAGATTAATTTCGGTTTCAGTGTTTGTGTCCAGATTGGTTTAAGTTTCAGTGTTTGTGACGATGTCATCAGTCATCAGATGCAATGTTATTATATTTAAGTCGTTTTTAATTTTTATCACGTTATTTTACTCATATTGATTTTTATTTGTAAATAATCAATTTGCTTTAGTCTAGAATTTTAGTATATTGAAGGACTTTTTGTCTTATTTTAAAAATATGCTTTAAATTGTAAAAATATTCGAACTAGCTCTCGCCGCGATATAGCCTTTTTGTGCTAATGCGGCGTAAAGCAACCAACAATCAATCAATCAATCAGATGCAATGGGTAAGTGAAAATACATCATAAAATCTTTCTTTTATTCATTTTATTTTATTCGTACTAAAGCGAGATCCATTGCAAACATATAGAAATATGGTCACTTTGTCTTCTCCCGACCGGCAGTAAAACGTTTCCCGAATTGGGGCGTCCGTTTGGCAGTGCGGGATGTATCAAGTTCGCAGTCACGTCCGGTCAGAAGGGGGACGTTAAATCCGATGCCTCGAGTAGAGAGAGTGCCAAGCTCTTTGCAAGTTAAGAACCCTTGCAACAACTCTTTCAGGGGTCCGTAGGTGGCCTTTTGCAAGGCTAAATTTCTGTCCCAATCCAATGGCAGTCGAAATTTCCCCGACCATCATCCCAGATGGCCTCTACTACAACAACCTACCTATTGTATTTATTGTTAACTTGTTCTCGTCCTGAATATGCATGAAATATTTACCACTGGACGTTAAGCAACCAAAAATCAATCAATCCATTGCAAACAGTTAAATAAACTTTACCGTTATGAGAGGGTAGGGGACAGAAACACGATATAGCCTAACTGTTTGTGATATGTCCATCCGTGACACATGTTTTGCCGAAAATAAACCTCGCCAGCTCCTCACTACGCCAATTGAAGTTCTGTATACAAGGCGGCGTCATTCAGTGAATGTGTAGAATTTTCATTGCAATATAGTGGTTTAGGGGATGGTAAATTAAAATTGAAAGACAAACAGCTGCATACATTAAAATCTGAGGTATACAATTCAACTAAAGGCATTAATGTTTAGGGAAACAATGCGACTAAGCAACCAAATTTTGTATTATTAAGACTAAATTTTCTCACAGTGTAGATACTACTATGTACGCTATCCGGAAGTCGCGATTTTCGAAGCGAGAACTTTTTTCATCACATTTTAGATTTGTTGGATATACTGAATTAAACGGTAAGTTGGACATCTGTACATTGCTTAATGATTAAATTAGCTGACATCAATATTCTCAAATGGTTTAGAATTATTTTCAACACATTCATTATTTGTCTCTTTGTCTTAATCAAGAGATTTTCAACTGCATCACAAAGGAAAATCAGTCGGTGAACCCACAAACAATCTGTTCACCCTTTTAGTGTACAAGTTAATGTATGAACCATACCTAATTAACTAAATAAAGTATATTTCAAGTGGTGGTTAAAAAGTTTCAACCAGATCTTTGAAGCCAGAATTAAGAAAAGTATAATTGTTTGAATTTCTCACTGTACGATCAGTCTCGCTTGTATATTTTGAAACTGTATGATCAGTCTTTATTTCACTGAATTCTAGTGGTGATTTCAAAGTTATATACGATACCTTAGAAGGTGGCATTTTTCTAAATAACACAAATATATTTCAATAAATTCACAACCTGAAAACTTATGAAACATGTTTAAGCCTGTTAGGGTGAAATTGACTTACTACATTAAGTATGAGGATGTTTAAATGTTGCTGAAATGAGAGGAAGGTTTGCTGTATATATAAATTTCAGAAATTCTGTTATACTTAAAACTGAACAAACACAGATTTAATTGTTATATAAATAATGCATGTATTTACACACATTCGAACTGGAGCCTATAATTGATCACGGTTCCTTCCCTTTGTTTTGGTTGTAGACCTGTCTCTTTGACACTCAATTGTACTTCTGTTCCACATTTCTTTTTAACAGGTGACAACAGTTCCGAAAAAATATTTCTGTTATACATCAGTATGTATGGTCAGATTATGTTTCTGTATGTGAGAGAGAGTTGTTCCCCTTTTGTCAGTACTTTGTATCTATGTTTGTGACGTCATCTTTGTCTCATTAAAATGTAGAAAATGGAGAAGATGTGTTTTTATGTGTCCGTATATAATCGCCTCCATCCATGCTACCAGAGCTATTCCCCTAGTCTGTAATATTACATACATTAAGTGTGAGTGATTCACTTTGTTGAATTATGATTATATTGTCCTTCTTAATTCCAGCAGTAATCAGTTTGAAGTTTTTTTAGGAAATTTGTAATAGATGGAGAAACACATGTTCCAGTTTGTTTTAGATTTATGAGTTTGGTATCTTTCGTCTCTCTTTTCCAACTTTCAAATTTAATTATTTCGAATCATGAAAACTTGACGTTTGATTATCCTGAAATCGTTCGTTTACTTGAATGCATTACAGTATTTATATTGATTTGAATTGAACATGTACATTTCGTTAACAATTTTCAAATAACAAATTCAGTGGACTAGATATTAATGAGGTGCCTCTCTTTCACCCCTCCTAAAGTTTTCCTCTTGGTCGACTAATACAAAAAATAGCCTGAATGTTTCTATAATGGGGCAGATGTAAATGAAAAATGAAGATAAAAAACATAGTCGACTCCCAAGGAAATTAAAACAAGAGTCTTTCACAAGACAGCAATCCAGATTTTTTTTTAATTTATTTATATTTTGCATTTTTCAATCTTTCAAGAACCATCTTTTTTGAACGTTGAATGTGAAAATCGTCAATATCATATTAACCTCCTTGTAAACATCAGTAAGAACATATTAAAGTTTGAGAAGTTGTATGATTGGACGATTCATGAGTTTACGCACGAACAAAACTGGAATCAACATTTTTAAATCTCATCATCAGAAACAGTAAAAATCGTCGATATCAAACTTGACCTCCATTTAGGCATCAGTAACGACAAATTAAAATTTAAAAAGCTTTGATCAAACTGTTCATGCGTAAAAGGCATGGTCCATGTTTGTCAGCATTCTAACATCGCCAAAATAATATAAATAAGAAGATGTGGTATGAGTGCCCATGAGACAACTCTAAATACAAGTCCCAATTTATTTTAAATCTTTAGTACAGCGGGTTTCATGAACCGTTTTAATGGTCGCACACACCTTCAACATACCAACCGATTTTTCTGTTGTATTATTATTTTCACAAGTTGCTACGCGAATATCAAAAGCAATCAGTACAATCGTTTTAAGTAAACTGATAAAATCCTTTTCAATTTAAATTCATTCGTTATTGATAGATGTTATGATTCCTGTATACTTGCCCAAATTAAATCACATGAATTCTCCCCTCAATGACGGACGGTGTAAATCGTCTTTTACTATTAATTGGTTTTGGCTTTTAACTAGCTGTCAGTAACTGCGAGTACTCTCAAATCGTATTTTCTTGTTAATTCGACCTGTTGATACTGTTTATAATGCTGTTTTGTTATTATTTATTTATATGGATCTTGTCTGTACACCAGCTTTGATTATTTGTAATATCTTTAATTTTTCACTTATTCTTACAACATTTGTATAAAATTCAAGATTATAAAAAAACGGTTTTTTATAAAGTGAACATTGATTGGTTAAATATTTCTCAGTGTGTTTGAATTTGTTTGTTAGCTTTTGGGTCATGAATGTTTGTCTCTAATATTTAATTTACTGTGTATTTGTATTCCGATATCGCAGATCAAATTTATTCGTTCATTGTGTAATCATACGTTTTTTGATTGAGTTAAGTCTGCCAATTGATATTTTATTGTATGTTTTTTCTATGTTGTGATGCTATGCTATTGTTTCAGAAAAAGGGAGAAGGTTTGGATCCATTCAAACGTTTAATCCCGCTGCAAATGTTTCCACCTGTCCTAAGTCATGTACAGTAGTTGTCGTTTGTTTATGTAATATATACATGTTTCTCGTTTTGTTTATATAGATTAGACCGTTGGTTTTCCCGTTTGAATGGTTTTACACTAGTAATTTTGGGGCCCTTTATAGCTTGTTGTTCGGTGAGCCAAGGCTCCGTGTTGAAGGCCGTACTTTAACCTATAATGGTTTACTTTTTAAATTGTTATTTGGAAGAGAGTTGTCTTATTGGCACTCACACCACATCTTCCTTTATCTATTTAAAAATGTAATAGCCAACTGCAACGATACACTATTACAAAGCCCCTAAGCAAATCGTGTGCTGTTTACGCATTTGATTTTAAATAAGACCCATCTGACGGAACATAAATACAATTAGTTTGCCGTCTACAAAAATCATCAAAAACAAATTTGTATTTAAGGAATGACCGTAATATTATTTGAATAATTTAATTCTAATTTCCATTTTAAACTGTAGAAAACCATTTAAAAAAGTTGATGACGTCACGGTTACATGACTAAATCATGTATTTGGGCTCATAACATAAACGTCAGCCAATCAGAAAACGCGTTACATCCAAAATTAAATTATTGTCTGATGAAAGAAAATACACGTTTAAGTTCCCTGGACAGTTCATAATATCACATAGACACGTACATACCTTCAAATTGCCGTTGGTTTTTTTTCCAAATCATGACTGATCATACAATCAAAACATCTGAAATCGCTTCTAGAATAGTCAGTTCTAGACTGGTCGTTCAGTAATATATTTTAGGATCGTCATGAAAAACATTTTTTTGGGTGGAAATAAAAATATTCTTCTCAAATACGAAAAGAATATTGAAACATTACATATTTAACTGTACACTGATGCAAATATTTGCAATGAAGATTATTTGCTTTGTACTACGGGAGCAAAATTGTCCATCGATTTCACTTTTTTCTATCAAGTTGGTGTGATGCACACGCATATTTTATATTCTAATGCATGTTTTTGTTACAGTTACCCATATTTATGATGCTATACATACCTTGAAGATGTTCAAAGCACTTTATAGATAGGAGTAAACAAATGTTGAGAAAAGTCACCGAAGGCAAAACCGTCCTGTTTGCCAGTTGGAAATCATCGCTTCGAAATCGCGACTTCCGGATAGCGTACAGAATAGTATCCACACTGTGCTTGTGGTGTCAGAGAGCCACACTATCAACCAAAATGTGTACCCCTGAAATAGAAGTACTTTCACATATTAAAACAAAAGATAAAGAGGTACACAACTTATTTCTAAGAAAAAAATGTTTTTAACGTTTACAAGCATTTGTATGCACATGTACTTAGAAGAAAAAAGCGTATTGTCAAATTGTTTAATCCCTGTTAATATGTGATATGTTGTAGCTAGCAAAGACAGGTATAATAAGAAGGAGATATCTTATAACTGTCAACAGCAATGGATTAACAATTAATTAGATTATGAAAACATGTATAAGCTCTTATACAATTTCTTTAAACTTGAAACTGTTATAAGAAATACCTTTGGGTGTTTAGCTTTAAGTCTCTTCTCAATTCGATTGCATTTTGTGGCGTATCTTCTATCGATTTGTCTTTATTGCAGCTACAAGATGCCGGTGTTCTTTTTTTATAATAATCCTGGTACCTTTGAACACGACTTGCAGAGACTGGGTCTTGAAAATGACAATTTTGTTATCTGATCGGACATTCTTCTTTTCAAAATGCCCATCTTTGTAGAGAGCCTGGCATTTTTCGGACAATCTGTATATGACCTGCTTCACTTCTGTGTAAGCAGACAGATTTACCATATCGAATAGAGGAAATAAGGAATAAATTTGTTAACTTGAAAAAAAAGTTTATGTGTAATGTTGTTGCACGTAAACTAATACTTTAAAAGGTATCGGACATTCCATACGATAACATAAATATGAAAGCGGCATTAGTTTAAACATAATATGAATCTGCCCGATAATGTTGCTATCTCTCTTGAATAAGACTATCTATTCCTAAGATTACAGAATGATTATGAGTGGTATTTGTAAAAACGAATGACATTTGAGGACGATTGTTGCTTACTTTATTTTGGCATATGATAACAAGTTTTCGTACATAAGTGTCATTGAATTGTATCCATCAATCATTATTAATCTCTTATTAAAGTGATAAAAATGGAAATATTTTAATATTATTCTTTCTGACTTTATGATGTTAGATAATAATTCAATTTTGTGACTTAGGAAACTTTAGGTTGCCTACATCAACAGTGGTAATTTTAAGAACAATAATAATTTTATGCCTAGAATTCAGGATTTTGAGTCTTAATTTTTTTTTGAAATCTAGGGGGGGGAGGTGGGGAGTGGTAGAAAATATTTAACTTGTATAACAGTTCAATAAATTCACCAGCATCATATTTCTTTAAGATAAATTTTCAAAAATCGACCAAATTATTGCCTTTTTTAACCAAATAACGTACTTTCAAGTAAATTCTTGCCCACACATCGTGTAATCACCAACATCTAGTCATATACATCCTTAATAAAATTATATACAAACATATAACAATTACTTTTATATTCTAAATTGTTTTAAGTTATAAAACTTACTTGCTAGTTTGTATAGGAGATTCAATGCTTCCAGTTTTAGCTTCCAATTTAAAATTGGAATCTTCAACTGTCAAA
This sequence comes from Mytilus edulis, assembly GCF_963676685.1. Lineage (NCBI taxonomy): Eukaryota > Metazoa > Mollusca > Bivalvia > Mytilida > Mytilidae > Mytilus > Mytilus edulis. The sequence continues at coordinate 9,250,488 of NC_092354.1, forward strand.
ATTTTACAGCCGACTTTTGACGAACATTTTTTTCGGGTCAGCTTTTGATCAGCATCGAATATCAAAACTGTGCCACAACAATTATCATCACAATGATGATCTAAAAATCAAAATAAATAAAATAAAAAAGCATGCACTATTGTAATAACTTTCCCAATGTATCCGAGAATAAAACATTTTGTCAACTATAGACGACATAAATAACAAAACTATCGATTGAAAATTACTCTCTCGGATAAAAGCCATAAAAAGTACAAGGATGCCTAACTCGCACTATCAATTTCCATTTTACTTTTATGAGTGTTCTTAACTGCTACTTCAGCATCACATGTATTAACATCTGCTTCTTTACTTTAATGAGTGTTCTTAACTGCTACTTCAGCATTACAAGTGTTCACATCTGCTTCTTTACTTTTACGAGTGTTCTTAACTGTTACTTCAGCATCACATGTGTTCATATCTGCTCCATTTGTATCCAGTTTCTTGATAGTGGTCTATAAAAAAAAATTGATTTAATTTTCATTGCACTATTAAATATAGCATGACACATTTGATAAAACATTTGGTGACTTGAACTATGAATAATAGTATATATGTGGTGTTTTTAATCTATCACAGTTAGTATCAAAATGTACCTGTGATATGAAAGTCTTTGAACAGTCACTTGCTGATTTTATGCTCACAAACAAAAAGAAATTGTGTTTTAATATCTATTATTTGTCAACAATACATAAGTGACTGTCATAATCTTATGCCAGATACAATTACGGTTAAAATCAGAGTCTGATAAATCCCATATAGAAGTTATAAAAAAAACACAAATAGACAAATTCAACATAGATAATGATCTAATTAAAATGCAATATGCAGAAAATGCCACTTCTAGAGATTAGTTAAATAATGCTTGCAATGAATATCAAAATATGCTCATAATCATTTCAGGACTAGAAATAGGTTTTTTCTCAGTTTACAAGTAAGACCTCCATGGAGTCTTGGTATGGTTCAGAAAAAGCTTATATTCTGCAGATCATCTTGTTCATGTGCAGGTAAGCAATGCTTATTTTATTTAATTACTATTTAGCTTTTGCATGTTTTTGCTCTCGACTTATTTAAGTAGCGCTTTGCAGTAATTTATATAAGGTATTATTCTTACAAAAAGTTACAAGTCCAATATTAATTGACAATTAAAATATTTTATTGTATTGTATTGTTCATAATTGTCAAAAATGTCCCTATCCAATATACCCCCTCTTTCCAGTGGGAGTTATCGCAGATGGCCTCTATTGTATCAACCTAACGTTTGAATTTATTGTGAACTTGTTTTCGTCATGAATATGCATGACATATTTGCCACTGGACGTTAAGCAATCAACAATCAATCAATCAACTTACACGGAAAATTGGTCAGAGGGTTCGAATTCGCTAAGTGATTGAGTTTTTGGACGTTTCTTTTCCACGTTACATATGACTCTACGTAAAGCTAAGTCATCAGCCTCTGCCTATTTCTTGGGACTTAAACGACGTACTTTTTTCTGTTCCTCACTGTCTGACAAAGTATCAATGAGATACTAAATTCTGAGCCCGAGTCTATACTGAGATATGCTTACTAACCTAAATACAGCAGATGAAAGCTGTAATAAGCTCTTATATAAACTCTGAGTCATACTATATAATTGACTTATTAAACTCCGGGATCCTGAATAGGATCTAATTATAGAATAAGAAATTTAAATAGTTTCCCTTTTCAATCATAGTTATATCATTATATAACTGCAAAGCTTGAGCTTTCAAAAATGTCTGCAATATTTTTACACACTGATCATCACTCCACAAATTAATGGTACGACAATTTTCAAATTGACTTAACCAATCTTGTATCTCCATTTGTTTACCATCAAAGCAAACAGGAGTTAAAATCGGCTTATTTGGTAACTTGCCGGAGTGTGTGACCTTGTCAGCGGTTTTTAACGCGCAGAAGTTGTCTCGGTGTTGCCGATAAGCGTGTTTGTGAACTCCCTTTATTTGTATCCCGGACTGTCACAAAAGCATCTCAAGCTCCTCGTACCTCTGTTGTGTCATACTGATCTTTCAGATAGGTACTCTCGTACCTAGGACTAGGGGCCTTCTTAATTTGACTACTAGTATGTGGTGATGGAAAACGCTTCGAAGTAGAGTTATATTTCTCAATCCGATAGGGTAACTCTCTTGTACTCATCCATATCTGAAATAAGCCTTCTCCGGGGTATTGAACCTGCATTGTCCCATCTTGTGAACAGGAAAACTAGGTGTGCCTGTACCCAAGTCATGAAATTTAGCCCTAAGCTCAACCTCAGCGAGATACATTCTCTTCAATCTTTTGTTTCATTTCCCGCAACTCCTTTTTAATCTCTAAGCAGGGCAATCCCCAAGGGTGACTGGGGTATAGAAATATGGTCACTTGGTCTTCTCCCGACCGGCAGTAAAACGCTTGCCGAAGTGAGGCGTCCGTTTGGCTGTGCGGGATGTATCAAGTTCGCAGTCACGTCCGGTCAGGTAGGGGGACGTTAAATCCGCTGCCTCGTGTAAAGAGAGTGCCACGCTCTTTGCACGTTAAGAACCCTTGCAACAACTCTCTGAGGGGTCCGTAGGTGGCCTGTTGCAAGGCAAAATTTCTGTCCCTATCCAATATACCCTCCTTTTCCGGTGGCAGTCCAAATTTCTCCGACCCAGATGGCCTCTATTGTATCAGCCTACCTATTGTATTTATTGTGAACTTGTTCTCGTCCTGAATATGCATGAAATATTTGCCACTGGACGTTAAGCAAACAACAATCAATCAATAAATTTAAGCAGGGCATACATGAGATTTTTTTAATATTTACCTGTAGATGCATCTTCTTAAGTGTACATATAATAATCATACCATCTTGCTATATGTTGCCTTTATACGGGCATCTTTTGATTATGTATCCCTTCCTGCTTCTTATCAAGTCCTCGTTATGTGCAATCGGAACGTTATGTACTTTTTTCATATGTCTCCATATGTTGATGACTGATTTTCTACGTAGCTGACAACTTTGCGGTTCCCGCATTCGTTTTGGTAGTTTGTCTGTCGTCGAATTCTTCGCAAGGGGTGTGCTGGTGTTGGTCTTTTTCTTCTTAATTGGAATTACATCCTCCCCGTCTGTATCTGTTTCTCTAACCATTTTTCTCTTTTTCTGTCCTCAAATGTTATGGCGTTGCCGTAAACCTTAGCCAGAAATATGGTTGGTTTACACTCTTCGCCCAAATCTGTTCCACTTTATTCTTAGCTGAAAATATAAATGCATTCCAGATTATCTAAAATATAATAATTTTTTTTTTCAAAGCCATAGGTATTGTTATTCTATTAGCAAATTTATCTATCATTATCAATATTATACACATCAATAACACTTAATATGATTGATCTTTACATGATTAAGGCACTTTGTTTTTATATCTTAATTGTGTTATATTATGACAATTCAGATCTTTTTAGCTTACTTTGTTCATTGCTGAAAAGTCATATTTCAACACATAATTGCTTATATCTACATCATTTGGTCTTTGGTTGAAAGTGTTTTCATTGGCAATCATTTTTTTATATATAGATTAAACTGTTGGTTTTCCCCCTTGAATATTTTTTAACTAGTATTTTTTTAGGCCCTTTATAGCTTGCTGTTTGGTGAACAAAGGCTCCATGTTGAAGCCATACATTGATCAATAATAGTTTTTTTCTTTTACAAAGCATGACTTGGATAGAGAGTTATCTCATTGGCAATAATACCACATCTTCTTATATCTATCAACATATTTTTATATTCTATTTTCTTTCTTACATAGCCAAATTATTGATAACTCCTTTGAATCTCAAAATTCAATTAGTTTTAGTATATGTATGAACTTAAATGTTAACAATGTTATTATTATGAAGTAATATTCAAAGGATAATAAAATATAAAAGATCAACCCCTGCATTTAAGAAGGAGGAATTTTCATGGTGAAAGAAGCAAACCTTTTTGCACATCAATCTCTGTTTCTGTTAGCATGGTTAGGTCAGTTGAGTCTGAAGGAACAACAAAATAATAAGATAAATATAAATTATTTGGCAATCTAAAAGTGAAATATTCGTCTTTAATTATGTACATAATTTTTTTTTTAATAAGGAGAGATATTTCCTGTAAAAACACTGCAATTACATGTACACTAAGCAATGAACAAATAACATTGAAAATTCATGGAATTGCAGAATATGATTTGAATATATGAAAACAGATAAAGATTTCTACTCTTACTTCATTGAGGAGAATAACTTGTTTCATTTGGTAAGAATTAGAATATAAGGTTATTAGCTTTCCATCTTGTCCTTAAAGTATTTATCACTCTACAACTTTGTTAAATAATAAATCCATTCTATATCCAGATATATATCATTCCAATTTGTTTACAAAATCAAAATTTCAGATGCTTTGTTGTATTTACAGATAAATTCTCTAACAAAATCTATACACAGGCAGAGAAGCACCCTCATACAATTTCTATTGTGTAAAAAGTAATGTGGTCTTTGAAACATTAAGCATTTGATATATGACATTTATCTAAGAAATTGTGATTTCATTTCATCAATTGTGGGAAGCTCATTGTTTGTTCTTTGTTTAAGGACATTTAAAAATTTTAAACAATCACCTTCTAATGTTACATTTGATGATCCAACTTGATCTGTAAAATTTATTCATGCTATTATTTCTGTTACATTACCAACAATTTTGATTATGCTTGTTAATATCAATAGTAAATCACAACTACAACAACACATATTATTATACTTCACGTTAAAATGCCATATTTTGATTGGCTAAGAGAAGGGTGTCAATTTACTCTATCACATGGCTGAGCAGGTGACAATTTTTTTTAATGTTACCCTCTCGTCTAGACCAATCAGAAATCGACAACACTGTCTGTATGTAGTGTCTGTAGTTAAATACTGTCTGTTTGTACTGCTGTGGTTATTAGTCTTTCAGATCATAGGTATAAAAAAAAAATTTGACTGATCCAGAAACCATTCTCTTGACATATATATGATGAGGCAGTTTCATATACATCCATGTGGTGTTCACTTTTTTCATGGACATTTAGTACAACAATAATTAGCCTTTTTCTAGACCAAAGCATTTTTACTGGTCTTTTAGAATTTTGGAATCACTGGAAATTATAAACAAAAACAAAATTTTAATGCATACTTTGATCACTTGCTGATATAGGCCTGTTCTGCTACTTGCAACAATGTGCTTTTAAGTGCTCCCTTTTCCCTTTGATTTCTTGCCAGCATTAAACATTTCTTTTAAAATGTCTCTTTTTTCTTCATTTATATTTATTCTCTGAAATAATAAAAAAAAAAGATTTGATAGACTGGTGTACAGAAATTGGAATAAAACAAATTATTCAAATCATTATTATTTGATTATGTAATTAAAAGGCTCTTTGAATAGACCTATCATAGCCAATAATATTTGTTTTGATAAAGTCCTCATCATTCCATGTAAAGACATTACAAATAATTGTAATAGACCACTAACACAAGTCATTTTAAACAAAGAAAAATTACAAATTTTCAGCAGGCAAAATTTTGTATTTCCATGTTGTCACTGAAGGGGCAATTAAGAATTTCAGATCCAATCGTTTATGGTAATATTCTTTACAAAGCATAAAAATGTCAGTATTCGCATCAAAAGCAAACTAAATCTTTAACCAGACTTATTACTCGTGTTGTTTATTCTTTAGTTTTCTATGTTGTGTTATGTGTTCTATTGTATTTCTGTTTGTCTTTTTCATTTTTAGCCTTGGCGTTGTCATTTTCTTTTAGATTTATGAGTTTGACTGTCCCTTTGGTATCTTTCGTCCCTCTTTTTAGGGACTCTGCGATTTTTTAAAAGTGAAATAAATATACAAAAAGCATGTATTATTTGAAATATATAGATGGTAGAAATATAATAGGACCAACATTTGTCTTTATATGTTTGACCTGTGACCCCAATCATCTGCTTGGTATTCATGAAAATATTCATTTTGTCTGCCAACATTTTAATTTACCATTAAAAATACTTTAAGACATAGTAATATAAATACCACAGCACACGTCATACACAGAATGAGCAGAAAGATTTCATAAAATTAACTAATTTTAATAATGTATGATAATTGTCCATACAAATCTTAGTTTGCACAGGGAAATATGCATGGGAAATTAAAATAGTTTATTATTACAATTGATATAATTCAATGCATGAACATTTTGTATTTGAATAAATTTATCTGGTTGTGGATGAAAACGCCAACTATCACACAAGTGCATGAGTCTTACCAACTAAGAAATGCTTCATCATCTGTAGATTGATTTGTTTTATATGAATCCATTTGTGGTTTTGATTTTTCTTGCTTCAAAATTCAGTGGCAAGTATTTCATATATGCGCGGGTACTGAGATAGAAATTTTGTAATTTGCTTATGGTCTTAAAAGATTAAGGATTGCGGGATGAATGACAGAAAGACTTCAAACGTATCATTGTGAACTTGCAGTCAGTAACTGCAGGTACTCTCAGATCTTTACCTACTATTGTTTTTTGGTTGTTGGGATGTACCCGATCACGTCCAATCTGTTTGTTTTTATGTTATAGTAGTTAATTTCCAGTTTTGGACAATTTTTCTTTGTTAAGTTTGTCTGACATTATACACATTTTCTTGATGACTGACGTTCACTTTACCTAAGTTTAATGTCCACTTAAAAATTAAATCCCTTTGGTATGATTTTAAGTCTATCACAGGTTTCCAAAAATGAAAGATGGCTTCAGTAGCGGCATTTCTTTTCACATAGTTTAAAAAGTCTTCTACTCCAACTTTCAATGTCCCCAACAGATTGCAATTGTGTGTTTTCCATGCTGTTTACTGTCTATATATAAAGTCTGAATGATTGTACAATAAAAACTATAACACAAATTTCCATACGTTTCGGCCATTACTGCCTTGTTCATTGGAATAAATTACAACATTGAACAACAATTACATCGCTTGGATACATTACGTTAAAATAACTTCTATGACGTTCATTTGCCGCGTTTTTTCGCTTTTTTTTAATATAAATATTTTTATTATCGTTCATACATTGTGTTCAGTCCTTCAGGTTTTAAAGTTTTCATTTTTTTTTTCACATTCTATGCATTTAATTGCTGTAGGCAACAACACACATTGAAGAGAAAACGATTTAAAGAATTATTATAGACACGATGTGCCCATCTAAAGTCTGTTGTAAATCAGTTGTTGTTGTTTGTTGATATGTTACATGTACATATTTATTTTTGTATATTTTCATGCCCCATTGATGGGCATTATGTTTTCTGGTCTGTGCGTTTGTTCCTCTTTGGTCTGTCCCGCTTCAGGTAAAAGTTTTTAGTCCAGGTATTTTTTATGTTGCACCCTCGGGGACGAAATGTCCACCAGCAGTGGCATCGACCCAGTGGTGTCAATAGTTATCATAGGTACCAGGATAACGAAATTGCAGTTCTATAGCACCCGTCTGTTGTACAGCACCTGCCTGTGGTACAGTACCTGCCAGTTCTACGGCACCTGCCTGGTACAGAACCTGTCAGTAGTATAGCACCTGTCAGTGGTATATAACCCGTCAGTGGTATAGTTCCTGTCTGTGGTACAACTCCTGATATATACACATATATTCCTATACCGTGAACTATCAGTCCCACTAAGTGGACCTTCAATTTTCACATTGCACTAGTAAACTTGCTGGCAGTTTTGTTTTGGATTGGTCCATCGCATCTACGATGATTGATAGATATGCATCTGGACTTTTCTTTCCCTTCTTTGCATCTTTGTAGTATTTTCAACGTTCTGCACAAAAAAAAAAAAAAAACATACATGTAGTGTTATACATTTTATCCAGATGAGTATAAACATTAAGGAGTTATGGGTATGCAATTTAATAAAAATCATATTTAAATTTATGTTAACAGCAGAAGAAGAAATACAATAAAAGAACTTAATGACTAATGATGCATTAGAAACAGCAAATAACACAGACTTGATCTGTTTATATCGTTGTAAAGGGGGTACAAGTTACAAAGACCGGCTATTGACCAAATAATATCATATAAATGCTGCAAAATTGTTATAGGAAACTCAAATTTAAGAATTCTGAAATATTTTATTCTCCTTATTGCTTGGTCTACATGAATGCGCCTGTTTGCAATATCTTTTGTAAATTGTACCTCAGGACATTTGAGACACACCATCTCTCACAGGGGGCACTAACAGTTTAGTCGAAAGTAGTGCAAACCTTTCCTCAAATCTGAAAAATCCTATCGGCCATAACCTTATCATAAGGCTCCATGACTTGAAGAAACCCACCGTTGTTGATTGAATTTGTCAATTGCCCTTCCGCCATAGGCTTGTGAAACATAATTTATCATTCCTGATGGAGTGATATTAACAAAAAACTTTGCTGCTTGGTGGTGATTGTAATCACTCCAAGTAAGTGCCTGATATTTCTAAATAATTTGACCTTTCAATAAAAACCTCGGTACAATCTATAATATGGCGAACATCCTGGAACCTTTTGTTTTTTAAAGATAGTGGTAAACCGGCCCTTACAACCTCCTTTTAGACACAAATTGTCCCAGTATACAATTAAGCACTCTTATCCATGTCGCAAAGACATTAGAAACTGTTGCTGTTGATACACCAAATCGATCAGATGGATCGTCCGACAACAAACATAATCTTAATTTCATTAGGGTTAGCAAAACATCTTAACGCAAAGATAATGTTCGCTTAAAAGTTCTCAAATTTGCTTTATATTTCAAAGTATTAACGCAAAGACACGAGATAAGTTTGTTTTTTTTTGCAATATATATTTAATAAGTATATTTTATATATGATATGATTTTTAAAATAAAATAAGAAAATAGGATTAATTATAGAAAAAAAACACCATTCTAGATATTCTAAACTTTGTCCAACTCCTTTTTTTGCACTAAAAAATGACCCTGAATGACCCAGGTTACGTACTTTAATTGGAACGCCCTAATTAAACATGTTTTAATGCATCTGCTAAAGATGGATTGTCACGACCTTTTTATGGGCGGAAAGATAGATTAAAAAAATGCATGACCAATAAATTAAATTTAATTTCGGTTGATGTTCTTTATCTGTCATAGATGTTTAATAACAAAGGACACGAATGACAGACGTGTGATATAATGGGTGTTTTTTTTTTTATTGAATTGACTATAAATACAGCTGAAAAATATCAGTATTTCAAACTAAATAAAACCTCCCTGTTCAGATGTGAAATAAATAACAACAAAAATATCCTGATTGTTTTTATTGATCTTGTCACGACTTTTTCGATTTCTTTTTAAAAAAAAAATTCTTACTCTTTCTAATATATGTAAATGAACAACTTGTGTTTCGATGTGTATGAATGTGTTACTGTTCGTAGTTCTGATTAATCTGCCCGGTATGAATCTATCTTTTTCAGATAGAAGAAAAATGGCAGCAAATTTAAATATCTATGATGATGATTCCATTTCAACGTGGGGCAAGTAAGTATCTACCTAAATTTTCCTTTGTTGAATTTGTTTTGCACACATTCGTTTTACTCAATCTAAAGTCTCATTAATAATCAATTTAAATTTTTGAACGATTGAAACAATTTGTCTTTTCCATATCATAAAACATATTTCAATAAGTGTAAAAGATAAAGATGAATGATTTATCTTTTAATTCCTTACAGTTCTCATATGAATCGATTCCTGGAGGACATGCCGGGATTCGATGACGAGGAGAGGGGAGTGGAAAGCAGTCCCATCCATTTCTTTTAAATCCAAAGTTTCGCTAATTTCTTTTCTTTTCTAGTACTTTTTATGTCAATATGAACAGCATTTTACTTAATATCGGAGGTTTTTTTTGTCAACAATTCCCAAGTTTATTCTCGCCTGAATGAAAATGTTTCTTTCCAACATGCTACACATTATTTCTTCTTTTATTTCTTTTTTTTTTCGTTTTCGGTTGATAAATTTGTATTTATTATCTTAAACAAAACAAAAAAGGATTTGCATACATTTTATCTTAGTTTCAACATGTATATTTTCCAATCGTATTTCAACTGGTGAATTTAATAATATATTTTGGTTACTGTTCTTTTTTATGGGATGGAACAGAAAAAACATGACCAATTTAAGGTAACATCAAATACAATTATCAATACATATTAGAAAATTGTCTTGGTCAAATGACCGCTTTTAGGTAACATCTATTTTAATTATCAAAAAAAATGTCAAATTTACAGTAAAATGTCGAAAAATCATCAAAAAACCAATATCAGATTTGCTGTTGTATTATTTACAATTATCTTCAGAATATGGTCAATTTAAGGTAACTTCTGAATAAATTATTTAAAAAGCGGTAAATTTTCTAAAAAAAGTATTACAGTTTTATATGAAGGTTTGATTGGTTTAAATGGAATTCAAATGCAACTGTCAATACATATTAAAAAGTATATCGGTTACATGACGAATTTAAGGTAACATCAAATACAATTATCAATACATATTAGAAGATTGTCATGGTCCGATGACGAATTTGTGGTTACATCAAATACAATTATCAGTACATATTAGAAAATTGTCTTGGTCAAATGACCGATTAAGGTAACATCAATTACATCTTTCAAAAAAATTGTCAAATTTACAGTAAAATGTCTGAAAATCATCAAAATACCAATATCATATTTGCTGTTGTATTATTTACAATTATCCTCAGAATATGGTCAAATTATTAGGTAACATCTGAATAAATTATCCAAAAAGTGGTAAAATTTTCTAAAAAAGTACTACAATTTTATAATGAAGGTTTGATTGATTCAAATTGAATTCAAATACAATTGTCAATACATATTAGAAAGTATATCGGTCACATGACCAATTTGTGGTAACATCAAATACAATAATCAATACATATTAGAAAATTGTCTTGGTCAAATGACCGCTTTAAGGTAACATCAATTACATTTATAAAAAAAAATGTCAAATTTACAGTAAAATGTCGAAAAATCATCAAAATACCAAAATCGAATTTGCTGTTGTATTATTTACAATTATCCTTAGAATATGGTCATTTTAAGGTAACATCTGAATAAATTATCCAAAAAGCGGTAAAATTTTCTAAAAAAGTATTACAATTTTATAATGACGGTTTGATTGGTTCAAATTAGTTCAAATACAACTGTCAATACATATTGAAAAGTATATCGGTCACATGACCAATTTAAGGTAGCATCAAATAAATAATCAATACATATTAGAAAGTATCTCGGTCAAATTACCAATTTAAGGTAACTTCAAATACAATTATCAATACATATAACACAGATGTCTTGGTCAGATGACCGGTTTAAGGTAACATCAATTACAATTATTAAACACATTGTCAAATTTACAGTAAAATGTCTAAAAATCATCAAAATATCAATATCAGATTTGCTGTTGTATTATTTTTAATTATCTTCAGAATATGGTTAATTTAAGGTAACATCTGGATAAATTATCCAAATTGCGTTTAAATTTTCTAAAAAAAAGTATATTACAATTTTGTAATGAAGGTTTGAATGGTTCAAATTGAAGTCAAATACAACAGTCAATACATATTAAAAAGTAGATCGGTCACATGACCAATTTAAGGTCACATCGAATACAATTATCAATACATATTAGAAAATTGTCTTGGACAAATGACTGCTTTTAGGTAACATCAATTACAATTTGCAAAAAAAATGTCAAATTTACAGTAAATTGTCGAAAAATCATCAAAATACCAATATCAGATTTGCTATTGTAGTATTTACAATTATCCTCAGAATATGGTCAATTTATAGTTTGATGTTACCTAAAAGCGGTCATTTGTCCAAGACAATTTTGTAGGAATGAATCATGTAAATAAAAGCATTGAATTCCACAGAAACATGACTAATTCTTTATTTACATTCCACATTTGTGGGTATTGCTGTGTATACATAAAAAAAATGAATTAAATCTCTAGAAAAGACAACATGCCACAGATATAAACAACTGTACGGACTTCAATAATAAACCCATATTGCATAGTAAGCTATAACGTGTCAATCAGTTCCGTTTCATTGCGGGCTATACAGCATAGTTTTTAAAGGGAGCATGGTACCCAAAATATGCCTCGATATGACAAAAATATGAAATGACCAACTGTTAAAACAAATGGTCTGATTGATAGTATGTAATTCACTTAATATTTTTCAGACCGCAACTAACGACATTATCTTTTTAGCTCACCTGGCCTTCTCATTACTAGGCGTCCGTTGTCCGTCGTCTGTATACTTTTTACAAAAATATTTTCCTCTGAAACTACTGTGCCAAATTTTACCATGCTTGGCCACAATCATTATTAGGGTATCTAGTGGTATTGCTGTGTATACATAAAAAAAATGAATTAAATCTCTAGAAAAGACAACATGCCACAGATATAAACAACTGTACGGACTTCAATAATAAACCCATATTGCATAGTAAGCTATAACGTGTCAATCAGTTCCGTTTCATTGCGGGCTATACAGCATAGTTTTTAAAGGGAGCATGGTACCTTTTTTTTTAATAAGCAATTTTATTAGGGTTTTTTATGTTAAAATGTAGTTTAAACATGCAACCAAACTTTAAAAATACGAAACGTGCAAATTGTATCATGTCACTTTTTGTCTCGCCTTGACGGAGTCAAAACGTGAGACATAGGAATGATGTTTCCGGCGTCGGCGGCGACGGCGTTGTCAAAAATGTATTAGTTTGTGATTAGGTCTAGTTTATGCTGAACCACAAGTGGTAGGTCAATCATATTTGGTATGTAATTGTATATGAATTGGCACATCTTATATCCATGGAGATTATATGGCCCTGCTCCTAAATCATGGTCTATTGACTTCGAAACTTTTGCTTATTTTACATGTATTAGTTTGTGATAAGGTCAGTTATGGGGAACCACAAGTTGTAGATCAATGGTATTTGGTATGTAGTTGTGTAAGCATCGGCATATCTCATTTCAATGGAGATAATTTGGGTCCAACCCCTTAGTCATGGTCTATTGACTTTGAAAATTTTCTGAGTTATCATGGATTAGTTTTTGATGAGGTCAGTTCAAGGGGAACCATTAGTGGTAGGCCAGTGTTAATTGGTATTCAATTGTTTAAGCATTGGCACATCTTATTTCCATGGAGAATATTTGGCCTCAACTAAATATTTGGCCTCTAATGACTTTGAAACTTAACTTATAAAAAAGAAGATGTGGTATGATTGCCAATGAGACAACTATCCACAAAAGATCGAAATGACACAGACATTAACAACTATAGGTCACCGTACGGCCTTCAACAATAAGCAAAGCCCATACCGCATTGTCAGCTATAAAAGGCCCCGATAAGACAATGTAATACAATTCAAACTAGAACTAACGGCCTTATTTATGTAAAAAATGAACGAAAAACAAATATGTAACACATAAACAAACGACAACCACTGAATTACAGGCTCCTGACTTTGGACAGGCACATACATAAATAATGTGGCGGGGTTAAACATGTTAGCGGGATCCCAACCCTCCCCCTAACCTTGGACAGTGGTATAACAGTACAACATAAGAACGAACTATAAAAATCAGTTGAAAAAGGCTTAACTCATCAGATAGACAAAAATACAAGTGAACGTGGTTAGTTTACAGGTATTAGTTCGTAATTATATCAGTTTAAGATGAATTGCTAATGTTAAGTCAATGATATTTGGTATACAAATTTATTGGTATTTGCAAGTATCGTTTCCATGGAGATTATAGCGCCACCCCCTCTTATAGACTTTGAAACCTTTCTATAGTTTACTAGTTAATGTTTGTATTTAGATTTGGGAACAACTTATGATAAGTCAATGGTCATGATGGTATTTGGTATAATCAAAATTACAAAAAGGCGAGACATATCTCTTTGATAACAGTTTATTTAATGTGAAAACTATTACTTCATTAATGTTGATCAGTTTGTGAACTTCTGGGATCAAACTCCAAGTGTTCGTTGTTATCCGTGTTTGCCCCTGAGCCTATAATATAAGTTAAACAATTCTATCAATGAAAGCGTAAAAATTATGGCAATTGCTGACTGACATCACACTTGCGGAGCAAAATCCTCTTACTCTAGCACAGTAATTGAATTCACTCCCAGTTTTTGTGGGGTTCGTGTTGTTGTTGTACCATTAAATGTGACATTTTGCCCACCCATCGTTGTCAATATAATGGACTTTGATGCGGCTGTCATAAAATTGAGAGGTTCTTCGCTATAAAAATCGTTTCAATCCACTATTTCCTTCATTTAAAAATGACTGTAAGAAGTTAGGAATATGACAGTTCTTGTCTATTCGTTTGATGTGTTTTATCATTTGATTTTTCCATTTGATTGGGGACTTTCCGTTTTGAATTTTCCTCGGAGTTCATTATTTTTGTGATTTTACTTTTTATCGACGTTAATAGATTAAGGATTGTGCATTGCCAATGAGAACATTTAACAACTCGAAAAGTATTATTAAAGTCTCGTTTTACCGATCTTTTATTGCAGACGAGGCAAATGGTAAACACAATTGTATTGCACTAAACATTTGTTGTTAAAAAATAATCCGTATACACTTATAATACTTAGTACTAATGGGAGCCGTAATCGCTCAACGGTCAAAAATAGTTAACAACACTGACAGCAATCTTTTAAACACTAACTAATAGTTATCAAAATACCAGCATTATAATTTAGTACGCCAGACGCGCGTTTCGTCTACATCAGACTCATCAGTGACGCTCATATCAAAATATATTTTATAACATAATGCATCAGTGCATTAAACAGGTTAGGACACACGAACCCAAGCTGTGTATCACCATAAACATTTCATGTAGACTTCAAGCCGCTCACGCGCGTTTTTTTGTTCTTCTCTAGTAGATGCTCTTTAAATTACACCACACATTCTTTTATATAGATAAAGGAAGATGTGATATGAGTGCCAATGAGACAATTCTCCATTCAAGTCATAATTTATAAAAGTTAATCATTATAGGTCAAGGAAAGGTCTTCACCATTGAGCCTAGGCTCACACTGATTAGCAAGTTATAAAGGGCCCTACTAAAATACCAGTGTAAAACCATTCAAACTGGTAAACAAACGGTCTAATAGATATGAATAAAAAGAAGCGACAAAGACTTATAAACCAAAGAAACAAACGACAACCACTGAACATCAGATTCCTATACTTATTAATATTTTAAAAAGTAAATAAAATTGAGAATGGAAATGGGGAATGTGTCAAAGAGACAACAACCCGACCAAATAAAAAACAACAGCAGAGGGTCACCAACAGGTCTTCAATGTAGCGTGAAATTCCCGCACCCGGAGGCGTCCTTCAGCTGGCCCCTAAACAAATATATACTAGCCCAGTTAAGTTATTAAGGCCACACCAATTTGATTCCTTGTTCGACGGACCCGCCCGCACCTATTTTTTTCAAAACAGATTTTTTGTATTGTTTTTATATTCCCGCTTCCCGCATCCGGAAATGGAATCATGTCCATTTCCCGCACCGTTTTTTTTTGTAAATATAAAAGATATCAACATTTGTTTTTAAAATCACAGTCTAACCTGTATATAACGATTTTAAACATTAAAGCACCCACCACACTGTGTAAATATCTGTGAGAATATTTGTTTCAGCATCAAAAAACTTTCTTTTGGGAGTGCTCCGATAAAAATTTATAACCGCGGAAGTACCTGTAAAGAACAAAAATTGGTTTCTTTCCCCCTTACTGATATTCCCTATCAAAAAATGTTCGTTGTTAGAATAAAGTACAAAGAACTTCTGAAGGATTTACCTTCAACTGCAATTATATTGTATGTTGGCGAAACAAAACTATCCATAGCCGCTGCATGTTTATGCACCTGTCCTGATTGATTCAGGGGCCTGTCGTTCAGCAGTTATCGTTTGTTGATGTTGTTCATTGGTATTTTCCCGTTTGGATATATAACTTTCCTGTTCGAATTGTGTACGCTAATAATTTTGATGTCCTTTATAGCTTGCTGTTTGTTCTGTATCAAAGCCCTGTGTTAAAGGCCTTACTTTGACCTGTGTTTGTTATTATCAGATTGAGAACAACCCTCCCTCAGACAAGGGGTCATTTTACTGATGTAGAAAAGAAAATAGAAATACCAAGGATTTGTATAGTTTAACCTTCAGTTTGAAAACTTAGAATTTTATACTCAAAAAGAGGAGAGTTACATCATATTTTAAACAACTTTTTCTAAAAGAGGGGTCCACTTATTTTGAATAATATTAAACTGTTAAAGTAAATGTGTTAATTAAACATGGTTAAAGTCCAGGAATATATATATATAATATTACAAAATGTTTGGACATGCTTTGACCATTTAATACCAGATAGATATATAGTTCTTTGAGAAAATATGAGCCCTTTTGTACAAACAAATATATTATTACTTATATTGATCCCTCATAAAACATGTAAAAGGGATATTTATATCATTAAGGGGTTGCCCCAAAACTGATTATGACTTGGATGGAGAATTGTGTCATTGTCAATCACCGTGACATACATAGACCAGATTTAATTATTTCTTGGTGAACAGGGAAAAAATACTTCAGAAATTAAAGAAATGTCAAAGTACAAGTGATAAATCAAGTTTCAATATTGTCAAAACCTACTATTTATGTTTACAAAAAAAA
This sequence comes from Mytilus edulis, assembly GCF_963676685.1. Taxonomy (NCBI): domain Eukaryota; kingdom Metazoa; phylum Mollusca; class Bivalvia; order Mytilida; family Mytilidae; genus Mytilus; species Mytilus edulis. Next base: position 9,267,335 of record NC_092354.1, read on the forward strand.
TTATAATCGCTCGCCTTTACTTTTCAAGCTTCGCCTCAAAAATTTGCAAATTAAATATTTTTTATTCAAATTTTCAAATCGCTCGCTTGCCCCAAATTTTGGAGTCCAAAAATCCGTAGAACAAGAAATTAAATTGGTGTGGCCTACAAATGTACATTTCAAAAATTATCAGCATGAGAAGATCTGTCTTCTCTGACATTCTATTTTGGAGTTATTGCCCTTGAAATATGTTTTTTTCATTGTTCATGTTTTAATGGGTAATTTCTGCTTAGAAACTTAGTTAAACATATAAATTGCAAATGATTATCAGTAACAAACAGAGGAAATAAAATTTGCATCCTTATTGACAAATATTGATAGTTGTCTCACAAAATGATCCCCTTGATGCAGGTGGAGTTTTAATTTCCCAAGGGTGTCACCTGCTCAGAAGTCAACATTTATGTGTTAAACTTATGTGTTGATTTGAATTATCATTGATATGTTCATAATTGTAAATTAAATGTTAACAAAACATTGAACTTTTGAAATACTTAGGCTTTTCTACCTCAGGAATAGATGACCTTATCTGTAATTGTCAAAACTTTTATGAATTTTGGGTCCTCAATGCTCTTCAATTTCGTACTTTATTTGTCCTTTGAAGCATTATTTTATTCGAGCATCACTGAAGGGCATTTTGTAGACGAAGCGCTGGTCTGGCCAGGTACGTGTATCTATGATGAGTTTATTGTTCAGTTACTGTTTTTTATTGTTTTTGGTTTGATGTCTGCTAACTGTTCAATATAGACACATTAGAGGAAGTAGAATGGCATTAGCTCCTTTGAGTCGTACAAAGTGTTAAATATTTATGGGATAGCAATCCAGCAACACAAAAACCAAATGACAAGGTGGTTGTTTTCTTTATCAGAAATTATGTTCATCAATTTATGCAATCTCCCATGCAGAGTTATCAGTCTTTTCTCTATGTCCCATGCAGAGTTATCAGTCTTTTCTCTCTCCCATGCAGAGTTATCAGTCTTTTCTCTATGTCCCATGCAGAGTAATCAGTCTTTTCTCTCTCCCATGCAGAGTTATAAGTCTTTTCTCTATGTCCCATGCAGAGTTATCAGTCTTTTCTCTATGTCCCATACAGAGTTATCAGTCTTTTCTCTATGCTCCATGCCCTCCGGTGGATCGCTATCCTTGCCGTGGTCGGAGGGCTTGCGTGTCTCAGTGACCCCAAGAGCTATGCCAGCTGGAGCTTCGTCTCCTGGTAGGGTTACCCATGCTGGACAGGTCGAAGGGTAGAGACCAGACTAAAGTGATCCGAACATCGTGAGATGCCCGATGTTTTAAATAAAATAGGCTCTCCAACCCGTTTGCCGTGGGTTGCTACCCGTGTCGGTGGTTGACGAGATCCTTGTGGATGAGGGCTATAGCCAGACTCCTTACGGTCAGAAAATACCCGGACGGACGAGACTATAGTTCAATAAGCTGCTTTGGCTTCGAAATCATCTAAACGGGAGGTCGGATGGACCCGGTTCGATCAATCGGCTGGTCATGTCGAGCCCTTCAGTTAATCCTCAACAATAAGCTTTCTTGTAACAATTTTCATAATATACACATGTATTTTAAATTAAGCTATTTATATTTTGGATAACTGAAGAAGGCGATGGCTCATGGGTCAATCAAGTGGTACGCTTTCTTTTTCGCTTGATGGATACGCTCTGCTTGAGTATACTATTCTTGGAACATCTGGTGCTTTCCGCAGTGGATCTTGGGTGCTGATTTTGAGGACCAGCTACATTATATATGGAGCTCGTTTTCAGCATTAGCACTCGATCCCGGTTCGCCACGGAAACACAGCATCGCCCTTGTAGGCACTCCGAGGTGGGTGGATGGCAAGAATGGTGAATCTTTCTCCTTTCATATGGCACAACAAAACAAACCCTCGAAATCAGCTTTAATACATAAGAAAAGAAAATGTGATGATTCAGAGCCCTGTCGGGAAGATGACAGTTGGCCCAGATTTATTGTAATAAAAGGAACAGAAGAAAAACCAATTTCAAAAATATCGCCCTTTGTAATTCACAAACAAATTCAAAGCGTTGCTGGTACTGTTAAAAAAGTTTCAAAAATGAGATCTGGCAATTTGTTGGTTGAATGTTCCAACAAAAGTCAATCAACAAATTTACTTACAATGTCTACAATATCAAACTTTCCTGTTTCTGCCTCTCCTCATAACAGTTTGAACAGCTGTAAGGGGATCATTCGAGACAGAAGTCAATACCTTGGTGACCTTACCGTGGAAGAAATCGGTGAGGAACTTTCAAGCCAAGGTGTAACTAATGTTATTAGATTTCAAATTAAAAAGAATGGAAATATAATCAAATTAAATACTTATCTTTTGACCTTTAGAACTCCAACTCCTCCTCCATCTATTACTTTAGGTTGCTTCGGAATCAGAGTTGACATGTTTATCCCAAACCCAATTCGATGCTTTACTTGTCAAAAGTTTGGTCATGGAAGCAAACAATGTCGTGGTAAGCAGAGATGCTTCAAGTGTTCTGACGAAGGACACGAGGGAACAAACTGTCACTCTGAATCTTCTAAATGTGTAAACTGTGGTGAATCCCATTTTTCATCGTCTAGGGACTGCCCTGTTTACCTTAAAGAAAAAAATATTATTAAAATTAAAACAGAAAGAAACATTAGTTACCCAGAAGCTAAACAGATAGCTTCTGTTTCGAATGATCTCCTTGTTTCAAACAGACCATCGTACGCCAGCAAAGTTGTCCGCTCATTCTGTCACGAGAATACACAAACTCGCATGACTTGGCCAATTGATGCGGACAATTTTAAAATGCTGCCTGTTGAAACAGAACCTACCGATAGAATATTAATTCCAAGAAAACCAATATCTTCCAAAACCAGTACTCAGTCAACTCAATCTTCCCTACAGAGCTCACTATCATCACCAAAAAAAAATGAGAAAAAAAAATCAAATAAAAAAGAAACAGTAGAAATACACAATTGGAGCGGTGAATCTGTCTGGGATCTTCCCAGTGATATAGATGATTCTTCCACCTCCAAAAGTCTTCCTTCATCTGCATCCAAGGAGGTATCTTCTTCGTCCAGTAAACAGTCTACCAGAGCCCCATCTCCTCTTCGTTCTCAAGAAAAGAAGGATGTCCAAAAGAAGCCAGGAAATACATCCTCTCAGAAGTCTTCTGATTCGAGGTCGCGGGGTAGGGGTCGAGGCGGAGTAACACCAGCTGCGCGTAGTCCTGGAGATCGACGACTCTCCTCGCACAACAGATTTTCAACACTTATCATCGAAACTGAAATGGAAACCGAAAGTGTTCCGCCACCCGAAAGATCACGATCTCAGGGTGAGCGAAATAAGAATGCTGGCAAACTCGACAGCATTCGCCCTTCTTTTATTAAATAATGACAAATATAATCCAATGGAATTGCCGAGGTCTTAAAATAAATCTTCTCGAGTTAACACTTCTAGTTCAGTCTTTTTTACCTATTGCATTTTGTCTTCAAGAAACTCATCTAAAAGAAAGTGACAACGTATCTTTAAAAGGATACAACATGTATAGCACATTTTCTAAGGTAGATGAACGTGCTGCAGGCGGATCATCCATTTTTGTGAAGGACAACGTCATTCATAGCACAGTCCAACTCACAACGGATCTGCAAGCAGTTGCAATTCGTTTATCATTAGACAAAACAATTACATTATGTTCGATATATATTCCACCTAATTCAATTATCGATAAAGCAAAACTCAAAAACCTCACTGATCAATTACCCTCACCATTTATACTTATGGGCGACTTCAATGCCCACAATCCATTATGGGGTAGCAAGACTCATAATGCCAAAGGTAAGATCATTGAGGACTTTGTCTCTCAAGAAGGATTATGCATTTTTAATGATGGATCTAATACGTATCTTCATCCTGGAAACGGGTCTTATTCTTCTATTGATATCACTATATGCGATCCCTCTCTGCTCCTGGATTATTCATGGCGTGTTCATGATGATCTATGTGGAAGTGATCACTTTCCAATAGTACTTGAACATTTTTTTAATTCTGCCCAACAGAGAGTACCACGTTGGAAACTTGACAAGGCGGACTGGTCCTTGTTTGAGAATCTCTGTCGAACGGAACTTCAGTCAAAGATGTTTGAGACTGTGCAAGATCCAATTTTAACTTTTAATACAGTTCTAACGTCAATTTCTGACAGAACTATTCCTAAGACCTCGGCAAATCCAAAACATCCCAGTAAACCATGGTTTGATGACGCATGTGATCAAGCCATAGGTGACCGTAAAAAATCTGAAAGACGGTTCAATCAACAACCAACGACGGAAAACTTGAGTAATTTCCGTATTTTTCGCGCTAAGGCACGGCGGACTTGTAGGCAAGCCCGACGAACATCCTGGAAAAAATTTGTCTCGGGGATTACATCTCGCACTCCGATGACAAAAGTTTGGAATATGGTAAATAAAATAAAAGGTAAAAATTCTAAAGCCACTGTAAAACATTTGAAAGACGGCAATAATTTATTAACATCTGAAAAGGATATTGCCAACAAACTTGGTGAAACTTTTGCAAAGTCTTCTTCTTGTAACAACTACAGGGAAGACTTTAAAAAAGTTAAAAAACAAAAAGAAAAAATTAAATTAAACTTTAAATCAAAAAATGGTGAAAATTATAATAAACTATTTTCTCTTGAAGAACTTAAAACATCTCTGTCAAAAGCCCATGATACAGCTTGTGGGCCTGATAATATTCACTACCAACTCTTAAAACACTTGCCAGATTCCTCGCTAGAAGCTCTCTTGCAGCTCATGAATAACATCTGGGAATCTGGTGATTTACCATCAATCTGGAAGCTTGCAACCGTCGTGCCTATTCCAAAACCAAGTAAAGATCATACGGATCCTATTAATTATCGACCAATTGCTCTTACCAGTTGTGTCTGTAAAACACTCGAACGGATGGTCAATGATCGCCTTGTTTGGTTCCTGGAATCCAATGGGCTATTAGCCAATATTCAGTGTGGATTCCGACAGGGTCGCAGTACTCTTGATCATCTTGTTCGATTCGAATCATTTGTCCGTAATGGTTTTGCGAAAAATGAGCATGTGGTGTCGGTCTTTTTCGACCTTGAGAAGGCCTATGATACTGCATGGAAATATGGTATTTTAAAAGATCTATTTGATATGGGGTTGAAAGGCAATATGCCTAATTTTATTTCTAATTTTCTCTCTAACAGACAATTTAATGTTAGAGTTAATTCGACCATGTCTGATCTTTATGATCAAGAGATGGGTGTCCCTCAGGGCAGTATTTTATCTGTTACATTATTTAGTCTTAAAATCAACAGCCTTGTTGAAGTTTTAAAAAGTAATATTGAAGGTTCATTGTACGTTGATGATTTTTTAATATGTTACAGAGGCAAAAATATGAATAACATTGAAAGACAATTACAATTATGTCTTGGAAGAATTGAAAAATGGGCCTCGGAAAATGGTTTTAAATTTTCCACTTCAAAAACGGTCGGGATGCATTTTTGTAACAAAAGAAAATTGCATCTTGATCCAGAACTAACTTTGTACGGCAACCCAATTAAAATGGTTGATGAAACCAAATTTCTTGGGTTAATTTTCGATAAAAAGTTAACCTTTCTACCCCATATCAAAATGTTAAAAGCGAGATGTTTAAAAGCTTTAGATATTTTAAAAGTTGTCGGCAGCACTGACTGGGGTGCTGATCGCAACATTTTACTCAATTTATATAGATCTCTTGTTAGATCTAAACTAGATTATGGCTCTATAGTGTATGGCTCTGCAAGGAAGTCCTACATACAGATTCTCGATGCTGTGCATCACCAAGGTTTGCGTCTCTGTCTTGGCGCATTTAAAACCTCACCAGTTGAGAGTCTGTATGTAGAGGCTGATGAGCACTCACTCACTGACAGACGTTTGAAGCTTGGACTTCAATATGCTGTCAAACTAAAAGCCCATTCAGATAATCCTGCCTACAGCTGTGTTTTTAATCCGATTTATGAAGATATTTTTGCAAAACATGAAAATAAAATTCCTCCGTTAGGTTTACGTTTAAAACCACATTTAGCTTCTTTTGATTTAAAATCTGTTGCTCAAGTTCAAACTTGCAAATGTCCTCCATGGGAACTTCCCAAACCAAAAATGATATTTGATCTCCGTGAACACAATAAAAATAAAACAAATCCTCTTTTAATTCAGCAACACTATGCTGAAATTAAAGCCGATTATCTCGATTTTTCAACTGTCTATACTGATGGATCAAAAGATGGTGATAGAGTTGCATCTGCTGCTGTCTTCAGGGACAGAGCTGCAACCCTCCGTTTGCCATCTGATGCATCCATCTTTACTGCTGAAGCAGAAGCAATAATTTTGGCTTTGAAATTTATTGCTTCTTCAGATAAATCCAAATTTATTATATGTTCGGATTCACTTTCATGCTTACAAGCTATACGAAATACTAAAATTAAAAACCCAACAATCCTGAAAATTTTATATGTAATGAGGAATTTAAAAATTCTTCTGAAAGAAATAATATTTCTATGGGTTCCGAGTCATGTTGGAATCCTTGGAAACACAGCTGTAGACCTTGAGGCGAAGAATGCCCTGGGTGACCCTCTATCTAACTGTGATATACCATATACTGATTTTAAATCTAATATTAGAGAATATGTTTTTAATATATTGAAAAATAAATGGAGTAAAAAAGACGATAATAAATTGCATGAAATTAAACCTAATTTAGGCAAACCTTTTGATAATATTATGTGCAGAAAAGATCAGTGTGTTATTACTAGATGTCGTATTGGTCATACTAGAATAACACACGAGTATCTTTTAAAAAATGAAGATGAACCACAATGTGTTCCTTGCAACTGCAAGTATACTATTAAACATGTTTTAATTAATTGTATTGACTTTGCTGATATTCGTAAGAAGCATTTCAATGTCAATAATATGTATGATTTATTTAATAATGTTCCATTTACAAATATTGTTGCTTTTTTAAAAGAAATTGGAATTTATTATAAAATATAAAAATGTTATTATATTTAAATCGATTTTAATTTTTATCACGTTATTTTACTGTTGATTTTTATTTGTATATAATCAATTTGCTTTAGTCAAGAATTTTAGTGTATTGAAGGACCTTTTGTCTTATTTTAAAAATATGCTTTAAATTGTAAAAATATTCGAATTAGCTCTCGCCGCGATATAGCCTTTTTGTGCTAATGCGGCGTAAAGCAACCAACAATCAATCAATCAATCTATGCTCCATGCAGAGTTATCAGTCTTTTCTCTATGTCCCATGCAGAGTTATCAGTCTTTTCTCTATGTCCCATACAGAGTTATCAGTCTTTTCTCTATGTCCCATGTAGAGTTATCAGTCTTTTCTCTATGTCCCATGCAGAGTTATCAGTCTTTTCTCTATGTCCCATGCAGAGTTATCAGTCTTTTCTCTATGTCCCATGCAGAGTTATCAGTCTTTTCTCTATGTCCCATGTAGAGTTATCAGTCTTTTCTCTATGTGCCATGCAGAGTTATCAGTCTTTTCTCTATGTCCCATGCAGAGTTATCAGTCTTTTCTCTATCTTCCATGTAGAGTTACCAGTCTTTTCTCTATGTCCCATGTAGAGTTACCAGTCTTTTCTCTATGTCCCATGCAGAGTTATCAGTCTTTTCTCTCTCTCCCATGCAGAGTTATCAGTCTTTTCTCTATGTCCCATGCAGAGTTATCAGTCTTTTCTCTATGTCCCATGCAGAGTTATCAGTCTTTTCTCTATGTTCCATGCAGAGTTATCAGTCTTTTCTCTCTCCCATGCAGAGTTATCAGTCTTTTCCCTATGTTCCATGCAGAGTTATCAGTCTTTTCTCTATGTCCCATGCAGAGTTATCAGTCTTTTCTCTCTCTCCCATGCAGAGCTATCAGTCTTTTCACTCTCTCCCATGCAGAGTTATCAGTCTTTTCTCTATGTCCCATGCAGAGTAATCAGTCTTTTCTCTCTCCCATGCAGAGTTATAAGTCTTTTCTCTATGTCCCATGCAGAGTTATCAGTCTTTTCTCTATGTCCCATACAGAGTTATCAGTCTTTTCTCTATGCTCCATGCAGAGTTATCAGTCTTTTCTCTATGTCCCATGCAGAGTTATCAGTCTTTTCTCTATGTCCCATACAGAGTTATCAGTCTTTTCTCTATGTCCCATGTAGAGTTATCAGTCTTTTCTCTATGTCCCATGCAGAGTTATCAGTCTTTTCTCTATGTCCCATGCAGAGTTATCAGTCTTTTCTCTATGTCCCATGCAGAGTTATCAGTCTTTTCTCTATGTCCCATGTAGAGTTATCAGTCTTTTCTCTATGTGCCATGCAGAGTTATCAGTCTTTTCTCTATGTCCCATGCAGAGTTATCAGTCTTTTCTCTATCTTCCATGTAGAGTTATCAGTCTTTTCTCTATGTCCCATGTAGAGTTACCAGTCTTTTCTCTATGTCCCATGCAGAGTTATCAGTCTTTTCTCTCTCTCCCATGCAGAGTTATCAGTCTTTTCTCTATGTCCCATGCAGAGTTATCAGTCTTTTCTCTATGTCCCATGCAGAGTTATCAGTCTTTTCTCAATGTTCCATGCAGAGTTATCAGTCTTTTCTCTCTCCCATGCAGAGTTATCAGTCTTTTCCCTATGTTCCATGCAGAGTTATCAGTCTTTTCTCTATGTCCCATGCAGAGTTATCAGTCTTTTCTCTCTCTCCCATGCAGAGCTATCAGTCTTTTCACTCTCTCCCATGCAGAGTTATCAGTCTTTTCTCTCTCCCATGCAGAGTTATCAGTCTTTTCTCTATGTCCCATGCAGAGTTATCAGTCTTTTCCCTATGTGCCATGCAGAGTTATCAGTCTTTTCTCTATGTCCCATACAGAGTTATCAGTCTTTTCTGTATGTTCCATGCAGAGTTATCAGTCTTTTCTCTATGTTCCATACAGAGTTATCAGTCTTTTCTCTATGTTCCATACAGATCTAGAGTTATCAGTCTTTTCTCTATGTTCCATGCAGAGTTATCAGTCTTTTATCTATGTCCCATGCAGAGTTATCAGTCTTTTCTCTATGTCCCATGCAGAGTTATCAGTCTTTTTTCTATGTTCCATGCAGAGTTATCAGTCTTTTCTCTATGTCCCATGCAGGGTTATCAGTCTTTTCTCTATGTCCCATGCAGAGTTATCAGTCTTTTCTCTATGTCCCATGCAGATTTATCAGTCTTTTCTGTATGTTCCATGCAGAGTTATCAGTCTTTCCTCTATGTTCCATACAGATCTAGAGTTATCAGTCTTTTCTCTATGTTCCATGCAGAGTTATCAGTCTTTTATCTATGTCCCATGCAGAGTTATCAGTCTTTTCTCTATGTCCCATGCAGAGTTATCAGTCTTTTTTCTATGTTCCATGCAGAGTTATCAGTCTTTTCTCTATGTCCCATGCAGGGTTATCAGTCTTTTCTCTATGTCCCATGCAGAGTTATCAGTCTTTTCTCTATGTCCCATGCAGATTTATCAGTCTTTTCTGTATGTTCCATGCAGAGTTATCAGTCTTTCCTCTATGTGCCATGCAGAGTTATTAGTCTTTTCTCTATGTTCCATGCAGAGTTATCAGTCTTTTCTCTATGTTCCATGCAGAGTTATCAGTCTTTTCTCTATGTTCCATGCAGAGTTATCAGTACTTTCTCTATGTCCCATGCAGAGTTATCAGTCTTTTCTCTATGTGCCATGCAGAGTTATCAGTCTTTTCTCTCTCCCATGCAGAGTTATCAGTCTTTTCTCTATGTCCCATGCAGAGTTATCAGTCTTTTCTCTATGTCCCATGTAGAGTTATCAGTCTTTTCTCTATGTCCCATGCAGAGTTGTCAGTCTTTTCTCTATGTCCCATGCAGAGTTATCAGTCTTTTCTCTATGTCCCATGCAGAGTAATCAGTCTTTTCTCTATGTCCAATGCAGAGTTATCAGTCTTTTCTCTATGTCCCATGCAGAGTTATCAGTCTTTTCTCTATGGCCCATGCAGATTTATCAGTCTTTTCTGTATGTTCCATGCAGAGTTATCAGTCTTTTCTCTATGTGCCATGCAGAGTTATCAGTCTTTTCTCTATGTCCCATGCAGGGTTATCAGTCTTTTCTCTATGTCCCATGCAGAGTTATCAGTCTTTTCTCTATGTCCCATGCAGATTTATCAGTCTTTTCTGTATGTTCCATGCAGAGTAAGCAGTCTTTTCTCTATGTGCCATGCAGAGTTATCAGTTTTTTCTCTATGTTCCATGCAGAGTTATCAGTCTTTTCTCTATGTTCCATGCAGAGTTATCAGTCTTTTCTCTATGTTCCATGCAGTGATATCAGTCTTTTCTCTATGTTCCATGCAGAGTTATCAGTACTTTCTCTATGTCCCATGCAGAGTTATCAGTCTTTTCTCTATGTCCCATGCAGAGTTATCAGTCTTTTCTCTCTCCCATGCAGAGTTATCAGTCTTTTCTCTATGTCCCATGCAGAGTTATCAGTCTTTTCTCTATGTCCCATGTAGAGTTATCAGTCTTTTCTCTATGTCCCATGCAGAGTTGTCAGTCTTTTCTCTATGTCCCATGCAGAGTTATCAGTCTTTTCTCTATGTCCCATGCAGAGTAATCAGTCTTTTCTCTATGTCCAATGCAGAGTTATCAGTCTTTTCTCTATGTCCCATGCAGAGTTATCAGTCTTTTCTCTATGTCCCATGTAGAGTTATCAGTCTTTTCTCTATGTCCCATGCAGAGTTATCAGTCTTTTCTCTATGTCCCATGCAGAGTTATCAGTCTTTTCTCTATGTCCCATGTAGAGTTATCAGTCTTTTCTCTATGTGCCATGCAGAGTTATCAGTCTTTTCTCTATGTCCCATGCAGAGTTATCAGTCTTTTCTCTATCTTCCATGTAGAGTTATCAGTCTTTTCTCTATGTCCCATGTAGAGTTATCAGTCTTTTCTCTATGTGCCATGCAGAGTTATCAGTCTTTTCTCTATGTCCCATGCAGAGTTATCAGTCTTTTCTCTCTCCCATGCAGAGTTATCAGTCTTTTCCCTATGTTCCATGCAGAGTTATCAGTCTTTTCTCTATGTCCCATGCAGAGTTATCAGTCTTTTCTCTCTCTCCCATGCAGAGCTATCAGTCTTTTCACTCTCTCCCATGCAGAGTTATCAGTCTTTTCTCTCTCCCATGCAGAGTTATCAGTCTTTTCTCTATGTCCCATGCAGAGTTATCAGTCTTTTCCCTATGTGCCATGCAGAGTTATCAGTCTTTTCTCTATGTCCCATACAGAGTTATCAGTCTTTTCTGTATGTTCCATGCAGAGTTATCAGTCTTTTCTCTATGTTCCATACAGAGTTATCAGTCTTTTCTCTATGTTCCATACAGATCTAGAGTTATCAGTCTTTTCTCTATGTTCCATGCAGAGTTATCAGTCTTTTATCTATGTCCCATGCAGAGTTATCAGTCTTTTCTCTATGTCCCATGCAGAGTTATCAGTCTTTTTTCTATGTTCCATGCAGAGTTATCAGTCTTTTCTCTATGTCCCATGCAGGGTTATCAGTCTTTTCTCTATGTCCCATGCAGAGTTATCAGTCTTTTCTCTATGTCCCATGCAGATTTATCAGTCTTTTCTGTATGTTCCATGCAGAGTTATCAGTCTTTCCTCTATGTTCCATACAGATCTAGAGTTATCAGTCTTTTCTCTATGTTCCATGCAGAGTTATCAGTCTTTTATCTATGTCCCATGCAGAGTTATCAGTCTTTTCTCTATGTCCCATGCAGAGTTATCAGTCTTTTTTCTATGTTCCATGCAGAGTTATCAGTCTTTTCTCTATGTCCCATGCAGGGTTATCAGTCTTTTCTCTATGTCCCATGCAGAGTTATCAGTCTTTTCTCTATGTGCCATGCAGATTTATCAGTCTTTTCTGTATGTTCCATGCAGAGTTATCAGTCTTTCCTCTATGTGCCATGCAGAGTTATTAGTCTTTTCTCTATGGTCCATGCAGAGTTATCAGTCTTTCCTCTATGTTCCATACAGATCTAGAGTTATCAGTCTTTTCTCTATGGCCCATGCAGATTTATCAGTCTTTTCTCTATGTCCCATGCAGAGTAATCAGTCTTTTCTCTATGTCCAATGCAGAGTTATCAGTCTTTTCTCTATGTCCCATGCAGGGTTATCAGTCTTTTCTCTATGTCCCATGCAGAGTAATCAGTCTTTTCTCTATGTCCCATGCAGAGTTATCAGTCTTTTCTCTGTCTCCCATGCAGAGTTGTCAGTCTTTTCTCTGTCTCCCATGCAGAGTTATCAGTCTTTTCTCGATGTCCCATGCAGAGTTATCAGTCTTTTCTCTATGTCCCATGCAGAGTTATCAGTCTTTTCTCTATGTCCCATGCAGAGTTATCAGTCTTTTCTCTATGGCCCATGCAGATTTATCAGTCTTTTCTCTATGTCCCATGCAGAGTAATCAGTCTTTTCTCTATGTGCCATGCAGAGTTATCAGTCTTTTCTCTATGTCCCATGTAGAGTTGTCAGTCTTTTCTCTGTCTCCCATGCAGAGTTATCAGTCTTTTCTCTGTCTCCCATGCAGAGTTATCAGTCTTTTCTCGATGTCCCATGCAGAGTTATCAGTCTTTTCTCTATGTCCCATGCAGAGTTATCAGTCTTTTCTCTATGTCCCATGCAGAGTTATCAGTCTTTTCTCTATGTCCCATGTAGAGTTATCAGTCTTTTCTCTGTCTCCCATGCAGAGTTATCAGTCTTTTCTCGATGTCCCATGCAGAGTTATCAGTCTTTTCTCTATGTGCCATGCAGAGTTATCAGTCTTTTCTCTATGTCCCATGCAGAGTTATCAGTCTTTTCTCTGTCTCCCATGCAGAGTTATCAGTCTTTTCTCTATGTGCCATGCAGAGTTATCAGTCTTTTCTCTATGTCCCATGCAGGGTTATCAGTCTTTTCTCTATGTCCCATGCAGAGTTGTCAGTCTTTTCTCTGTCTCCCATGCAGAGTTATCAGTCTTTTCTCTGTCTCCCATGCAGAGTTATCAGTCTTTTCTCGATGTCCCATGCAGAGTTATCAGTCTTTTCTCTATGTGCCATGCAGAGTTATCAGTCTTTTCTCTATGTCCCATGCAGAGTTATCAGTCTTTTCTCTATGTGCCATGCAGAGTTATCAGTCTTTTCTCTATGTCCCATGTAGAGTTATCAGTCTTTTCTCTATGTCCCATGTAGAGTTATCAGTCTTTTCTCTGTCTCCCATGCAGAGTTGTCAGTCTTTTCTCTGTCTCCAATGCAGAGTTATCAGTCTTTTCTCTATGTCCCATGCAGAGTTATCAGTCTTTTCTCTATGTCCCATGCAGAGTTATCAGTCTTTTCTCTATGTCCCATGCAGAGTTATCAGTCTTTTCTCTATGTCCCATGCAGAGTTATCAGTCTTTTCTCTATGTCCCATGCAGAGTTATCAGTCTTTTCTCTATGTGCCATGCAGAGTTATCAGTCTTTTCTCTCTCCCATGCAGAGTTATCAGTCTTTTCCCTATGTTCCATGCAGAGTTATCAGTCTTTTCTCTATGTCCCATGCAGAGTTATCAGTCTTTTCTCTCTCTCCCATGCAGAGCTATCAGTCTTTTCACTCTCTCCAATGCAGAGTTATCAGTCTTTTCTCTCTCCCATGCAGAGTTATCAGTCTTTTCTCTATGTCCCATGCAGAGTTATCAGTCTTTTCCCTATGTGCCATGCACAGTTATCAGTCTTTTCTCTATGTTCCATGCAGAGTTATCAGTCTTTTCTCTATGTCCCATGCAGGGTTATCAGTCTTTTCTCTATGTGCCATGCAGAGTTATCAGTCTTTTCTCTATGTCCCATGCAGATTTATCAGTCTTTTCTGTATGTTCCATGCAGAGTTATCAGTCTTTTCTCTATGTGACATGCAGAGTTATCAGTCTTTTCTCTATGTTCCATGCAGAGTTATCAGTCTTTTCTCTATGTTCCATGCAGAGTTATCAGTCTTTTCTCTATGTTCCATGCAGAGTTATCAGTACTTTCTCTATGTCCCATGCAGAGTTATCAGTCTTTTCTCTATGTCCCATGCAGAGTTATCAGTCTTTTCTCTCTCCCATGCAGAGTTATCAGTCTTTTCTCTATGTCCCATGCAGAGTTATCAGTCTTTTCTCTATGTCCCATGTAGAGTTATCAGTCTTTTCTCTATGTCCCATGCAGAGTTGTCAGTCTTTTCTCTATGTCCCATGCAGAGTTATCAGTCTTTTCTCTATGTCCCATGCAGAGTAATCAGTCTTTTCTCTATGTCCAATGCAGAGTTATCAGTCTTTTCTCTATGTCCCATGCAGAGTTATCAGTCTTTTCTCTATCTTCCATGTAGAGTTATCAGTCTTTTCTCTGTGTCCCATGTAGAGTTACCAGTCTTTTCTCTATGTCCCATGCAGAGTTATCAGTCTTTTCTCTCTCTCCCATGCAGAGTTATCAGTCTTTTCTCTATGTCCCATGCAGAGTTATCAGTCTTTTCTCTATGTCCCATGCAGAGTTATCAGTCTTTTCTCTATGTTCCATGCAGAGTTATCAGTCTTTTCTCTCTCCCATGCAGAGTTATCAGTCTTTTCCCTATGTTCCATGCAGAGTTATCAGTCTTTTCTCTATGTCCCATGCAGAGTTATCAGTCTTTTCTCTCTCTCCCATGCAGAGCTATCAGTCTTTTCACTCTCTCCCATGCAGAGTTATCAGTCTTTTCTCTCTCCCATGCAGAGTTATCAGTCTTTTCTCTATGTCCCATGCAGAGTTATCAGTCTTTTCCCTATGTGCCATGCAGAGTTATCAGTCTTTTCTCTATGTCCCATACAGAGTTATCAGTCTTTTCTGTATGTTCCATGCAGAGTTATCAGTCTTTTCTCTATGTTCCATACAGAGTTATCAGTCTTTTCTCTATGTTCCATACAGATCTAGAGTTATCAGTCTTTTCTCTATGTTCCATGCAGAGTTATCAGTCTTTTATCTATGTCCCATGCAGAGTTATCAGTCTTTTCTCTATGTCCCATGCAGAGTTATCAGTCTTTTTTCTATGTTCCATGCAGAGTTATCAGTCTTTTCTCTATGTCCCATGCAGGGTTATCAGTCTTTTCTCTATGTCCCATGCAGAGTTATCAGTCTTTTCTCTATGTCCCATGCATATTTATCAGTCTTTTCTGTATGTTCCATGCAGAGTTATCAGTCTTTCCTCTATGTTCCATACAGATCTAGAGTTATCAGTCTTTTCTCTATGTTCCATGCAGAGTTATCAGTCTTTTATCTATGTCCCATACAGAGTTATCAGTCTTTTCTCTATGCTCCATGCAGAGTTATCAGTCTTTTCTCTATGTCCCATGCAGAGTTATCAGTCTTTTCTCTATGTCCCATACAGAGTTATCAGTCTTTTCTCTATGTCCCATGTAGAGTTATCAGTCTTTTCTCTATGTCCCATGCAGAGTTATCAGTCTTTTCTCTATGTCCCATGCAGAGTTATCAGTCTTTTCTCTATGTCCCATGCAGAGTTATCAGTCTTTTCTCTATGTCCCATGTAGAGTTATCAGTCTTTTCTCTATGTGCCATGCAGAGTTATCAGTCTTTTCTCTATGTCCCATGCAGAGTTATCAGTCTTTTCTCTATGTCCCATACAGAGTTATCAGTCTTTTCTCTATGCTCCATGCAGAGTTATCAGTCTTTTCTCTATGTCCCATGCAGAGTTATCAGTCTTTTCTCTATGTCCCATACAGAGTTATCAGTCTTTTCTCTATGTCCCATGTAGAGTTATCAGTCTTTTCTCTATGTCCCATGCAGAGTTATCAGTCTTTTCTCTATGTCCCATGCAGAGTTATCAGTCTTTTCTCTATGTCCCATGCAGAGTTATCAGTCTTTTCTCTATGTCCCATGTAGAGTTATCAGTCTTTTCTCTATGTGCCATGCAGAGTTATCAGTCTTTTCTCTATGTCCCATGCAGAGTTATCAGTCTTTTCTCTATCTTCCATGTAGAGTTATCAGTCTTTTCTCTATGTCCCATGTAGAGTTACCAGTCTTTTCTCTATGTCCCATGCAGAGTTATCAGTCTTTTCTCTCTCTCCCATGCAGAGTTATCAGTCTTTTCTCTATGTCCCATGCAGAGTTATCAGTCTTTTCTCTATGTCCCATGCAGAGTTATCAATCTTTTCTCTATGTTCCATGCAGAGTTATCAGTCTTTTCTCTCTCCCATGCAGAGTTATCAGTCTTTTCCCTATGTTCCATGCAGAGTTATCAGTCTTTTCTCTATGTCCCATGCAGAGTTATCAGTCTTTTCTCTCTCTCCCATGCAGAGCTATCAGTCTTTTCACTCTCTCCCATGCAGAGTTATCAGTCTTTTCTCTCTCCCATGCAGAGTTATCAGTCTTTTCTCTATGTCCCATGCAGAGTTATCAGTCTTTTCCCTATGTGCCATGCAGAGTTATCAGTCTTTTCTCTATGTCCCATACAGAGTTATCAGTCTTTTCTGTATGTTCCATGCAGAGTTATCAGTCTTTTCTCTATGTTCCATACAGAGTTATCAGTCTTTTCTCTATGTTCCATACAGATCTAGAGTTATCAGTCTTTTCTCTATGTTCCATGCAGAGTTATCAGTCTTTTATCTATGTCCCATGCAGAGTTATCAGTCTTTTCTCTATGTCCCATGCAGAGTTATCAGTCTTTTCTCTATGTCCCATGCAGGGTTATCAGTCTTTTCTCTATGTCCCATGCAGAGTTATCAGTCTTTTCTCTATGTCCCATGCAGATTTATCAGTCTTTTCTGTATGTTCCATGCAGAGTTATCAGTCTTTCCTCTATGTTCCATACAGATCTAGAGTTATCAGTCTTTTCTCTATGTTCCATGCAGAGTTATCAGTCTTTTATCTATGTCCCATGCAGAGTTATCAGTCTTTTCTCTATGTCCCATGCAGAGTTATCAGTCTTTTTTCTATGTTCCATGCAGAGTAATCAGTCTTTTCTCTATGTCCCATGCAGGGTTATCAGTCTTTTCTCTATGTCCCATGCAGAGTTATCAGTCTTTTCTCTATGTCCCATGCAGATTTATCAGTTTTTTCTGTATGTTCCATGCAGAGTTATCAGTCTTTCCTCTATGTGCCATGCAGAGTTATTAGTCTTTTCTCTATGTTCCATGCAGAGTTATCAGTCTTTTCTCTATGTTCCATGCAGAGTTATCAGTCTTTTCTCTATGTTCCATGCAGAGTTATCAGTACTTTCTCTATGTCCCATGCAGAGTTATCAGTCTTTTCTCTATGTGCCATGCAGAGTTATCAGTCTTTTCTCTCTCCCATGCAGAGTTATCAGTCTTTTCTCTATGTCCCATGCAGAGTTATCAGTCTTTTCTCTATGTCCCATGTAGAGTTATCAGTCTTTTCTCTATGTCCCATGCAGAGTTGTCAGTCTTTTCTCTATGTCCCATGCAGAGTTATCAGTCTTTTCTCTATGTCCCATGCAGAGTAATCAGTCTTTTCTCTATGTCCAATGCAGAGTTATCAGTCTTTTCTCTATGTCCCATGCAGAGTTATCAGTCTTTTCTCTATGGCCCATGCAGATTTATCAGTCTTTTCTGTATGTTCCATGCAGAGTTATCAGTCTTTTCTCTATGTGCCATGCAGAGTTATCAGTCTTTTCTCTATGTCCCATGCAGGGTTATCAGTCTTTTCTCTATGTCCCATGCAGAGTTATCAGTCTTTTCTCTATGTCCCATGCAGATTTATCAGTCTTTTCTGTATGTTCCATGCAGAGTTATCAGTCTTTTCTCTATGTGCCATGCAGAGTTATCAGTTTTTTCTCTATGTTCCATGCAGAGTTATCAGTCTTTTCTCTATGTTCCATGCAGAGTTATCAGTCTTTTCTCTATGTTCCATGCAGAGATATCAGTATTTTCTCTATGTTCCATGCAGAGTTATCAGTACTTTCTCTATGTCCCATGCAGAGTTATCAGTCTTTTCTCTATGTCCCATGCAGAGTTATCAGTCTTTTCTCTCTCCCATGCAGAGTTATCAGTCTTTTCTCTATGTCCCATGCAGAGTTATCAGTCTTTTCTCTATGTCCCATGTAGAGTTATCAGTCTTTTCTCTATGTCCCATGCAGAGTTGTCAGTCTTTTCTCTATGTCCCATGCAGAGTTATCAGTCTTTTCTCTATGTCCCATGCAGAGTAATCAGTCTTTTCTCTATGTCCAATGCAGAGTTATCAGTCTTTTCTCTATGTCCCATGCAGAGTTATCAGTCTTTTCTCTATGTCCCATGTAGAGTTATCAGTCTTTTCTCTATGTCCCATGCAGAGTTATCAGTCTTTTCTCTATGTCCCATGTAGAGTTATCAGTCTTTTCTCTATGTCCCATCTAGAGTTATCAGTCTTTTCTCTATGTGCCATGCAGAGTTATCAGTCTTTTCTCTATGTCCCATGCAGAGTTATCAGTCTTTTCTCTATCTTCCATGTAGAGTTATCAGTCTTTTCTCTATGTCCCATGTAGAGTTACCAGTCTTATCTCTATGTCCCATGCAGAGTTATCAGTCTTTTCTCTCTCTCCCATGCAGAGTTATCAGTCTTTTCTCTATGTCCCATGCAGAGTTATCAGTCTTTTCTCTATGTCCCATGCAGAGTTATCAGTCTTTTCTCTATGTGCCATGCAGAGTTATCAGTCTTTTCTCTCTCCCATGCAGAGTTATCAGTCTTTTCCCTATGTTCCATGCAGAGTTATCAGTCTTTTCTCTATGTCCCATGCAGAGTTATCAGTCTTTTCTCTCTCTCCCATGCAGAGCTATCAGTCTTTTCACTCTCTCCCATGCAGAGTTATCAGTCTTTTCTCTCTCCCATGCAGAGTTATCAGTCTTTTCTCTATGTCCCATGCAGAGTTATCAGTCTTTTCCCTATGTGCCATGCACAGTTATCAGTCTTTTCTCTATGTTCCATGCAGAGTTATCAGTCTTTTCTCTATGTCCCATGCAGGGTTATCAGTCTTTTCTCTATGTCCCATGCAGAGTTATCAGTCTTTTCTCTATGTCCCATGCAGATTTATCAGTCTTTTCTGTATGTTCCATGCAGAGTTATCAGTCTTTTCTCTATGTGCCATGCAGAGTTATCAGTCTTTTCTCTATGTTCCATGCAGAGTTATCAGTCTTTTCTCTATGTTCCATGCAGAGTTATCAGTCTTTTCTCTATGTTCCATGCAGAGTTATCAGTACTTTCTCTATGTCCCATGCAGAGTTATCAGTCTTTTCTCTATGTCCCATGCAGAGTTATCAGTTTTTTCTCTCTCCCATGCAGAGTTATCAGTCTTTTCTCTATGTCCCATGCAGAGTTATCAGTCTTTTCTCTATGTCCCATGTAGAGTTATCAGTCTTTTCTCTATGTCCCATGCAGAGTTGTCAGTCTTTTCTCTATGTCCCATGCAGAGTTATCAGTCTTTTCTCTATGTCCCATGCAGAGTAATCAGTCTTTTCTCTATGTCCAATGCAGAGTTATCAGTCTTTTCTCTATGTCCCATGCAGAGTTATCAGTCTTTTCTCTATCTTCCATGTAGAGTTATCAGTCTTTTCTCTATGTCCCATGTAGAGTTACCAGTCTTTTCTCTATGTTCCATGCAGAGTTATCAGTCTTTTATCTATGTCCCATGCAGAGTTATCAGTCTTTTCTCTATGTCCCATGCAGAGTTATCAGTCTTTTCTCTATGTCCCATGCAGAGTTATCAGTCTTTTCTCTATGTCCCATGCAGATTTATCAGTTTTTTCTGTATGTTCCATGCAGAGTTATCAGTCTTTCCTCTATGTGCCATGCAGAGTTATTAGTCTTTTCTCTATGTTCCATGCAGAGTTATCAGTCTTTTCTCTATGTTCCATGCAGAGTTATCAGTCTTTTCTCTATGTTCCATGCAGAGTTATCAGTACTTTCTCTATGTCCCATGCAGAGTTATCAGTCTTTTCTCTATGTGCCATGCAGAGTTATCAGTCTTTTCTCTCTCCCATGCAGAGTTATCAGTCTTTTCTCTATGTCCCATGCAGAGTTATCAGTCTTTTCTCTATGTCCCATGTAGAGTTATCAGTCTTTTCTCTATGTCCCATGCAGAGTTGTCAGTCTTTTCTCTATGTCCCATGCAGAGTTATCAGTCTTTTCTCTATGTCCCATGCAGAGTAATCAGTCTTTTCTCTATGTCCAATGCAGAGTTATCAGTCTTTTCTCTATGTCCCATGCAGAGTTATCAGTCTTTTCTCTATGGCCCATGCAGATTTATCAGTCTTTTCTGTATGTTCCATGCAGAGTTATCAGTCTTTTCTCTATGTGCCATGCAGAGTTATCAGTCTTTTCTCTATGTCCCATGCAGGGTTATCAGTCTTTTCTCTATGTCCCATGCAGAGTTATCAGTCTTTTCTCTATGTCCCATGCAGATTTATCAGTCTTTTCTGTATGTTCCATGCAGAGTTATCAGTCTTTTCTCTATGTGCCATGCAGAGTTATCAGTTTTTTCTCTATGTTCCATGCAGAGTTATCAGTCTTTTCTCTATGTTCCATGCAGAGTTATCAGTCTTTTCTCTATGTTCCATGCAGAGATATCAGTATTTTCTCTATGTTCCATGCAGAGTTATCAGTACTTTCTCTATGTCCCATGCAGAGTTATCAGTCTTTTCTCTATGTCCCATGCAGAGTTATCAGTCTTTTCTCTCTCCCATGCAGAGTTATCAGTCTTTTCTCTATGTCCCATGCAGAGTTATCAGTCTTTTCTCTATGTCCCATGTAGAGTTATCAGTCTTTTCTCTATGTCCCATGCAGAGTTGTCAGTCTTTTCTCTATGTCCCATGCAGAGTTATCAGTCTTTTCTCTATGTCCCATGCAGAGTAATCAGTCTTTTCTCTATGTCCAATGCAGAGTTATCAGTCTTTTCTCTATGTCCCATGCAGAGTTATCAGTCTTTTCTCTATGTCCCATGTAGAGTTATCAGTCTTTTCTCTATGTCCCATGCAGAGTTATCAGTCTTTTCTCTATGTCCCATGTAGAGTTATCAGTCTTTTCTCTATGTCCCATCTAGAGTTATCAGTCTTTTCTCTATGTGCCATGCAGAGTTATCAGTCTTTTCTCTATGTCCCATGCAGAGTTATCAGTCTTTTCTCTATCTTCCATGTAGAGTTATCAGTCTTTTCTCTATGTCCCATGTAGAGTTACCAGTCTTATCTCTATGTCCCATGCAGAGTTATCAGTCTTTTCTCTCTCTCCCATGCAGAGTTATCAGTCTTTTCTCTATGTCCCATGCAGAGTTATCAGTCTTTTCTCTATGTCCCATGCAGAGTTATCAGTCTTTTCTCTATGTGCCATGCAGAGTTATCAGTCTTTTCTCTCTCCCATGCAGAGTTATCAGTCTTTTCCCTATGTTCCATGCAGAGTTATCAGTCTTTTCTCTATGTCCCATGCAGAGTTATCAGTCTTTTCTCTCTCTCCCATGCAGAGCTATCAGTCTTTTCACTCTCTCCCATGCAGAGTTATCAGTCTTTTCTCTCTCCCATGCAGAGTTATCAGTCTTTTCTCTATGTCCCATGCAGAGTTATCAGTCTTTTCCCTATGTGCCATGCACAGTTATCAGTCTTTTCTCTATGTTCCATGCAGAGTTATCAGTCTTTTCTCTATGTCCCATGCAGGGTTATCAGTCTTTTCTCTATGTCCCATGCAGAGTTATCAGTCTTTTCTCTATGTCCCATGCAGATTTATCAGTCTTTTCTGTATGTTCCATGCAGAGTTATCAGTCTTTTCTCTATGTGCCATGCAGAGTTATCAGTCTTTTCTCTATGTTCCATGCAGAGTTATCAGTCTTTTCTCTATGTTCCATGCAGAGTTATCAGTCTTTTCTCTATGTTCCATGCAGAGTTATCAGTACTTTCTCTATGTCCCATGCAGAGTTATCAGTCTTTTCTCTATGTCCCATGCAGAGTTATCAGTTTTTTCTCTCTCCCATGCAGAGTTATCAGTCTTTTCTCTATGTCCCATGCAGAGTTATCAGTCTTTTCTCTATGTCCCATGTAGAGTTATCAGTCTTTTCTCTATGTCCCATGCAGAGTTGTCAGTCTTTTCTCTATGTCCCATGCAGAGTTATCAGTCTTTTCTCTATGTCCCATGCAGAGTAATCAGTCTTTTCTCTATGTCCAATGCAGAGTTATCAGTCTTTTCTCTATGTCCCATGCAGAGTTATCAGTCTTTTCTCTATCTTCCATGTAGAGTTATCAGTCTTTTCTCTATGTCCCATGTAGAGTTACCAGTCTTTTCTCTATGTCCCATGCAGAGTTATCAGTCTTTTCTCTCTCTCCCATGCAGAGTTATCAGTCTTTTCTCTATGTCCCATGCAGAGTTATCAGTCTTTTCTCTATGTCCCATGCAGAGTTATCAGTCTTTTCTCTATGTTCCATGCAGAGTTATCAGTCTTTTCTCTCTCCCATGCAGAGTTATCAGTCTTTTCCCTATGTTCCATGCAGAGTTATCAGTCTTTTCTCTATGTCCCATGCAGAGTTATCAGTCTTTTCTCTCTCTCCCATGCAGAGCTATCAGTCTTTTCACTCTCTCCCATGCAGAGTTATCAGTCTTTTCTCTCTCCCATGCAGAGTTATCAGTCTTTTCTCTATGTCCCATGCAGAGTTATCAGTCTTTTCCCTATGTGCCATGCAGAGTTATCAGTCTTTTCTCTATGTCCCATACAGAGTTATCAGTCTTTTCTGTATGTTCCATGCAGAGTTATCAGTCTTTTCTCTATGTTCCATACAGAGTTATCAGTCTTTTCTCTATGTTCCATACAGATCTAGAGTTATCAGTCTTTTCTCTATGTTCCATGCAGAGTTATCAGTCTTTTATCTATGTCCCATGCAGAGTTATCAGTCTTTTCTCTATGTCCCATGCAGAGTTATCAGTCTTTTTTCTATGTTCCATGCAGAGTTATCAGTCTTTTCTCTATGTCCCATGCAGGGTTATCAGTCTTTTCTCTATGTCCCATGCAGAGTTATCAGTCTTTTCTCTATGTCCCATGCAGATTTATCAGTCTTTTCTGTATGTTCCATGCAGAGTTATCAGTCTTTCCTCTATGTTCCATACAGATCTAGAGTTATCAGTCTTTTCTCTATGTTCCATGCAGAGTTATCAGTCTTTTATCTATGTCCCATGCAGAGTTATCAGTCTTTTCTCTATGTCCCATGCAGAGTTATCAGTCTTTTTTCTATGTTCCATGCAGAGTTATCAGTCTTTTCTCTATGTCCCATGCAGGGTTATCAGTCTTTTCTCTATGTCCCATGCAGAGTTATCAGTCTTTTCTCTATGTCCCATGCAGATTTATCAGTCTTTTCTGTATATTCCATGCAGAGTTATCAGTCTTTCCTCTATGTGCCATGCAGAGTTATTAGTCTTTTCTCTATGTTCCATGCAGAGTTATCAGTCTTTTCTCTATGTTCCATGCAGAGTTATCAGTACTTTCTCTATGTCCCATGCAGAGTTATCAGTCTTTTCTCTATGTGCCATGCAGAGTTATCAGTCTTTTCTCTCTCCCATGCAGAGTTATCAGTCTTTTCTCTATGTCCCATGCAGAGTTATCAGTCTTTTCTCTATGTCCCATGTAGAGTTATCAGTCTTTTCTCTATGTCCCATGCAGAGTTGTCAGTCTTTTCTCTATGTCCCATGCAGAGTTATCAGTCTTTTCTCTATGTCCCATGCAGAGTAATCAGTCTTTTCTCTATGTCCAGTGCAGAGTTATCAGTCTTTTCTCTATGTCCCATGCAAAGTTATCAGTCTTTTCTCTATGGCCCATGCAGATTTATCAGTCTTTTCTGTATGTTCCATGCAGAGTTATCAGTCTTTTCTCTATGTGCCATGCAGAGTTATCAGTCTTTTCTCTATGTCCCATGCAGGGTTATCAGTCTTTTCTCTATGTCCCATGCAGAGTTATCAGTCTTTTCTCTATGTCCCATGCAGATTTATCAGTCTTTTCTGTATGTTCCATGCAGAGTTATCAGTCTTTTCTCTATGTGCCATGCAGAGTTATCAGTTTTTTCTCTATGTTCCATGCAGAGTTATCAGTCTTTTCTCTATGTTCCATGCAGAGTTATCAGTCTTTTCTCTATGTTCCATGCAGAGATATCAGTCTTTTCTCTATGTTCCATGCAGAGTTATCAGTACTTTCTCTATGTCCCATGCAGAGTTATCAGTCTTTTCTCTATGTCCCATGCAGAGTTATCAGTCTTTTCTCTCTCCCATGCAGAGTTATCAGTCTTTTCTCTATGTCCCATGCAGAGTTATCAGTCTTTTCTCTATGTCCCATGTAGAGTTATCAGTCTTTTCTCTATGTCCCATGCAGAGTTGTCAGTCTTTTCTCTATGTCCCATGCAGAGTTATCAGTCTTTTCTCTATGTCCCATGCAGAGTAATCAGTCTTTTCTCTATGTCCAATGCAGAGTTATCAGTCTTTTCTCTATGTCCCATGCAGAGTTATCAGTCTTTTCTCTATGTCCCATGTAGAGTTATCAGTCTTTTCTCTATGTCCCATGCAGAGTTATCAGTCTTTTCTCTATGTCCCATGTAGAGTTATCAGTCTTTTCTCTATGTCCCATGTAGAGTTATCAGTCTTTTCTCTATGTGCCATGCAGAGTTATCAGTCTTTTCTCTATGTCCCATGCAGAGTTATCAGTCTTTTCTCTATCTTCCATGTAGAGTTATCAGTCTTTTCTCTATGTCCCATGTAGAGTTACCAGTCTTATCTCTATGTCCCATGCAGAGTTATCAGTCTTTTCTCTCTCTCCCATGCAGAGTTATCAGTCTTTTCTCTATGTCCCATGCAGAGTTATCAGTCTTTTCTCTATGTCCCATGCAGAGTTATCAGTCTTTTCTCTATGTGCCATGCAGAGTTATCAGTCTTTTCTCTCTCCCATGCAGAGTTATCAGTCTTTTCCCTATGTTCCATGCAGAGTTATCAGTCTTTTCTCTATGTCCCATGCAGAGTTATCAGTCTTTTCTCTCTCTCCCATGCAGAGCTATCAGTCTTTTCACTCTCTCCCATGCAGAGTTATCAGTCTTTTCTCTCTCCCATGCAGAGTTATCAGTCTTTTCTCTATGTCCCATGCAGAGTTATCAGTCTTTTCCCTATGTGCCATGCACAGTTATCAGTCTTTTCTCTATGTTCCATGCAGAGTTATCAGTCTTTTCTCTATGTCCCATGCAGGGTTATCAGTCTTTTCTCTATGTCCCATGCAGAGTTATCAGTCTTTTCTCTATGTCCCATGCAGATTTATCAGTCTTTTCTGTATGTTCCATGCAGAGTTATCAGTCTTTTCTCTATGTGCCATGCAGAGTTATCAGTCTTTTCTCTATGTTCCATGCAGAGTTATCAGTCTTTTCTCTATGTTCCATGCAGAGTTATCAGTCTTTTCTCTATGTTCCATGCAGAGTTATCAGTACTTTCTCTATGTCCCATGCAGAGTTATCAGTCTTTTCTCTATGTCCCATGCAGAGTTATCAGTCTTTTCTCTCTCCCATGCAGAGTTATCAGTCTTTTCTCTATGTCCCATGCAGAGTTATTAGTCTTTTCTCTATGTCCCATGCAGAGTTATCAGTCTTTTCTCTATGTCCCATGCAGATTTATCAGTCTTTTCTGTATGTTCCATGCAGAGTTATCAGTCTTTTCTCTATGTGCCATGCAGAGTTATCAGTCTTTTCTCTATGTCCCATGCAGGGTTATCAGTCTTTTCTCTATGTCCCATGCAGAGTTATCAGTCTTTTCTCTATGTCCCATGCAGATTTATCAGTCTTTTCTGTATGTTCCATGCAGAGTTATCAGTCTTTTCTCTATGTGCCATGCAGAGTTATCAGTCTTTTCTCTATGTTCCATGCAGAGTTATCAGTCTTTTCTCTATGTTCCATGCAGAGTTATCAGTCTTTTCTCTATGTTCCATGTAGAGTTATCAGTACTTTCTCTATGTCCCATGCAGAGTTATCAGTCTTTTCTCTATGTCCCATGCAGAGTTATCAGTCTTTTCTCTCTCCCATGCAGAGTTATCAGTCTTTTCTCTATGTCCCATGCAGAGTTATCAGTCTTTTCTGTATGTCCCATGTAGAGTTATCAGTCTTTTCTCTATGTCCCATGCAGAGTTGTCAGTCTTTTCTCTATGTCCCATGCAGAGTTATCAGTCTTTTCTCTATGTCCCATGCAGAGTTATCAGTCTTTTCTCTATGTCCAATGCAGAGTTATCAGTCTTTTCTCTATGTCCCATGCAGAGTTATCAGTCTTTTCTCTATGTCCCATGTAGAGTTATCAGTCTTTTCTCTATGTCCCATGCAGAGTTATCAGTCTTTTCTCTATGTTCCATGCAGAGTTATCAGTCTTTTCTCTCTCCCATGCAGAGTTATCAGTCTTTTCCCTATGTTCCATGCAGAGTTATCAGTCTTTTCTCTATGTCCCATGCAGAGTTATCAGTCTTTTCTCTCTCTCCCATGCAGAGCTATCAGTCTTTTCACTCTCTCCCATGCAGAGTTATCAGTCTTTTCTCTCTCCCATGCAGAGTTATCAGTCTTTTCTCTATGTCCCATGCAGAGTTATCAGTCTTTTCTCTATGTCCCATGCAGAGTTATCAGTCTTTTCTCTATGTTCCATGCAGAGTTATCAGTCTTTTCTCTCTCCCATGCAGAGTAATCAGTCTTTTCCCTATGTTCCATGCAGAGTTATCAGTCTTTTCTCTATGTCCCATGCAGATTTATCAGTCTTTTCTGTATGTTCCATGCAGAGTTATCAGTCTTTTCTCTATGTCCCATGTAGAGTTATCAGTCTTTTCTCTATGTTCCATGCAGAGTTATCAGTCTTTTCTCGATGTCCCATGCAGAGTTATCAGTCTTTTCTCTATGTCCCATGCAGAGTTATCAGTCTTTTCTCTATGTGCCATGCAGAGTTATCAGTCTTTTCTCTATGTCCCATGCAGAGTAATCAGTCTTTTCTCTATGTCCCATGCAGAGTTATCAGTCTTTTCTCTATCTCCCATGCAGAGTTATCAGTCTTTTCTCTATGTCCCATGCAGAGTTATCAGTCTTTTCTCTATGTCCCATGTAGAGTTATAAGTCTTTTCTCTATGTTCCATGTAGAGTTATCAGTCTTTTCTCTATGTCCCATGCAGAGTTGTCAGTCTTTTCTCTATGTCCCATGCAGAGTTTTCAGTCTTTTCTCTATGTCCCATGCAGAGTAATCAGTCTTTTCTCTATGTCCAATGCAGAGTTATCAGTCTTTTCTCTATGTCCCATGCAGAGTTATCAGTCTTTTCTCTATGTCCCATGTAGAGTTATCAGTCTTTTCTCTATGTCCCATGCAGAGTTATCAGTTTTTTCTCTATGTCCCATGTAGAGTTATCAGTCTTTTCTCTATGTCCCATGTAGAGTTATCAGTCTTTTCTCTATGTGCCATGCAGAGTTATCAGTCTTTTCTCTATGTCCCATGCAGAGTTATCAGTCTTTTCTCTATGTCCCATGCAGAGTTATCAGTCTTTTCTCTATGTGCCATGCAGAGTTATCAGTCTTTTCTCTATGTCCCATGCAGAGTTATCAGTCTTTTCTCTATGTCCCATGTAGAGTTATCAGTCTTTTCTCTATATCCCATGCAGAGTTATCAGTTTTTTCTCTATGTCCCATGTAGAGTTATCAGTCTTTTCTCTATGTCCCATGTAGAGTTATCAGTCTTTTCTCTATGTGCCATGCAGAGTTATCAGTCTTTTCTCTATGTCCCATGCAGAGTTATCAGTCTTTTCTCTATCTTCCATGTAGAGTTATCAGTCTTTTCTCTATGTCCCATGTAGAGTTACCAGTCTTTTCTCTATGTCCCATGCAGAGTTATCAGTCTTTTCTCTCTCTCCCATGCAGAGTTATCAGTCTTTTCTCTATGTCCCATGCAGAGTTATCAGTCTTTTCTCTATGTCCCATGGAGAGTTATCAGTCTTTTCTCTATGTTCCATGCAGAGTTATCAGTCTTTTCTCTCTCCCATGCAGAGTTATCAGTCTTTTCCCTATGTTCCATGCAGAGTTATCAGTCTTTTCTCTATGTCCCATGCAGAGTTATCAGTCTTTTCTCTCTCTCCCATGCAGAGCTATCAGTCTTTTCACTCTCTCCCATGCAGAGTTATCAGTCTTTTCTCTCTCCCATGCAGAGTTATCAGTCTTTTCTCTATGTCCCATGCAGAGTTATCAGTCTTTTCTCTATGTCCCATGCAGAGTTATCAGTCTTTTCTCTATGTTCCATGCAGAGTTATCAGTCTTTTCTCTCTCCCATGCAGAGTAATCAGTCTTTTCCCTATGTTCCATGCAGAGTTATCAGTCTTTTCTCTATGTTCCATGTAGAGTTATAAGTCTTTTCTCTATGTTCCATGTAGAGTTATCAGTCTTTTCTCTATGTCCCATGCAGAGTTGCCAGTCTTTTCTCTATGTCCCATGCAGAGTTATCAGTCTTTTCTCTATGTCCCATGTAGAGTTATCAGTCTTTTCTCTATGTCCCATGCAGAGTTGTCAGTCTTTTCTCTATGTCCCATGCAGAGTTATCAGTCTTTTCTCTATGTCCCATGCAGAGTAATCAGTCTTTTCTCTATGTCCAATGCAGAGTTATCAGTCTTTTCTCTATGTCCCATGCAGAGTTATCAGTCTTTTCTCTATGTCCCATGTAGAGTTATCAGTCTTTTCTCTATGTCCCATGCAGAGTTATCAGTCTTTTCTCTATGTCCCATGTAGAGTTATCAGTCTTTTCTCTATGTTCCATGCAGAGTTATCAGTCTTTTCTCGATGTCCCATGCAGAGTTATCAGTCTTTTCTCTATGTCCCATGCAGAGTTATCAGTCTTTTCTCTATGTGCCATGCAGAGTTATCAGTCTTTTCTCTATGTCCCATGCAGAGTAATCAGTCTTTTCTCTATGTCCCATGCAGAGTTATCAGTCTTTTCTCTATCTCCCATGCAGAGTTATCAGTCTTTTCTCTATGTCCCATGCAGAGTTATCAGTCTTTTCTCTATGTCCCATGTAGAGTTATAAGTCTTTTCTCTATGTTCCATGTAGAGTTATCAGTCTTTTCTCTATGTCCCATGCAGAGTTGTCAGTCTTTTCTCAATGTCCCATGCAGAGTTATCAGTCTTTTCTCTATGTCCCATGCAGAGTAATCAGTCTTTTCTCTATGTCCAATGCAGAGTTATCAGTCTTTTCTCTATGTCCCATGTAGAGTTATCAGTCTTTTCTCTATGTCCCATGCAGAGTTATCAGTTTTTTCTCTATGTTCCATGTAGAGTTATCAGTCTTTTCTCTATGTCCCATGCAAAGTTATCAGTCTTTTCTCTATGTCCCATGCAGAGTTATCAGTCTTTTCTCTATGTCCCATGTAGAGTTATCAGTCTTTTCTCTCTCCCATGCAGAGTTATCAGTCCTATGTCCCATGCAGAGTTATCAGTCTTTTCACTCTCCCATGCAGAGTTATCAGTCTTTTCTCTATGTCCCATGTAGAGTTATCAGTCTTTTCTCTATGTCCCATGCAGAGTTGTCAGTCTTTTCTCTATGTTCCATGTAGAGTTATCAGTCTTTTCTCTATGTCCCATGCAGAGTAATCAGTCTTTTCTCTATGTCCCATGCAGAGTTATCAGTCTTTTCACTCTCTCCCATGCAGAGTTATCAGTCTTTTCTCTATGTCCCATGCAGAGTTATCAGTCTTTTCACTCCCTCCCATGCAGAGTTATCAGTCTTTTCTCTATGTCCCATGCAGAGTTATCAGTCTTTTTTCTATGTCCCATGCAGAGTTATCAGTCTTTTCTCTATGTCCCATGTAGAGTTATCAGTCTTTTCTCTATGTCCAATGCAGAGTTATCAGTCTTTTCTCTATGTCCCATGTAGAGTTATCAGTCTTTTCTCTATGTTCCATACAGAGTTATCAGTCTTTTCTCTATGTTCCATGCAGAGTTATCAGTCTTTTCTCTATGTTCAATGCAGAGTAATCAGTCTTTTCTCTATGTTCCATGCAGAGTTATCAGTCTTTTCTCTATGTTCCATGCAGAGTTATCAGTCTTTTCTCTCTCCCATGCAGAGTTATCAGTCTTTTCTCTATGTCCCATGCAGAGTTATCAGTCTTTTCTGTATGTTCCATGCAGAGTTATCAGTCTTTTCTGTATGTTCCATGCAGAGTTATCTGTCTTTTCTCTATGTCCCATGCAGAGTAATCAGTCTTTTCTCTATGTCCAATGCAGAGTTATCAGTCTTTTCTCTATGTTCCATGCAGAGTTATCAGTCTTTTATCTATGTCCCATACAGAGTTATCAGTCTTTTCTCTATGTTCCATACAGAGTTATCAGTCTTTTCTCTATGTTCCATACAGATCTAGAGTTATCAGTCTTTTCTCTATGTTCCATGCAGAGTTATCAGTCTTTTATCTATGTCCCATGCAGAGTTATCAGTCTTTTCTCTATGTCCCATGCAGAGTTATCAGTCTTTTCTCTATGTCCCATGCAGAGTTATCAGTCTTTTCTCTATGCCCCATGCAGAGTTATCAGTCTTTTCTCTATGTTCCATGCAGAGTTATCAGTCTTTTCTCTCTCCCATGCAGAGTTATCAGTCTTTTCTCTATGTCCCATGCAGAGTTATCAGTCTTTTCTCTATGTTCCATGCAGAGTTATCAGTTTTTTCTCTCTCCCATGCAGAGTTATCAGTCTTTTCTCTATGTCCCATGCGGAGTTATCAGTCTTTTCTCTATGTCCCATGCAGAGTTATCAGTCTTTTCTCTATGTTCCATGCAGAGTTATCAGTCTTTTCTCTATGTTCCATGCAGAGTTATCAGTCTTTTCTCTATGTTCCATGCAGAGTTATCAGTCTTTTCTCTATGTTCCATGCAGAGTTATCAGTCTTTTCTTTATGTCCCATACAGAGTTATCAGTCTTTTCTCTATGTCCCATACAGAGTTATAAGTCTTTTCTCTATGTCCCATGTAGAGTTATCAGTCTTTTCTCTATGTCCCATGTAGAGTTATCAGTCTTTTCTCTATGTCCCATGCAGAGTTATCAGTCTTTTCTCTATGTCCCATACAGAGTTATCAGTCTTTTCTGTATGTTCCATGCAGAGTTATCAGTCTTTTCTCTATGTTCCATGCAGAGTTATCAGTCTTTTCTCTATGTCCCATGCAGAGTTATCAGTCTTTTCTCTATGTCCCATGCAGAGTTATCAGTCTTTTCTCTATGTCCCATGTAGAGTTATAAGTCTTTTCTCTATGTTCCATGTAGAGTTATCAGTCTTTTCTCTATGTCCCATGCAGAGTTGTCAGTCTTTTCTCAATGTCCCATGCAGAGTTATCAGTCTTTTCTCTATGTCCCATGCAGAGTAATCAGTCTTTTCTCTATGTCCAATGCAGAGTTATCAGTCTTTTCTCTATGTCCCATGTAGAGTTATCAGTCTTTTCTCTATGTCCCATGCAGAGTTATCAGTTTTTTCTCTATGTTCCATGTAGAGTTATCAGTCTTTTCTCTATGTCCCATGCAAAGTTATCAGTCTTTTCTCTATGTCCCATGCAGAGTTATCAGTCTTTTCTCTATGTCCCATGTAGAGTTATCAGTCTTTTCTCTCTCCCATGCAGAGTTATCAGTCCTATGTCCCATGCAGAGTTATCAGTCTTTTCACTCTCCCATGCAGAGTTATCAGTCTTTTCTCTATGTCCCATGTAGAGTTATCAGTCTTTTCTCTATGTCCCATGCAGAGTTGTCAGTCTTTTCTCTATGTTCCATGTAGAGTTATCAGTCTTTTCTCTATGTCCCATGCAGAGTAATCAGTCTTTTCTCTATGTCCCATGCAGAGTTATCAGTCTTTTCACTCTCTCCCATGCAGAGTTATCAGTCTTTTCTCTATGTCCCATGCAGAGTTATCAGTCTTTTCACTCCCTCCCATGCAGAGTTATCAGTCTTTTCTCTATGTCCCATGCAGAGTTATCAGTCTTTTCTCTATGTTCCATGCAGAGTTATCAGTCTTTTCTTTATGTCCCATACAGAGTTATCAGTCTTTTCTCTATGTCCCATACAGAGTTATAAGTCTTTTCTCTATGTCCCATGTAGAGTTATCAGTCTTTTCTCTATGTCCCATGTAGAGTTATCAGTCTTTTCTCTATGTCCCATGCAGAGTTATCAGTCTTTTCTCTATGTCCCATACAGAGTTATCAGTCTTTTCTGTATGTTCCATGCAGAGTTATCAGTCTTTTCTCTATGTTCCATGCAGAGTTATCAGTCTTTTCTCTATGTCCCATGCAGAGTTATCAGTCTTTTCTCTATGTCCCATGCAGAGTTATCAGTCTTTTCTCTATGTCCCATGTAGAGTTATAAGTCTTTTCTCTATGTTCCATGTAGAGTTATCAGTCTTTTCTCTATGTCCCATGCAGAGTTGTCAGTCTTTTCTCAATGTCCCATGCAGAGTTATCAGTCTTTTCTCTATGTCCCATGCAGAGTAATCAGTCTTTTCTCTATGTCCAATGCAGAGTTATCAGTCTTTTCTCTATGTCCCATGTAGAGTTATCAGTCTTTTCTCTATGTCCCATGCAGAGTTATCAGTTTTTTCTCTATGTTCCATGTAGAGTTATCAGTCTTTTCTCTATGTCCCATGCAAAGTTATCAGTCTTTTCTCTATGTCCCATGCAGAGTTATCAGTCTTTTCTCTATGTCCCATGTAGAGTTATCAGTCTTTTCTCTCTCCCATGCAGAGTTATCAGTCCTATGTCCCATGCAGAGTTATCAGTCTTTTCACTCTCCCATGCAGAGTTATCAGTCTTTTCTCTATGTCCCATGTAGAGTTATCAGTCTTTTCTCTATGTCCCATGCAGAGTTGTCAGTCTTTTCTCTATGTTCCATGTAGAGTTATCAGTCTTTTCTCTATGTCCCATGCAGAGTAATCAGTCTTTTCTCTATGTCCCATGCAGAGTTATCAGTCTTTTCACTCTCTCCCATGCAGAGTTATCAGTCTTTTCTCTATGTCCCATGCAGAGTTATCAGTCTTTTCACTCCCTCCCATGCAGAGTTATCAGTCTTTTCTCTATGTCCCATGCAGAGTTATCAGTCTTTTTTCTATGTCCCATGCAGAGTTATCAGTCTTTTCTCTATGTCCCATGTAGAGTTATCAGTCTTTTCTCTATGTCCAATGCAGAGTTATCAGTCTTTTCTCTATGTCCCATGTAGAGTTATCAGTCTTTTCTCTATGTTCCATACAGAGTTATCAGTCTTTTCTCTATGTTCCATGCAGAGTTATCAGTCTTTTCTCTATGTTCAATGCAGAGTTATCAGTCTTTTCTCTATGTTCCATGCAGAGTTATCAGTCTTTTCTCTATGTTCCATGCAGAGTTATCAGTCTTTTCTCTCTCCCATGCAGAGTTATCAGTCTTTTCTCTATGTCCCATGCAGAGTTATCAGTCTTTTCTGTATGTTCCATGCAGAGTTATCAGTCTTTTCTGTATGTTCCATGCAGAGTTATCTGTCTTTTCTCTATGTCTCATGCAGAGTAATCAGTCTTTTCTCTATGTCCAATGCAGAGTTATCAGTCTTTTCTCTATGTTCCATGCAGAGTTATCAGTCTTTTATCTATGTCCCATACAGAGTTATCAGTCTTTTCTCTATGTTCCATACAGAGTTATCAGTCTTTTCTCTATGTTCCATACAGATCTAGAGTTATCAGTCTTTTCTCTATGTTCCATGCAGAGTTATCAGTCTTTTATCTATGTCCCATGCAGAGTTATCAGTCTTTTCTCTATGTCCCATGCAGAGTTATCAGTCTTTTCTCTATGTCCCATGCAGAGTTATCAGTCTTTTCTCTATGCCCCATGCAGAGTTATCAGTCTTTTCTCTATGTTCCATGCAGAGTTATCAGTCTTTTCTCTCTCCCATGCAGAGTTATCAGTCTTTTCTCTATGTCCCATGCAGAGTTATCAGTCTTTTCTCTATGTTCCATGCAGAGTTATCAGTTTTTTCTCTCTCCCATGCAGAGTTATCAGTCTTTTCTCTATGTCCCATGCGGAGTTATCAGTCTTTTCTCTATGTCCCATGCAGAGTTATCAGTCTTTTCTCTATGTTCCATGCAGAGTTATCAGTCTTTTCTCTATGTTCCATGCAGAGTTATCAGTCTTTTCTCTATGTTCCATGCAGAGTTATCAGTCTTTTCTCTATGTTCCATGCAGAGTTATCAGTCTTTTCTTTATGTCCCATACAGAGTTATCAGTCTTTTCTCTATGTCCCATACAGAGTTATAAGTCTTTTCTCTATGTCCCATGTAGAGTTATCAGTCTTTTCTCTATGTCCCATGTAGAGTTATCAGTCTTTTCTCTATGTCCCATGCAGAGTTATCAGTCTTTTCTCTATGTCCCATACAGAGTTATCAGTCTTTTCTGTATGTTCCATGCAGAGTTATCAGTCTTTTCTCTATGTTCCATGCAGAGTTATCAGTCTTTTCTCTATGTCCCATGCAGAGTTATCAGTCTTTTCTCTATGTCCCATGCAGAGTTATCAGTCTTTTCTCTATGTCCCATGCAGAGTTATCAGTCTTTTCTCTATGTCCCATGCAGAGTTATCAGTCTTTTCTCTATGTCGCATGCAGAGTTATCAGTCGTTTCTCTATGTCCCATGCAGAGTTATCAGTCTTTTCTCTATGTCCCATGCAGAGTTATCAGTCTTTTCTCTATGTCCCATGCAGAGTTATCAGTCTTTTCTCTATGTCCCATCCAGAGTTATCAGTCTTTTCTCTATGTCGCATGCAGAGTTATCAGTCGTTTCTCTATGTCCCATGCAGAGTTATCAGTCTTTTTTCTATGTCGCATGCAGAGTTATCAGTCGTTTCTCTATGTCCCATACAGAGTTATCAGTCTTTTCTCTATGTTCCATGCAAAAACCTGTTTACTTAATAAAACAGAATAAAAAAGGTGGGTTACGCCAACCTTGATATCCTTTTCCCAGTCTAGGTGTATCAGTGCATGTTCATAGATCTCCGTTGTAGAAAAACATCTTCCTATATCTTCCTATATCTATTTGAAATAACAATGAATAATACATCCAATTTGGGGTCCTCATTTGCGGTCTGCAGTCAAATGAATTATCTTAATTCACTTGTCATAGTGTTTCTGAAAAACTAATACGCGCCAATGTAATTGCGCAAACGTAAAAAAAGTTAATCACAAAATGCGCGCAAATGAAATGCAAATGAAATGCATCCGCATAACTTCCACTTACGGAAAAGAGATTAATGTTGTACAAACGGGTATCATTATTTGCGAAAGAGTCAGTAGCAAAATACGACGACTGGGGAAAAAATCCCGTTTACTTCGTGAATATTGTGAAATTTGCGCTAAAACAGCTTTTACTTTTTATTAGTTTGCCCTTTTATACTAGTATGCGGCATATTTGGTTATTTTTTTTAAAAGAATTATCCAGCCATCTGTAAAATAGTTATCAAAGGTACCAGGATTATAATTTAATACGCCAGACGTACTGTGTTGAATATATGAAAAGAAAGACAATTTTTAAAATGTATAATCTTAATCTTTACGCTTTTCCAATGTAATGGGAGATAACTTATTTTTAAAATAAATATTTTCCTCTGAAACAGATGATTGTTGACAATAAGAGTTACATCCCATCATAAATATTATCAAAAAAGTAATACGATATTTAAGAAATATCTGACAAAGTGCACTGTATAGAAGTAAATTTTGTATATATATGATTATCATAAATATCAAATGAAAGAAAAATGTCAAAATGTCAAAATATATTTAGTTTATAATAAGGGGGATAATCAAAACTGCTTGTTTCTAAAAATAATTTATATTCTATTTATGTTGTTGATATGTACATATGTACTTCGATAAATACATGTTGTTTAAACTATTCATAACTGAATTATTCCTTATAAAAGACAATAAAAATCAATCAATGAAATTTAGCCATTATTCAAGCTCTTGTTATTTGTTGTGTTTTGTGTTTTCTGTTATTGGGATAAAAGATAACCAGAACGTCCATGGAAATCTGACGAAGACCTTTACTTACTTGAAAATCTCTAAAGGTTTGGGGATTTTCAAGATTTAAATATTGATTTACGTAAGTTGTTAGTGTTTTTCCTACTTAAGTTTCTTTTTTCCTCTTCTTCTTTTTGAACAATTATAATAAGCCCGATCGTAAAGTCGTCTTGTTTTCTTAATAACGTTTAATTTCGCTCCATCTTATTTTGTACAACATGTATTCATCTGACAGTAGTGAAGTCTTGTTGACCCTTAAGAAAGAGAATTACTTCATCATTGAAATTAAACAAGAAACATAATATAAAAAAGAAGATGTGGTATGATTGCCAATGAGACAACTATCCACAAAAGACCAAAATGACACAGACATTAACAACTTTAGGTCACAGTACGGCCTTCAACAATGAGCAAAGCCCATACCGCATAGTCAGCTATGAAAGACAATGAAAAACACGTTACCAAAACTGGCATTAAATTTCAAATTTACCGAACAAAAATTGATCAGTATAAACTTGTTATTTAATCTAAATTAAATTTCAGTTAAATCGTCTGATATAAGTAGTTTTGATAAAAAATAAACGTATATTTAAACGAAAAATTTAACGGTGATAAACTAGATTTAAACCTTTTAAATAACAAATTTAAACTGGTATTATTTTTCAAATAAATAACAAGTTAAATAACCCATAAATAGGAATTAAACTTAAGAAAATAAGAAATTTAAAAAAATTATTAAATTTTCATAAACTACTAAAATAATTCTTCATAAATCAGACCTTCAATTCAAAACTAGAAATTTAATTTTTTAATAAATTTTGTAAACGTATCATTTCATGCAGTGAGAGTTATCAGTCTTTTCTCTATGTTCCATGCAGAGTTATCAGTCTTTTATCTATGTCCCATGCAGAGTTATCAGTCTTTTCTCTATGTCCAATGCAGAGTTATCAGTCTTTTCTCTATGTCCCATGCAGAGTTATCAGTCTTTTCTCTATGTTCCATGCAGAGTTATCAGTCTTTTCTCTATGTTCCATGCAGAGTTATCAGTCTTTTCTCTATGTCCCATGTAGAGTTATCAGTCTTTTCTCTATGTCCCATGCAGAGTTATCAGTCTTTTCTCTATGTCCCATGCAGAGTTATCAGTCTTTTCTCTATGTCCCATACAGAGTTATCAGTCTTTTCTGTATGTTCCATGCAGAGTTATCAGTCTTTTCTCTATGTTCCATGCAGAGTTATCAGTCTTTTCTCTATGTCCCATGCAGAGTTATCAGTCTTTTCTCTATGTCCCATGCAGAGTTATCAGTCTTTTCTCTATGTCCCATGCAGATTTATCAGTCTTTTCTCTATGTCCCATCCAGAGTTATCAGTCTTTTCTCTATGTCGCATGCAGAGTTATCAGTCGTTTCTCTATGTCGCATGCAGAGTTATCAGTCTTTTCTCTATGTCCCATGCAGAGTTATCAGTCTTTTCTCTATGTCCCATTCAGAGTTATCAGTCTTTTCTCTATGTCGCATGCAGAGTTATCAGTCGTTTCTCTATGTCCCATGCAGAGTTATCAGTCTTTTCTCTATGTCGCATGCAGAGTTATCAGTCTTTTCTCTATGCTCCATGCAGTGTTATCAGTCTTTTCTTTATGTTCCATGCAGAGTTATCAGTCTTTTCTTTATGTCCCATACAGAGTTATCAGTCTTTTCTCTATGTCCCATACAGAGTTATAAGTCTTTTCTCTATGTCCCATGTAGAGTTATCAGTCTTTTCTCTATGTTCCATGCAGAGTTATCAGTCTTTTCTCTATGTTCCATGCAGAGTTATCAGTCTTTTCTCTATGTGCCATGCAGAGTTATCAGTCTTTTCTCTATGTTCCATGCAGTGTTATCAGTCTTTTCTCTATGTCCCATGTAGAGTTATCAGTCTTTTCTCTATGTGCCATGCAGAGTTATCAGTCTTTTCTCTATGTTCCATGCAGAGTTATCAGTCTTTTCTCTATGTCCCATCCAGAGTTATCAGTCTTTTCTCGATGTCCCATGCAGAGTTATCAGTCTTTTCTCTATGTCCCATGCAGATTTATCAGTCTTTTCTCTATGTTCCATGCAGAGTTATCAGTCTTTTCTCTATGTCCCATGCAGAGTTATCAGTCTTTTCTCTATGTCCCATGCAGAGTTATCAGTCTTTTCTCTATGTGCCATGCAGAGTTATCAGTCTTTTCTCTATGTCCCATGCAGAGTAATCAGTCTTTTCTCTATGTCCCATCCAGAGTTATCAGTCTTTTCTCTATCTCCCATGCAGAGTTATCAGTCTTTTCTCTATGTTCCATGCAGAGTTATCAGTCTTTTCTCTATGTCTCATGCAGAGTTATCAGTCTTTTCACTCTCTCCCATGCAGAGTTATCAGTCTTTTCTCTATGTTCCATGCAGAGTTATCAGTCTTTTTTTTCTATGTGCCATGCACAGTTATCAGTCTTTTCTCTATGTTCCATGCAGTGTTATCAGTCTTTTCTCTATGTCCCATGTAGAGTTATCAGTCTTTTCTCTATGTGCCATGCAGAGTTATCAGTCTTTTCTCTATGTTCCATGCAGAGTTATCAGTCTTTTCTCTATGTCCCATCCAGAGTTATCAGTCTTTTCTCGATGTCCCATGCAGAGTTATCAGTCTTTTCTCTATGTCCCATGCAGAGTTATCAGTCTTTTCTCTATGTTCCATGCAGAGTTATCAGTCTTTTCTCTATGTTCCATGCAGA
Organism: Mytilus edulis; assembly: GCF_963676685.1. Classification (NCBI taxonomy): domain Eukaryota; kingdom Metazoa; phylum Mollusca; class Bivalvia; order Mytilida; family Mytilidae; genus Mytilus; species Mytilus edulis. Next base: position 9,306,179 of record NC_092354.1, read on the forward strand.
GTTATCAGTCTTTTCTCTATGTCCCATGTAGAGTTATCAGTCTTTTCTCTATGTCCCATGCAGAGTTATCAGTCTTTTCTCTATGTCCCATGCAGAGTTATCAGTCTTTTCTCTATGTCCCATACAGAGTTATCAGTCTTTTCTGTATGTTCCATGCAGAGTTATCAGTCTTTTCTCTATGTTCCATGCAGAGTTATCAGTCTTTTCTCTATGTCCCATCCAGAGTTATCAGTCTTTTCTCGATGTCCCATGCAGAGTTATCAGTCTTTTCTCTATGTCCCATGCAGAGTTATCAGTCTTTTCTCTATGTCCCATTCAGAGTTATCAGTCTTTTCTCTATGTCGCATGCAGAGTTATCAGTCGTTTCTCTATGTCCCATGCAGAGTTATCAGTCTTTTCTCTATGTCGCATGCAGAGTTATCAGTCTTTTCTCTATGCTCCATGCAGTGTTATCAGTCTTTTCTTTATGTTCCATGCAGAGTTATCAGTCTTTTCTTTATGTCCCATACAGAGTTATCAGTCTTTTCTCTATGTCCCATACAGAGTTATAAGTCTTTTCTCTATGTCCCATGTAGAGTTATCAGTCTTTTCTCTATGTTCCATGCAGAGTTATCAGTCTTTTCTCTATGTTCCATGCAGAGTTATCAGTCTTTTCTCTATGTGCCATGCAGAGTTATCAGTCTTTTCTCTATGTTCCATGCAGTGTTATCAGTCTTTTCTCTATGTCCCATGTAGAGTTATCAGTCTTTTCTCTATGTGCCATGCAGAGTTATCAGTCTTTTCTCTATGTTCCATGCAGAGTTATCAGTCTTTTCTCTATGTCCCATCCAGAGTTATCAGTCTTTTCTCGATGTCCCATGCAGAGTTATCAGTCTTTTCTCTATGTCCCATGCAGATTTATCAGTCTTTTCTCTATGTTCCATGCAGAGTTATCAGTCTTTTCTCTATGTCCCATGCAGAGTTATCAGTCTTTTCTCTATGTCCCATGCAGAGTTATCAGTCTTTTCTCTATGTGCCATGCAGAGTTATCAGTCTTTTCTCTATGTCCCATGCAGAGTAATCAGTCTTTTCTCTATGTCCCATCCAGAGTTATCAGTCTTTTCTCTATCTCCCATGCAGAGTTATCAGTCTTTTCTCTATGTTCCATGCAGAGTTATCAGTCTTTTCTCTATGTCTCATGCAGAGTTATCAGTCTTTTCACTCTCTCCCATGCAGAGTTATCAGTCTTTTCTCTATGTTCCATGCAGAGTTATCAGTCTTTTCTCTATGTCCCATGCAGAGTTATCAGTCTTTTCTCTATGTCCCATGCAGATTTATCAGTCTTTTCTCTATGTCCCATCCAGAGTTATCAGTCTTTTCTCTATGTCGCATGCAGAGTTATCAGTCGTTTCTCTATGTCGCATGCAGAGTTATCAGTCTTTTCTCTATGTCCCATGCAGAGTTATCAGTCTTTTCTCTATGTCCCATCCAGAGTTATCAGTCTTTTCTCTATGTCGCATGCAGAGTTATCAGTCGTTTCTCTATGTCCCATGCAGAGTTATCAGTCTTTTCTCTATGTCGCATGCAGAGTTATCAGTCTTTTCTCTATGCTCCATGCAGTGTTATCAGTCTTTTCTTTATGTTCCATGCAGAGTTATCAGTCTTTTCTTTATGTCCCATACAGAGTTATCAGTCTTTTCTCTATGTCCCATACAGAGTTATAAGTCTTTTCTCTATGTCCCATGTAGAGTTATCAGTCTTTTCTCTATGTTCCATGCAGAGTTATCAGTCTTTTCTCTATGTTCCATGCAGAGTTATCAGTCTTTTCTCTATGTGCCATGCAGAGTTATCAGTCTTTTCTCTATGTTCCATGCAGTGTTATCAGTCTTTTCTCTATGTCCCATGTAGAGTTATCAGTCTTTTCTCTATGTGCCATGCAGAGTTATCAGTCTTTTCTCTATGTTCCATGCAGAGTTATCAGTCTTTTCTCTATGTCCCATCCAGAGTTATCAGTCTTTTCTCGATGTCCCATGCAGAGTTATCAGTCTTTTCTCTATGTCCCATGCAGAGTTATCAGTCTTTTCTCTATGTTCCATGCAGAGTTATCAGTCTTTTCTCTATGTCCCATGCAGAGTTATCAGTCTTTTCTCTATGTCCCATGCAGAGTTATCAGTCTTTTCTCTATGTGCCATGCAGAGTTATCAGTCTTTTCTCTATGTCCCATGCAGAGTAATCAGTCTTTTCTCTATGTCCCATCCAGAGTTATCAGTCTTTTCTCTATCTCCCATGCAGAGTTATCAGTCTTTTCTCTATGTTCCATGCAGAGTTATCAGTCTTTTCTCTATGTCCCATGCAGAGTTATCAGTCTTTTCACTCTCTCCCATGCAGAGTTATCAGTCTTTTCTCTATGTTCCATGCAGAGTTATCAGTCTTTTTTTTCTATGTGCCATGCACAGTTATCAGTCTTTTCTCTATGTTCCATGCAGTGTTATCAGTCTTTTCTCTATGTCCCATGTAGAGTTATCAGTCTTTTCTCTATGTGCCATGCAGAGTTATCAGTCTTTTCTCTATGTTCCATGCAGAGTTATCAGTCTTTTCTCTATGTCCCATCCAGAGTTATCAGGCTTTTCTCGATGTCCCATGCAGAGTTATCAGTCTTTTCTCTATGTCCCATGCAGAGTTATCAGTCTTTTCTCTATGTCCCATGGAGAGTTATCAGTCTTTTCTCTATGTCCCATGCAGAGTTATCAGTCTTTTCTCTATGTGCCATGCAGAGTTATCAGTCTTTTCTCTATGTCCCATGCAGAGTAATCAGTCTTTTCTCTATGTCCCATGCAGAGTTATCAGTCTTTTCTCTATCTCCCATGCAGAGTTATCAGTCTTTTCTCTATGTCCCATCCAGAGTTATCAGTCTTTTCTCTATGTGCCATGCAGAGTTATCAGTCTTTTCTCTCTCCCATGCAGAGTTATCAGTCTTTTCACTCTCTCCCATGCAGAGTTATCAGTCTTTTCTCTATGTCCCATGCAGAGTTATCAGTCTTTTCACTCTCTCCCATGCAGAGTTATCAGTCTTTTCTCTATGTCCCATGCAGAGTTATCAGTCTTTTCTCTATGCTCCATGCAGAGTTATCAGTCTTTTCTCTATGTCCCATGCAGAGTTATAAGTCTTTTCTCTATGTTCCATGCAGAGTTATCAGTCTTTTCTCTATGTCCCATGCAGAGTTATCAGTCTTTTCTCTATGTCCCATGTAGAGTTATCAGTCTTTTCTCTATGTCCCATGTAGAGTTATCAGTCTTTTCTCTATGTCCCATGTAGAGTTATCAGTCTTTTCTCTATGTCCCATGCAGAGTTATCAGTCGTTTCTCTATGTCCCATGCAGAGTTATCAGTCTTTTCTCTATGTCCCATGCAGAGTTATCAGTCTTTTCTCTATGTCCCATGTAGAGTTATCAGTCTTTTCTCTATGTCCCATGTAGAGTTATCAGTCTTTTCTCTATGTCCCATGCAGAGTTATCTTGGTCAAATGACCGAATTAAGGTAACATCAATTACAATTATCATAAAAATGGTAAAACTGACTAAATAAGTATTATAATACTCTAATGAAGGTTTTGGTTTGTTCAAGAGAAGAGGGACGAAAGATACCAAAGGGACAGTCAAACTCGTAAATCTAAAACAAACTGACAACGCCATGGCTAAAAATGAAAAAGACAAACAAAACAAAAACAATAGTACACATGACAAACATAGAAAACTAAAGAATAACAACCCGAACCCCACCAAAAACTAGGGATGATCTCAGGTGCTCCGGAAGGGTAAGCAGATCCTGCTCCACATGCGGCACCTGTCGTGTTGCTTATGTGATTACAAATCCGGTAAATAGTCTAATTCGGTAGGTCAAATTCATGAAAGGGAAGGGGATTGTAGTTACGACGTAAGGAACATATCCGATATCATTTGTGAAAGGATTATTCCATAACGGTCAACCAACTCGTGATGGCGTCCGTAAAATTGACCTCAAATACAATTGTCACAATATATTAGAAAGTATCTCGGTCAAATAACCGATTTAAGGTAACAACACTTACAATTGTCAAACAAATTGTCAAATTTACAGTAAAATATCGAAAAATCATCAAAATACCAATATCAGATTTGCTGTTGTAGTATTTACAATTATCCTCAGGATATGATCAATTTAAGGAAACTTCTGAATAAATTATTTTAAAAGCGGTAAAAAATTTTAAAAAAGTATTGCAGTTTTATAATAAAGGTTTGATTGGTTTAAATGGAATTCAAATACAACTGTCAATATATATAAGAAACTATATCGGTCACATGACCAATTTGTGGTAACATCGAATACAATTATCAATGCATATTAGAAAATTGTCTTGGTTAAATGACCGCTTAAAGGTAACATCATTTACAGTTATCAAACAAATTGTCAAATTTACAGTAAAATGTGCTAAAATCATAAAAATACCAATATCAGATTTGCTGTTGTATTATTTACAATTATCCTCAGAATATGGTCAATTTAAGGTAACATCTGAATAAATTATCCAAAAAGCGGTAAAATTTTCTTAAAAAGTATAACAATCTTTTAAAGAAGGTTTGATTGGTTCAAATTGAATTCAAATACAACTGTCAAAACATATTAGAAAGTATATCGGTCACATGACCAATTTGTGGTAACATCAAATACAATTATCAATGCATATTAGAAAATTGTCCTGGTTAAATGACCGCTTTAAGGTAACATCAATTACAGTTATCAAACAAATTGTCAAATTTACAGTAAAGTGTTAAAAAATCATCAAAAACCAGGTTCAGTTTTGCTGTTGTATTATTTACAATTAACCTTAGAATATGGTCAATTTAAGGTAACATATGAATAAATTATCCAAAAAGCGGTAAAATTTTCTAAAAAAGTATTACAATTTTATAATGGAAGTTTGATTGGTTCAAATTGAATTCAAATACAGAAGTCAATACATATTAAAAAATATCAATCGGTACCATGACCAATTTAAGGTAACATCAAATACAATAATCAATACATATTAGAAAATTGTCTTGGTCAAATGACCGCTTTAAGGTATCATCAATTACATTGAAAAAAAAACAATTGTAAAATTTACAGTAAAATGTCAAAAAATCATCAAAAAACAAGTTCAGTTTTGCTGTTGTAGTATTTACATTTATCCTCATAATATGGTCAATTTAAGGTTACATCTGAATCAATAATTCAAAAAGTGGTAACATTTATTGAAAATTTTTACAATTTTATAGCAAAGGTTTGGTTGGTTCAAGTTCACTTCTAAAACAATTATCAATACTAACTAGAAAGTTGTCTTGGTCAAATGACCGAATTAAGGTAACATCAATTACAATTATCACAAAAATGGTAAAACTGACTAAATAAGTATTATAATTCTCTAATGAAGGTTTTGGTTTGTTCAAATTGACCTCAAATACAATTGTCACAATATATTAGAGAGTATCTCGGTCAAATTACCGATTTAAGGTAACTTCAAATACAATTATCAATACATATTAGAAAATTGTCTTGGTCAAATGACCGCTTTTAGGTAACATGTATTACAATTATCAAAAAAAATGTCAAATTCACAGTAAAATGTCGAAAAATCATCAAAAAACCAATATCAGATTTGCTGTTGTATTATTTACAATTATCCGCAGAATATGGTCAATTTAAGGTAACTTCTGAATAAATTATTTAAAAAGCGGTAAATTTTCTAAAAAAAGTATTACAGTTTTATAATGAAGGTTTGATTGATTCAAATTGAATCCAAATACAATTGTCAATACATATTAGAAAGTATATCGGTCACATGACCAATTTAAGGTAACATCAAATACAATTATCAATACACATTAGAAAGTATCTCGGTCAAATTACCAATTTAAGGTAACTTCAAATACAATAATCAATACATATAAGACAGATGTCTTGGTCAGATGACCGGTTTAAGGTAACATCAATTACAATTATCAAACACATTAGAAGATTGTCATGGTCCGAAAAAAATGAATTAAATCTCTAGAAAAGACAACATGCCACAGACATAAACAACTGTACGGACTTCAATAATAAATCTCTAGAAAAGACAACATGCCACAGATATAAACAACTGTACGGACTTCAATAATAAATCTCTAGAAAAGACAACATGCCACAGATATAAACAACTGTACGGACTTCAATAATAAACCCATATTGCATAGTAAGCTATAACGTGTCAATCAGTTCCGTTTCATTGCGGGCTATACAGCATAGTTTTTAAAGGGAGCATGGTACCCAAAATATGCCTCGATATGACAAAAATATGAAATGACCAACTGTTAAAACAAATGGTCTGATTGATAGTATGTAATTCACTTAATATTTTTCAGACTGCAACTAACGACAATATAAATAATGATAATAATTATTATTATTTTTATAATTATTATCTTTTTAGCTCACCTGGCCTTCTCATTACTAGGCGTCCGTTGTCCGTCGTCTGTATACTTTTACAAAAATCTTCTCCTCTGAAACTACTGGGCCAAATTTTACCATACTTGGCCACAATCATTATTAGGTATCTAGTTTAAAAAATGTGTCCGGCTATCTGGCTTACCAACTTAGACAGCCGCCATGGCTAAAATAAGACATATGGTAAAAATGTAAATTTTGTCTTATAACTCTAAAACCAAAGGATTTACAGCAAACCTGACATGGGGTATAAAAGAGGGACGAAAGATACCAAAGGGACATAAAAGGAAAAAAAAAAGGGAAACTCATAAATCTAAAACAAACCTTATGAGGTGCTGACCAAATGTTGTTACTTTGTAGCCGATCCATCATTTAAGATGGCCGCCAGCGGGGGACTTAGTTTAACATAGGACCCTATTGGAAATGCATACAATTTACTTCTTTTAGAGAACCACTGAATTGAATGAAACCAAACATGGCATGAATGTTTCTTATGAGATGCTGACCAAGTGTTGTTACTTTGTAGCTTATCCAACATCTAAGATGGCCGCCAGCAGGGGGGACTTAGTTTAACATAGGACCCTATGGGAAATGCATACAATTGACTTATTTTAGAGAAACACTGAATTGAATAAAACAAAACATAGCATGAGTGTTCCTTATGAGGTACTGACCAAATTTTATAACTTTGTAGCCAATCCAACATCCAAGATGGCCGCCAGCGGGGGACTTAGTTTAACATAGGACCCTACAGGAAAAACATACAAATGTTTTCTTTAGTTAACCACTGAATGGAATGAAACCAAAGAAAGCATGAATGTTTCTAATGAGATACAGACCAAGTGTTGTTACTTTGTCGCCATTCCAACGTCCAAGATGGCTGCCAGTGGGGGACTTAGTTTAACATAGGAACTTAGGGGAAATACATACAAATATCTTCTTTAAGTGAATCACTGAATCGAATGAAACCAAACATAGCATGAATGTTCCTAATGAGATGCTGACCAAGTTTGGTTACTTTGTTGTCATTGCAACATCCAAGATGGCCACCAGTGGGGGGACTTAGTTTAACATAGAACCCTTTGGGAAATGCATACAAAAGTCTTCTTCTAAAGAACCACTGAATTGAATGAAATCAAACATAGCATGAATGTTCCTGTCCTTATGAGCTAGGTGCTGGCCAAGTGTTGTTACTTTTAGCCAAATTTTATATGTTTTTATATGATTTCAAAAACCCAAGTAGATTCACAAACAAACAGATATTTAACAAAGATGCACAAAAAGACATGTATCAAATTTGACAACCACTTTCATTGCTTTCTTTTTTTGTACTGTATTTACGTATGTTATATCCACCCATAAAGTATTGAAATATTTTAAGATAGAGTTAAGTTAGATTACGATTAACTCTGACCTAGAATCGCGCGTATGACATCAGAATGTAAACGTCACACAGGCAGAGATATAAAATAATTTTGTCGATCGCAGTATGAAAATAATATAGTCTATAGTTCTTTGAGGTATATTCTCTGCAGAATGTAAATAAGAAGTTTACCTTGTCCTTCATGCTGTTTGTCTATATACTTATTGTATATTTGTTCTAAAAATAGAAACACGCCATTATGTATCAAAAAAACAAAAATGGCCTTATAGAAAAAAGCATTTGCAAATGCAAAGGGATGATTTCAAATTCACAACTTGGAACTTTATTTTAGTTTAAGAAGATGCGGTATAATTGCCAATGAGACAACTATCAATAAGAGACCAAATGACACACAAATCATTAGTTATAGGTCACTGTATGGCCTTCAATAATGAGCATAGCCCACAACACATTTAATATTGAAATACTCTTTTACCGTAGTTTGGAGTGTCTTATCATTTCATTCTGTAACTTTTGTTGGAAACAGAATATCATTTCCAATTTGCATGAGAAACAGCTTTCGTATATAGTGAAACCTGTTTAAACCGAACCTCTTTGGGTCCTTAGATATTTTTTAGTTTGGGCCGATTTTCGGTTTTACCATAAAGGTGGATGGTGGTATAGCTCGTGTCATGATAGCAACTTAAATGGCCTCTATTATAATGGAAGCCACACAACGTTTGCCGATGGTGTAAACTGGAACCAATGGAAGGGTTATCAATACTCACTAAATACAACAACCATGATGATCCGAAGATTATCATCAATGGCAATCTCCCTTGATGAGATATTGGTCTTTTCTCTTGAGAAGGGCCCGATAACTCTGCATGGGAAATAGAGAAAAGACTGATAACTCTGCATGGGAGATTGCATAAATGGATGAACATAATTTCTGATAAAGAAAACAACCACCTTGTCATTTGGTTTTTTATGTTGCTGGATTGCTATCCCATAAATATTTGACACGTTGTACGACTCAATAGGAGCTAATGCCATTCAACTTCCTCTAATGTGTCTATATTGAAAAGTAAGAAGACATGAAACCAAAAACAATAAAAAAAAAACAGTAACTGAACAATAAACTCATCATAGATACATGTACCTGGTCAGACCAGCGCTTCGTCTACAAAATACCATTCAGTGATGCTCGAATAAAATAATGCTTCAAAGGACAAATAAGGTACGAAGTTGTAGAGCATTGAGGACCAAAAATTCATAAAAGTTTTGACAATTACAGATAAGTCATCTATTCCTAAGGTAGAAAAGCCTTAGTATTTCAAAAGTTCAAAGTTTTGTTAACAGTTGATTTACAATTATGAACATATCAATGATAATTCAAGTCAACACATAAGTGTAACACATAAGTATTGACTTCTGAAGCATTATTTTATTCGAGTCAAGAATATGACAGTTGTTATGCATTCGTTTGATGTCTTTCAGTTTTTGATTTTGCCATTTGATTACGGACTTTCCGTTTTGAGTTTTCCTCGGAGTTTAGAAGTTTTGTATTTTTACTTTTTGATAAGATAATGCTCCATTCCTTTCCGGTATGATTTTGCCATTTGATTAGGGACTTTCCGTTTTGAGTTTTCCCCGGAGTTTAGAAGTTTTGTATTTTTACTTTTTGATAAGATAATGCTCCATTCCTTTCCGGTATGATTTTGCCATTTGATTAGGGACTTTCCGTTTTGAGTTTTCCTCGGAGTTTTGTATTTTTACTTTTTGATAAGATAATGATCCATTCCTTTCCGGTATGATTTTGCCATTTGATTAGGGACTTTCCGTTTTGAGTTTTCCTGGGAGTTTAAAAGTTTTGTATTTTTACTTTTTGATAAGATAATGATCCATTCCTTTCCGGTATGATTTTGCCATTTGATTAGGGACTTTCCGTTTTGAGTTTTCCTGGGAGTTTAAAAGTTTTGTATTTTTACTTTTTGATAAGATAATGCTCCATTCCTTTCCGGTATGAATCACCTCCTTTTTATTCAAACTCTATTTAATTTACATTTGAACTGCAATTTATTTATCCATTTAGTAAAATTTACCTTTATTGAAGATGTTGATTATGTCTTTTGTGGACAAGAACACGATTACAAATAGTAATATCATTCTGACCCATATTATAATTTTCACAATTCACGCAAGTAATGCAATCAATCAAATTGGATGATTTACGCGAAAAATTAACATTGATATGATAATCACCAACAACGGTTGTAAATATAAACGATTATACATGTTTAATCGGTATGACATTGTGAAAATTATAATCTATCGGTTGTATTAAATCAAAAGACTAGACATCATTATTATTAAATGAATTACAGGCTTTTGACTTTGGACATGCCTTTGCAACAGGAGGCGGGTTGAAACTAGTTTGATTACGCTAAACCCTTCACTAAACTGAGACATTGATGTTACAGTTTAACATAAACACAATCTATAAAAATCAAGAAGTGGGGTAAGATACCAGAGGAACAGTCAAACTCATAAATCGACCATTAACTGACAACACCATGGATAAAAATGAAAAAGACAAAAAGACAAACGATAGTACACATGAGACAACATAGAAAACTATAGAATAAGCAACACGAAACCAAACAAAAACTAGTTGTAATCTCAGGTGCTCCGTTAGAATTAGTAGATCCTGCTCCACATATGGCACCCTTTGTGTTGCTCATGTTATAACAAACCCAGTAAAAAGTCTAACTCAGTAGGTCACACTCATGAAAAAGGAAGTGGATTGTAGTTACGAACTAAAAAACATATCCGATATCATCTGTGAAACGGTTATTCCATAAAAGAGGGACGAAAGGTATCAAAGGGACAGTCAAACTCATAAATCTAAAACAAACTGACAACGCCATGGTTAAAAATGAAAAAGACGAACAAACAAAAGCACACATGACACAACATAGAAAACAAAAGAATAAACAACACGAACCCCACCCTTCAACCAACTCGTGAGGTGATTAGAAATATGATGCTCCCTTTCATTTTTCATATATTTTACTTACTGTATAAGTGGTGATATTTCTGACTTGATTTAGACATGTTCTTACATCTTCTGACATCAGACTCAGACTTCTCTTGAACTGAATTTTAATGTGCGTATTGTTATGCGTTTACTTTTCTGCATTGGCTAGAGGTATAGGAAGAGGGTTGAGATTTCACAAACTTGTTTAATCCCGCCTCATTTTTGCGCTTGTCACAAGTCAGGAGCCTCTGGCCTTTGTTAGTCTTGTATCATTTTGACTTTTTGTTTCTTGTGTACAATTTGGAGTTTAGTATAGTGTTTATTATCACTGAACTAGTATATATTTGTTTAGGGGCCAGCTGAAGGACGCCTCCGGGTGCGAGAATTCCTCGTTGCATTGAAGACCTGTTGGTGACCTTCTGCTGTTGTCTGCTCTATGTTCGGGTTGTTGTCTCTTTGGCACATTCCCCATTTCCATTCTCAATTTTATCTCTATAAATAAAAAATGTAAAAATGACATATTTAAAACAAACTAAATGTATTCACTTGATAAGAAGTTATAATATTCAATAAAATAGCTAGACTTCACATTGTTTTATTGAACGGTAAGTTCATAAACATATAGACAAATGACGTAGAAATTGTTTATAGTGATAAAGATTATGACACAATGATGACTGGTGTTCCTCTAGTTTTTAATTTTTTACCTATAGCATATACTTATTTGTTCACAAATCGTTGTCGATATCATGAAATTTTATGCAATTGCCACACACGTGAGAGGTTAAGCTAGCTATAAAACCATGTTATGTCCACTATTTTCTACATTAAAAAATGTATGTACCAAGTCCTGAATATGACAATTGTTATACATTGATTTGATGTGTTTGAGCTTTTGATTTTGCCATTTGACAACGGGATTCCCGTTTTGAATTTTCCTCGTAGCTATTTTACTTTTATCTAGTGTAAACTTATTTCTTTACTTGTCAAAAATGACAGTCAGAATGATCAAATAGGTGCTTAAATTTACAGCTGGTATTGGTGTAGGACTTGAAGCTGCTCGTTGTTTGATACACGCACCACAGCCAGAAAAAAGAAAAAGTAAGTATGCATATTTATCTAAAGTTCAGTAGTTGTCGTTTGTTACTGTGCATGGTTCATAAGTATTTCTCGTTTCTCTTTTTATATCAATTAGACTGTTGGTTTTCACGTTTGTATAGTTTAACATATGTAATTTTATGGCTCTTTATAGCTTGCTGTTCGGTGTGAGCCACGGCTCCGTGTTGAAGAACAAATTGTGACTTTGATGATAGTTGTCGCATAGAGGTTCATATCACATCATTTTTTTTTAATCTTTATTTAAGTTTGATATTATAAACGCCGCTCTCATTCAGATAATTATGAATAATATATACCTTAAAAACATTATAAGACGACCTTGTCGACATGATGGGAATTAATTATTTTTGTATGGTATTCTTTGTATTCTGTTTATTCTTACGGGTTTTTTTTGTGTGTTTTCTTTTTATTACTTATGTATACATGATGTATTTAACTGTTGGTGGTGATGATTTCAATTGAGAATCTATCTATTATGTAGTTAAACATAACATTAAACATGCTAAACGTGATATTGTTATTGGTTTTCGGTACTTATATCAAAATGTACATATATAAAGGAAACATTTTGTTCAAATCAATAGGAAAACTAAAGATATATGGTTTAAATAGTACAGCCTATTTTCAAATAAGTGTTATACTCTTCAAACCCGTAGAATTGTAAATGCATTGTATAACTTTCAAATTTCTCGACATCTTTTTCGTCACATATGATTTTTTCATATAGATAAGACCGTTGGTTTTCCCGTTTAACACAAGTATTTTGGGGGCTCTTGATATCTTGTACATTGACCTATAATGGTTTTCTTTTATAAATTGTTATTTGGAGAGTCGCCTCTCTGGCACTCATATAAAATCTTCATATATCTAATAAGATTCAATATTCAATTGTGAATAGACCTTGTGTATGGTGCAAATTTAACACTTCCAGTTCTCTTTGTTTCCGTGTAGACAATCATAACTGCAAATGACCAAGTTCATATATTTTCCAATGCCAATTTGTTCATGTTTTTGGGGATAACCAAAATTCCGAAAAGTTCTGACAAATACAGAATGACAATGACGATATACAGCTAAGGTAACAAAGAAAACAAAAATACAAAAATCTCATGGTAAATTAGAAACAAGAAGAGATATTTTCCATGTGTCGAAATTCCTTTTAAACACTTCAAAATCATTTAAAAAATATTACATAATCAATGACAACATACAAAGTACAAAAAAGATTACTAATATGATTTCAGTATGCTCTTCCAAATCGCATAGCAACAATATTTTACCCGAAGCATTTTATGAAAAAAAAATGTTTGCAGAGTTCTGTTGCTTTAAAAATAATAAGTTAAAGAAGATGTACCCTTAGGTTTAATTTCAGAGACAATTAACCATCGGAATGATTTATACAGTTATTTATTCAGATATCAGACAAATTATTTAATGACGAAAACATTTATATTTTTAGAATTCAATATAAGTATTTAGTGGCGTTTTTCTGTTGAATATTAAAAAAATGGAAGTGCAATTTTCAGTATTTTTCTTTTGAAGTGAGAAGCTGTTTTAATTTATGCAATTTATACCACGTATCTTTGCACTAGCGATTGAACATAAAGAAACATTCAGGGAAAATATGCCTTTTGCATAAAAGAATTGATCATATATGCAAGATCGTACGCATGTCTGTAACCTTAAATAAGCTGATTGGCATTTTTGTTCGTATGATTTCTCTAAAAAAAACTTGTACTTTTTTAATCAGGACAAACAACATATAGTAAGTTTACAATACACTTACAACTATCAACATTTTCATCGACACATTTACCATACATGAACCTGTTTTTAGAAATCGAACGAGCTTAGATTTTTTTTTTTAATTACAAAATGGGTCCAATTCAAATTAAAGGAGTCAAATGTGCCCCAAAGTCGGTTCTGATGTGTCATGGATCATGCAAGTTTAATAAGGTCGTGAGAGGTAAACATAATTTAAGACTGGTATCACAAATGTTATTTCAACTGATCAGGTTGAACAACTTACGTTTCAATTTGCATAATCACAGTCTTTTCGAAGATGTGTGTGATAAGGATAAATGCCGTTATAAATAATAATACTGAGTTCTAATCATCTATCAATTTAACCAAAAAGAATTGATTATACGATATGGGACGCTTAAAATGGTTTACAATTGATAGACCTTATATATGCTAAAGCAGGGTATTTGTAATACATTTATAACTATACAAATCTTTGTTTAAAGTATCAGCTATTGTATTATTCTGTTTGAAACGTGAGATTTATATACAATGTACGTTGATGTGTTTAAAATGAACTTTGTATAATTTCATATTATTTAAAACAATAAACCAATACAAATATTTAGGGTTTTTTTTTTGTTTTTTTTTTGTCACAGATGAAGCTAGCATTACAAGTCGTAAGTATCTTCTTGTTTAAGAATAAGATTTTTCAAAACATTGACTTTTATCATGAATGAAGAGCCATTAATCGTTGGAACGGCACTTAATTTTTTCATGCTAATACCGTATAGCGGGTTATTTTAGCAGGATGTAATTTTTCGCTTATTTTCCAAGTTAGAACAAAATCCCCAAAATAAATTCCGCCAATTTAAAAGTGTACATGCAAAGGTATTGATAAAAATTTCGAATCCGCCAAAATAATAACCTCCAAAATATTTCGTATACCTTATTCAATGAAAATCGCAAAAATTTATACCTGCGAAAATAACCAGCGATACGGTACTAGCAATGAGCGATTTATCGTATTTATAACCAGATATAATTATCCGTCTAGTATCCTTTTCTTTTTGGTACTGGATTATTTGATGCCATAACAAGGAAAACTATTTTAAATATACATCTCGGTACACATGGTCATGATTCCTGTCTCGGATTGTTATTTTTAATATATCTCGGTACTCATGGTCATGATGCCTGTCTCAATGTGTCTCGGATTGTTATTTTTAATTTCCCAACATTGGCGTATGTAAATTTTCTATCATTGATAATATCTTATTTTTTAAGTTGATCCAGGTTTCGGTGATGAAGACGAAACATTAGCTGATGTTTTATTTCGACAAGTAGATAACATTGTGAATGCAGCTGTCGCAGCGGTGGCACCACAGCCACCACCACCACCAGATCCACCTAATTCACAATTTTGATCAGTGTCTTCACGTGCAATTTAGACAATAAATTTGATATCTATATTAAGTCAATGACAAATGCCAGTCAAAGGACTAGTCAATTTGAAACTAACTGCAACTAATTATGATTGTGTTTTACCTAATATTAATGCAGGTCTGTCACTCGACCGGAGTATTACATTCAACGTTTATCGTTGTTGTCGTCTGTCATATAGAATTTTGTTTATTGTTCCACCATGAATCAAACCCATGGTTTCGTGTTTATTGTTTTGCATTTTGTCATGTAGGAGCTTTTCCTACTTACATTAACGTGCAGTTTGCTCGTTGTTGAAGGTCGTGTGGTGTCCTACAATTGCTAGCATCCACGTATTCTAGTTTTCGCATTAAAATTTTTTTTTTTTTCGCATCTTCTTATTGAACATAAAATGTAAGTATGCTGGTTTTTTTTTATCATTATGGACAAGTTAGTATGATTTTTAAACTCAAGTCTTAAAAAGAAAACAGAATCACAAAAAATCGCAGGTAGGTTAAGGCACTTTTAAACGTAAATAGGGGCAAAATATGATATTTCAAGAATAAAATTGTTTTGACAACAATTCATGAATCTTAGTTGTTGAATTTATATATTCATGTAGTAAGGATTCAGTAAACCGAAGTTTTGGTCATTATCGCCTAGATCACGTGACTTCCACAGGGGTAAAATGCCTTAACCAAATTGGCAAAAAACGGGTTACCACACTGAATAAAAATCAACAAAATTTTTTTTAAACGAATCCTTGTATTTTCCTGTTGCTTAAAAGTGCTTTTAGTTTACCCGGCAGCATATAACGTTAAATTTGTACACAGTCTCGTTCTTAATTTGATTACAGTTTCATATTCATTAAGCGCGCAGCACTTTTCTATTAGGTAATAACTATAACTTTCTATTGCAGTTGATTTTTTTTAGAAATATCGTCTCTGGTAACCCGATTTTTATGAATTTCGATTTCGTAACTATGGTTTCGATAAATTGTCTATGTCATTCAAGCGCACTGACGACCCGAACAATCATCAAAGAACCGCAACTCTGTTGTCACAGTTGACGATGCTGGAGTATATATGGAGTTTAAAAGTTACCATATATCCCCAAGTGGGAGTGCTCCGATATATAACGGATGGATCTACCTGAACAGAACAGAGCAGAACAGAACAGCTGGAGTATTTACATTATTAAACCTCAACATAAATTGATCTTAGTGACAATATCCCTTGAAATCGTTTGACCTTTGTAGTTACCGATCATAATGAAACAAGTTGTGCGTGTTTGACGCACTTCTTCAGGTTTCAACTGTATGAAGAATGTCGAATTTTCCCGGAATAAAAGACTGACAAAATATGTGCAGTTCCACCTTCATAAATAATTTGTAATACCAATCTCTAAACGAATTTGGTCGCTTAAACTTTGAAGAGTAGTCTTATGGTGTATATGTTGGTTATCTGAGTTCCATATATGTGTTATGAGTTGTCCTTGGTCCTGTTAATCAACCATTTATTTCAGGGGTTAAGAAATTTTGTTATAGCTCACTAGCCCAGGACTTATTGGTAGCAAGATGGTACTAGCCCAGAACTAATAGCCCAACAAAACTGACCTACTAGACTGAAATATGCCTGAAAAACTCAGAGGTTACTGCAATATACAATGAATTCTATAAACTTAACAATTTGTATCCGTTGTACAGTAATTTTTTTTAAATTGGATACCCAAAACTTACATCAAAAACATATATTCAATCAAGGACGTATGTTAGTTATTTTTGTTTTCAGTTTTAAAATCCTATTTATTAAAATAAATCAAATAACCACAATTATTTATGGGAATAAACATCACCATCCATACGGTTTGTGTCTTTTATAATTGGTTTATGAACGAAGTACAGTAATATCCATATTTACATTTACCACAGTCTCTATTACTACCACTGGGTCGATGCCTCTGCTGGTGGACTGTTAGTCCCCGAGGGTATCACCAGCCCAGTAGCCAGTACTCCGGTACTGGCATGAAAATACGGATTTTTTGTGTTATTAAATTTGCTGTTACAAAATGTTAAAAAATATTATAAATTAAGCAATGTATCTCCCTCATGCAAAGCTCTGATTCCTTTCACGGATTTGGCTATACTTTTTTTGGAACTTTTGGATTATAGCTCTACATCTTTTATATAAGCTTTGGATTTTACATATTTTGGTCACGAGCATCACTGAAGAGACATTATTTGTCGAAATGCGCATCTGGTGCAGAAAAATTGGTACCGTTAATGTTGTTATATCTAAACTCAAATTGTTTTTGTTATCAATTTTATTTCTTTAAAAATCAAATTCATTTGAATATCAACAAGCGATAGCCTTTCAAAAAGTGCTAAATTCGACTCTTAGCTGATGAAAATGGAAAGAGCTCTCGCTTTGTAGATTAATTCATTTACTAGAATAGCCACGTGCATCAATCAACAAATGTTACCACACACGTGAGGTCACACGTTATGAACTTGTAGTATCGTTTAACGTTGTTGTTTACTCTAGCCCGGAAACCTGGCCGTAGCAGAGCTAATCAGTAGCCAGGACCCCAGGCTATGGTTTACTCCAGAAGATTCGTCTATTTATAGATAAAAGTTACCTGTGTAAAATCTAATTGCTAAAATAGAGACGACAAATCCGATACTCTACGGGATTGAAGGACATTTACTTGGTTTGGATTGTCCTAACCAATCAATAAATTTTGATTATTCACGTCTCGTGATATCTTCCAATCCGGTAGCAAGAAAAATTCACGCCCTTAGTGTCCATCGTTCAATTCTTAATCTCGACTCCTAGGAGTCGAGAATGAAGATAATCATGATTGATGAAATATTATTGCATCAAATTTAAGATTTCTGAAGGCTGTTAATGTTTAGGTCATGCATGGTTCTAGAGGCTTCTCCACAGCAAGGACGTATTAGATGTTAGTTATACGTCCTTGTTCACAGTATGTAAACAAAAACAAAATGGCTGCCATAACATGTGCACATGTTTCATATTTATATCTGACAAAAATCAGGTTTCTGCTGTCCAAAGGGATTCACATTTATATTGCAATAAATTATTCATAAGCAGGTACAATCTGGTTACATTATATTTTTGTGGTTGCATAAACAATGTCCAATACCCCCTGTACTAAAAAAAATCCATTTTGAAAGTACGGGATCCTTATACAAAATCAGTTCAAATTCTGTGAATCCCAGATGACGTAGTCGAGTCTGATTGGCTAATATATAATAGTGATGAGGGGATTTTTCACTTTCTATTTTGGAAGCGCCAAGATTTTTTTTATTACTAGTCCGTTGGGCATATTGGGTTACAAGTTTTGTTTGCCCGAGGCTTAGAGGCTGTAGTCCCGGCCGTTGATTTTTAACCCCTGTTATTTTCCTCCAGCCCCAGGTGATTTATGACTGTCAGACTACTTATTTTGTGTATAGCTAGATCTTTCTATATAAATCAGTGGCCTTTTCTAAATAAATCCTTGATCTCAACGTATTTGTAAATTTATGCTAATATTATGCATTAAATATCAGGGGCAGGTCCAGCCATTTTAAAAAGGGGGTGTCCTAACCCAGGACAAAAGGGGGGAGAGGGTTCCAACTACATGTCCGATTTAAATGCATTGATCGTTCCAAACAAAAAGGGGTTCCAACCCCCGGACCAAACCCCCCCCCCCCCACCCCCCCCCCCCCCCCCCCCCCCCTGGATCCGCGCCTGAATATCATATATAAGAAAACAAGCAGTTCTGACATATTCAGTTGCAAAATATGTTTGAAAATCAGTAAGACAAATTCAATTAGAAGTCTTGAAAAGTATAGGGAACCCCTTAATTTTAAATAGAAGATCATTTGATATTCAGGTTGGGGCAACTTCAAAGTTTTCTATCATCCGTTGCTACACAGACATATTTTTTTCTGGGGGTTGCTCAATTGCTGTGTGAAAAATTATTTTCACTTTTTCCCTCCTTTTTGTGTTTTTCCAATTCTTTTTAGGCAAGGATATTCATTTTTTTTAAATTGATGTCCAAGCCAGTACTCCCATTCAATTACATTTCATCTATCATATATTTTGTGTTTATATCAAACATCACATTTCATTTGATGACCAAAAAAATAGTTTGTGTTAGTGTTTTACAGTTTTAAAGGGACAGTGGCTTGCTTTAATTTGGTTCATGTTTCGGTTTTTTATACATAATAGATATAGGAAGATGTGGTGTGAGTGCCAATGAGACAACTCTCCATACAAATAACAATTTAAAAAGTAAACCATTATAGGTTAAAGTACGGCCTTCAACACGGAGCCTTGGCTCACACCGAACAACAAGCTATAAAGGGCCCCAAAATTACTAGTGTAAAACCATTCAAACGGGAAAAAGCTGTTAAGTTTCTCAATTGATTTTTTTTATGTCAAAACCATATTTAGCCCACTATTCAGTATGAATTTTCTCATTGTCAAAGGAGGTATATGCCTATAGTGTAATTGATTAATTATATAGCTATTTAATTAGAACTTACAATTGGTGGATAGTTGTCTCAATGGCGATCATACTAAATCTCCTTATTTGATATAGAAACAGACAAATTGTATTAAAGTCTTTGTTTGACCATGTATTGCTTACAAATTACATGTTTCTTGTTGACCCCTCTTTAAGAAATCTGGATAAACTTAGAAATTATATAACCAACACTACTCAATTTAGATTTCACATATATATATATATATATATGTCAATTTTCAACTTTATATTATTGAAAAATGATTCATTATTTAAAATAAAATCATTTTATAAAAAATGTAAAATCAGAATACCCAGCAACTAGGTGCTCTGCAGGGCGCAGCTTTATACGACCGCAGAGGTCGAACCCTGAACAGTTGGGGCAAGTATGGACAAAACAATCAAGCGTGATACAGCTCTGAATTTGGATTGGATCAAATTTTTTACATTATATGGGTTTTTTACACAAAACAAATGTCAAGATTTTACAAATCAATTAAAGATTTCTTCTTCAAACTTATTTAAATCTAAAATTATATAGTTGACACAGCATAGGTTTCTGACACAGAATGAATGTGGTCTGATGAACTTAATTTTTTTTTTTTTTTTTTGCCTTTGAGCAATTCACTATGTTGTTGAATATTAATCCTCTCAAAAAAATGTTTGAAGAAATTTTCTTTTTAGTTATGAAATCTGAAATGAGAAAAATTTACCCCCCCTCCCATTTTTTTTACATCCCCTTTCACTTTTTCCAAAACTGATATCAATTTAAATTTCTAATGGAGTTGGCAACAATAACTACTCTTAAATACCAAGAATGTGTCCATAGTACACGAATGCCCCACTCGAACTATCATTTTCTATGTTCAGTGGACCGTGAAATTGGGGTCAAAACTTTAATTTGGTATTAAAATTAGAAAGATCATATCATGGGGAACAAGTGTACTAAGTTTCAAGTTGATTGGACTTCAACTTCTTCAAAAAACACCTTGACCAAAAAAATTAACCTGAAGCGGACGGACGAACGGAGGCACAGACGGACGGCCGGACGGACAGACGAACGGAGGTACAGACCAGAAAACATAATGCCCCTCTACTATCGTAGGTGGGGTATAAAAATGTAAAATAAAGTGCTTGTTATCACTGAATGGTAAAGATTGGTTGGTATTAAAAGTGAATATACATTGTATATTGTATAAAACAATGATTTAAGTTGATTCAACTACTATTCTGAACAAAGAAAGATAACTCCAATTGAAAATTTCTTGCTATTGCGCAATACTGTGCAATTGAAAATTTCATGCTATTGCACAATACTGTGCAATTGAAGATTTCTTGCTATTGCTGAATACTGTGCAATTGAAAATGTCTTGCTATTGCACAATACTTAATATAATAATTTTGGATCCTGATTTGAACCAACTTGAAAACTGGGTCCATACGGCCTAGCAAAGATCAGATGTGCATTTTGTGTTTCACATGAAGTCAAAAATGAGTATCACCTCAGAGAAAAACTCTTTTGATATTTTGGTTCAAAAATGGTTTAAATTATGAAAAATTGCCATCGTTAGGCTAACACTGGAAGCATTTATATAATTTCATGCAGTTTTTAGAAGAAATATTTAATATTTTTATTAAATAAATGGTGTTTAAAACTGTATAATTTTCTTTAATGGTTGCCTTCAAGACATGGTCACCAGTGTCAGATTTTTGGTCAATGACAAAGACAACAAAATATGTTTAGAATTATTGGATATCAAACATTTTAATTGAAAAAAAAATGACAAGAACATGTTTAACTTACAGTTATTTCGAACAACAGTAGCTTTCTTTGATCATTAATCTTATCTGATAAAACTGTATCTAAACTTATCTATAAATAACAAAACTTCCAAAAAAAACCTTTCTTTTGGTGTATAGAACATTAAAATAACTTGATGCATATTCTTACAATAAACAATCAAACTTAGCAATACAATGTATATGTTTTGTCTACGGACAAGACATTGCATTCATATTTAATGAAATGCATTATTAAAACCTAATTTTGATATAGCTGAAAGTGTTCTCTTGAAAAAAAAAAACCATACATTTTATCAGGTTTATCTATCAAATGATGCTTAACTTCGAGAAAAATGGAAACAAATACATTTTGATAATGTCTACGGACAAGACATTTTATTGATATTCAATTAAATGCTTTCAAAGATGATTGTTAAAGTTAAGATTAAAAGTTACCAATTAAATTTTAAGCTGTGTTTTTAAAATTTTGGAAAATATAAAAATGTACCCATAATTCTTTACATATCTCAATAATTTATTGATTAAACCAAAATGAAGACACATTCTTTTAACTGAAATCCATATATCTGACTGTTTAAAACAATCAAACTATTATTAAAACTCAATTTTGACATAGTTGAATGTGTTCTCTTGAAAAAATAACATACATTTTACCTATCAAATTAGGCTGAACTCAAGGAAATTGGATACAAATATATTGTGGTAATGTCTACGGACAAGACAATTTCAGTAAAAAAAAAATCTGTTAGAATTAATCGTGACTATATTTATGTTGAAAATACTGAGTTTTAATTTGAAAAGATAACTTTCATCACTTATAAATAAGATTTAAGTTCCATAACAGACAAATAATTGAATTTAATACTTGTTATGTACAAGTGTCTTGTCCGTAGACACTTCCTCATCTGCTGTTAATACTAAAATGCAAAAGATAAAGTTAGAGAGAGAGAAATACTTTTTCTTCATTTGATTTAGTTAATCTTTTAAGGTATGCAGCAACTGGAATAAACAATATTGAAGTAAAATAAGGTATGCTTTTTATGACTGATAATCTGACACTTTTTAAAATCCACTCCTGTAAAGTGATTTTACAGAAATTGAGAACACTTAAATTACCATTTATTTATTAGAAATAAGATATTTCTAAGTTTAAACAACACATAGGACTAATAAGACCCATAAAGCCAAGCAATATTGATAAAAAGACATGTCTACGGACAAGACATGTGTCTACGGACAAGACATTCTGACATATTTTTGAAATTTTTCCTCTATTAATAGATGGTAGAAAATAATGTTAGTAGTGTTTTCATATCTACAAAAGAACAGGAACTTAGCAATGCAACATTAATGTAATTATGCTTCCAGTTTACTAGGGAATGCATGTCTACGGACAAGACATTTTTTTCACTTTATTTGTATATCCAACTTTGATGGCATATATCTCCAGCTAGGGTACTGCAATTTAATGATAAATGAGGTAGTTTTTGATAATATATATATACTAGAAGAGAAAACAAAACACATAATAGCATAAATATGATTTATTTTTCTCTTTTATCACTACACTGAGCAAGCTAAAAACAAAAGTACAAAATTCCATAACAAGCGCATAGTATTCAACTTTTTATCATAACTTTGTAACCACTGAAGATTTTTTGTTGCAACAACCAGTAAAAGAAAGATGAATAAATTGTCTGTAACAGTGAACCAATAATGTAGTTCAAACTAAGTTCACTTATTAACTATCAATTGATAAAAACAGCGAAATTTTAAATGAAACAACATAACGTGAAATTTTGCCCATTTTCAGCGTGTATTTTAGTGGTTTTTTTCAAAACGGTAACACCTATACATGATATTTGATATTCATTGTGAAACCCTACATTCTTTTCTTCAGTTCAAGGATGTATTACTTATGTAAAGTTTATCTTCTTGTCTTTACAAGCCTATAACATAGACCCAATATGAAATGCACATCTGATCTTGGCTAGGCCGATAATCAAAAATCTAAGTACATGTTTAGATTCAGCATATCAAAAAAGCCCAAGAATTCATTTTTTGTTAAAATCAAACTTAGTTTAATTTTGAACCCTTTGGACTTTAATGTAGACCAATTTGAAAACGGGACCAAAAATTAAGAATCTACATACACAGTTAGATTTGGCATATCAAAGAACCCCAATTATTCAATATTTGATGAAATCAAACAAAGTTTAATTTTGGACCCCGCTTTGGACCAACTTGAAAACTGGACCAATAAAAAAAAATCTGAGTACATTTTTATATTCAGCATATCAAAGAACCCCAAGAATTCAATTTTTGAAAAAATCAAACTAAGTTTAATTTTGGACCCTTTGGACCTTAATGTAGACCAATTTGAAAACGGGACAAAAACTTAAGAATCTACATACATAGTTAGATTCGGCATATCAAAGAACCCCAATTATTCAATTTTTGATGAAATCAAACAAAGTTCAATTTTGGACCCTTTGGGCCCCTTATTCCTTAACTGTTGGGGCAAAGACTCCCAAAATCAAACCCAACATTCTTTTTATGGTCATAAACCTTGTGTTTAAATTTCATAGATTTCTATTTACTGATACTAAAGTTATGGTGCGAAAACCAAGAATAATGCTTATTTGGGCCCTTTTTGGCCCCTAATTCCTAAACTGTTGGGTCCAAGACTCCCTAAATCAAACCCAACATTCCTTTTATGGTCATAAACCTTGTGTTAAAATTTCATAGATTTCTATTTACTTTTACTAAAGTTAGAGTGCGAAAACTAAAAGTATTCGGACGACGACGACGACGCAGACGACGACGCCAACATCATACCAATATACGACCAAAATTTTTTCAATTTTTGCGGTCGTATAAAAATTGTAAATACTGAACTTTTTGCATGCATTATTATATTATTTCCAGTATATGATCATTTATTATTGCAATTTTTCAAGAATGGATGCCTTAGCTGTTATCTGCTCTTTGGTTGGGTTGTCGCATTGACATGCATATTCCCCAAATTCCCTAATGTTTATTTATTGTGATTTCAAATAATTCCTCATAAATGTGTATGCTTCAGTTACAAATGTTGAAGAATGCAAGTTTTTATTATTGCGTTATTTACCTAGTCACATTCAATTATTTCTGAATTTACAGTACTGTGTATGTATAAAGTTTGAGTGGTTTTAACTTTACAATAAGCAACATGTGTAATGGAACTTTACGGAAGAAGAAAAAAATAAGCGAAGACAATGATAGAAGTCTCATTTGGATAATGGAAATGGCAATACTTTCTGATTACATGTATCTATATTTAACACACGACTGAAAGTATGTTTTCTGTCCATATACCAGTGTATACAGTCTAATGGAACATATTTGTACAAGTTCAACTTTTACTGGGATTCATGTTTAGTACCAAATTGTTGCTTTTATATTATGTTTAACTTCTTTAAATATTTCTTTATGAGTCCTTGTGCATGTTTTGTGTGTTTTACCCCAATCAAGTTTGATTGAGCTATTGATATAATTTTTTCTTTTTTGTTCTGCATGGTCTACAGAGTTTGAACTTCGTCAATGGCTGGTATTCATTGATATCTACATGTCATGCATGTATACTTAAGCTAGTCACTCATGTTGACCCACACTCTTTACCTTATAGTAGATTCTTTTAAATATATTGCAAGAATATATAAATCCTAAATTTAGCTGGTGAATGTACATGAAACTTTCCGTAACATTAGAATTAAAAGTACAGCGTACCGCCTCCTATTGAACAACCTGCATCTCAAACTTTAAACCTGTATTTAGGCCAAATAAAAATATGTGTGGTTCCAGTAACTCTACCGTCCATACTTTTTCGGCTTAAAAATAGCCTACCCTAAAGATTTAATTGTCATTTTTCATTAAGCACTGTTAAAGTCAGAATGTTGCTCCAATAGACTCAATGTAAAAAAAGACCCATAAAATAAAAAAAAATCTCTAACTACCTACCCTAACTTTTTTTCAGATGTAACTGGAACCACTCATACTTTTTTATTTGGCCTCACTACTGCATGTTTCATTTGTCATTATTTACATAATTTTCTAAGGATTTGAGGTTGATTTCTTTTTATACACACGCTTGACAAAAAAATTAATGGATGAAGTTACTGTTCAAATGTTGATACTGCTGTTTTTATGCACATAATGTTAATTTACAGATATATCTATCATGTCTATAACATTTTAATAGCCCTTTTATGTTGGTATTCTGTTCGTAATAAATTGCACATGTAATTTTTCCACTATACAGGTATGAGGTTTTTGCTTTACACGTTTCCATCTGTAGGTTCCGTTAATGTTACAATTTTACAGTTAACTAGCCATATCTTTCATTTTCTGCATTCTATTACTGGAGGGTTTTCTTTCTGTCCAGAAAAAAAACAGGCAACAAAAGGAGGGTGTCAATAACTGGGTCCTCTTTTCACCTTTAACATGTTTGAGCTGAGTCGTACTATATTATTTTTAATCTTTTTTTAACATACTGTTTGACATCACCATGACCATACTGTGGAATGTCTGGTTGGAAAGTTATTCCATTTCAACAAGTTATGTTGCCCTGAACAGATTGTTGTCCATGTTTTCTGAACGACGATAAAATATGTGTTGAAAAAGAAAATTTTTGACACAAAGCTTCAGGATTACCAACTTTTCATACATCATGTAGTCACGTATTACAATGTACATGTAAGGCTTATCTTTTGCACTTTTGTTCTCATCATTGTCATCTTGAACCTGTTATAAAAAAAAAGTAACAATAAAAAATTGTGTACACAAAATAAAAACATCCAGTTAGCATGGTACAGTACTTGCAACCTTAGGCGTTACTGTTTGACGTGAACTTGACTGATCGGTGAATGATCGGTGACGGATGTTTGACTGATCGGTGAGTGATCGGTGATCGGTGACCCATAGGATCCGTCAGATAAGTCAAATAACCTATGTGAGAGTTACCCTGACAACTGTCACCGATCGATCAGTAAATTAAATTTATGCACGGATCGGACGGATACGTATATATTTAAAATTCTTATGTAAATCGAACTCGACAGTGTTTACAAACATTGAACG
The DNA here is from genome assembly GCF_963676685.1 of Mytilus edulis. NCBI lineage: Eukaryota > Metazoa > Mollusca > Bivalvia > Mytilida > Mytilidae > Mytilus > Mytilus edulis. The sequence continues at coordinate 9,332,800 of NC_092354.1, forward strand.
CGGACCTCTACGAAGACACCTTAATTTACACGTTAATTTGTAATAAAATTGGTTGCAATAAAAAAGTGAAAATAGTATAACAGAATAATATGCTTAGAGCGTTAAATTGTTTGTGTTGATTAATAGTTTTGTATTAAATATTGTTAACATCAGAGACATATGTATTACATATAATACATAATTGTATTATATGAATTTATTCCTACGAAAATGGTTATTATTGACCGCCATTGGTTTTTTTGAACTTTTTATAGTTTCGAATAGGTTGTTTTTTCGTGAAATTAAAAGAATCTCAAAGAAATAACATTAAAATTTTTTTCGCATTGTTTAGAATTACCAAAATTGTTCTTCTTTTTATCAAAAATGATACTATTTTATTTGAAATCAGTTATTTATACCATCTTGAGACAAGTCTTCTAATCAGAATTGAGATATAATGAGAATTAAAATACTTAAACTTTTATTTTTGTGGAATAAGAATGCAGTTATTGATTTATTTTCATACAAATTATTAACCGTCATATGATTTGAGTACTTTTAGTCCATCAAGATTGGCTGTTCTTCATAAAATATGCTTACTTTAAGGAAAAAGATACTAAATTTTTGTACGCGTTGCCTAAAATGCAAATATTTCTTCATTTTACTGAAAATTATTGACCGCCAATAAATTTTTGTACATTTTATAGTTTAGATTAGATTTTTTTCATGAAGTTAAAAGAATATCAGAAAAATCATACTAAAATTTTGTTCGCATTGTTTAAAATAACCAAAACTATTCTTCTTTTTATCAAAAATGATACTATTTTATTTGAAATCAGTTATTTATACCATCTTGAGACAAGTCTTCTAATCAGAATTGAGATATAATGAGAATTAAAATACTTAAACCTTTATTTTTGTGGAATAAGAATGCAGTTATTGATTTATTTTGATACAAATTATTAACCGTCATATGATTTGAGTACTTTTTGTACATCAAGATTGGCTGTTCTTCATAAAATATGCTTACTTTAAGGAAAAAGATACTAAATTTTTGTACGCGTTGCCTAAAATGCAAATATTTCTTCATTTTACTGAAAATTATTGACCGCCAATAAATTTTTGTACATTTTATAATTTAGAATAGTTTTTTTTCATAAAAGTAAAAGAATATCAGAAAAATCATACTAAAATTTGATTCGCATTGTTTAAAATAACCAAAACTATTCTTCTTTTTATCAAAAATGATACTATTTTATTTGAAATCAGTTATTTTTACCATCTTGAGACAAGTCTTCTAATCAGAATTGAGATATAATGAGAATTAAAATACTTAAACTTTTATTTTTGTGGAATAAGAATGCAGTTATTGATTTATTTTGATACAAATTATTAACCGTCATATTATTTGAGTACTTTTTGTACATCAAGATTGGCTGTTCTTCATAAAATATGCTTACTTTAAGGAAAAAGATACTAAATTTTTGTACGCGTTGCCTAAAATGCAAATATTTCTTCATTTTACTGAAAATTATTGACCGCTGTCATATGGTATTTTGAACCCCCTAAAAAGTGAACCCGGGGTCAAAATACCATGCGGTAAAATGACCCCGGGGTCATTATACCGCATGGTATTTTGACCCCGGGGTCATTTTTCACATATGGTATTTTGAACCCCCCTGCGGTATATTGAACCCCCCTGTTTTTGATAAATAGTATTGCAGATAATCTAATTTACAATTTATTGGCTATCATTTTTTTTTATTTGTGGTTTTAAGTAGGGGGTTCAATATACCGCAGGGGGGTCAAAATACCATGGCTAAGCAAAATTTTCAAAATATCTTTTCCAGCATGTTTAACACATACAAACCACTTATTGGAGTATTATAACTATGTTAAGGAGTTAGAATAGCTTGAATTTTTGAAATTCAAGGTCTAAAGTAGGGGGTTCAATATACCGCAGGGGGGTCAAAATACCATGGCTAAGTAAAATTTTCAAAATATCTTTTCCAGTTTATTAAATACATACAAACTACTTATTGGAGTATTATAACTATGTTAAGGAGTTAGAATAGCTTGAATTTTTGAAATTCAAGGTCTATAGTAGGGGGTTCAATATACCGCAGGGGGGTCAAAATACCATGGCTAAGTAAAATTTTCAAAATATCTTTTCCAGTTTATTAAATACATACAAACTACTTATTGGAGTATTTCAACTATGTTAAGGAGTTAGAATAGCTTGAATTTTTTAAATTCAAGGTCTAAAGTAGGGGGTTCAATATACCGCAGGGGGGTCAAAATACCATGGCTAAGTAAAATTTTCAAAATATCTTTTCCAGTTTATTAAATACATACAAACTACTTATTGGAGTATTTTAACTATGTTAAGGAGTTAGAATAGCTTGAATTTTTTTAAATTCAAGGTCTAAAGTAGGGGGTTCAATATACCGCAGGGGGGTCAAAATACCATGGCTAAGTAAAATTTTCAAAATATCTTTTCCAGTTTATTAAATACATACAAACTACTTGTTGGAGTATTTTAACTATGTTAAGGAGTTAGAATAGCTTGAATTTTTGAAATTCAAGGTCTATAGTAGGGGGTTCAATATACCGCAGGGGGGTCAAAATACCATGGCTAAGTAAAATTTTCAAAATATCTTTTCCAGTTTATTAAATACATACAAACTACTTATTGGAGTATTTCAACAATGTTAAGGAGTTAGAATAGCTTGAATTTTTTAAATTCAAGGTCTAAAGTAGGGGGTTCAATATACCGCAGGGGGGTCAAAATACCATGGCTAAGTAAAATTTTCAAAATATCTTTTCCAGTTTATTAAATACATACAAACTACTTATTGGAGTATTTTAACTATGTTAAGGAGTTAGAATAGCTTGAATTTTTGAAATTCAAGGTCTATAGTAGGGGGTTTGAAATTTTGAAATTCAAGGTCTATAGTAGGGGGTTCAATATACCGCAGGGGGGTCAAAATACCATGGCTAAGTAAAATTTCCAAACATCTTTTCCAGTTTATTAAATACATACAAACTACTTATTGGAGTATTTTAACTATGTTAAGGAGTAAGAATAGCTTGAATTTTTTAAATTCAAGGTCTAAAGTAGGGGGTTCAATATACCGCAGGGGGGTCAAAATACCATGGCTATCTAAAATTTTCAAAATATCTTTTCCAGTTTATTAAATACAAACAAACTACTTATTGGAGTATTTTAACTATGTTAAGAAGTTAGAATAGCTTGAATTTTGAAATTCAAGGTCTATAGTAGGGGGTTCAATATACCGCAGGGGGGTCAAAATACCATGGCTAAGTAAAATTTTCAAAATATCTTTTCCAGTTTATTAAATACATACAAACTACTTATTGGAGTATTTTAACTATGTTAAGGAGTTAGAATAGCTTGAATTTTTTAAATTCAAGGTCTATAGTAGGGGTTCAATATACCGCAGGGGGGTCAAAATACCATGGCTAAGTAAAATTTTCGAAATATCTTTTCCAGTTTATTAAATACATACAAACTACTTATTGGAGTATTTTAACTATGTTAAGGAGTTAGAATAGCTTGAATTTTTGAAATTCAAGGTCTATAGTAGGGGGTTCAATATACCGCAGGGGGGTCAAAATACCATGGCTAAGTAAATTTTCAAAATATCTTTTCCAGTATATCAAATACATACAAACTTCTTATTGGAGTATTATAACTATGTAAGGAGTTAGAATAGCTTGAAATTTTGAAATTCAAGGTCTATAGTAGGGGGTTCAATATACCTCAGGGGGGTCAAAATACCATGGCTAAGTAAAATTTTCAAAATATCTTTTCCAGTTTATCAAATACATACAAACTACTTATTGGAGTATTTTAACTATGTTAAGGAGTTAGAATAGCTTGAATTTTTTAAATTCAAGGTCTATAGTAGGGGGTTCAATATACCGCAGGGGGGTCAAAATACCATGGCTAAGTAAAATTTTCAAAATATCTTTTCCAGTTTATTAAATACATACAAACTACTTATTGGAGTATTTTAACTATGTTAAGGAGTTAGAATAGCTTGAATTTTTTAAATTCAAGGTCTAAAGTAGGGGGTTCAATATACTGCAGGGGGGTCAAAATACCATGGCTAAGTAAAATTTTCAAAATATCTTTTCCAGTTTATTAAATACATACAAACTACTTATTGGAGTATTTTAACTATGTTAAGAAGTTAGAATAGCTTGAATTTTTGAAATTCAAGGTCTATAGTAGGGGGTTCAATATACCGCAGGGGGGTCAAAATACCATGGCTAAGTAAAATTTTCAAAATATCTTTTCCAGTATATCAAATACATACAAACTTCTTATTGGAGTATTATAACTATGTTAAGGAGTTAGAATAGCTTGAATATTTGAAATTCAAGGTCTATTGTAGGGGGGTCAATATACCGCAGGGGGGTCAAAATACCATGGCTAAGTAAAATTTTCAAAATATCTTTTCCAGTATATCAAATACATACAAACTTCTTATTGGAGTATTATAACTATGTTAAGGAGTTAGAATAGCTTGATTTTTTTAAATTCAAGGTCTATAGTAGGTGGTTCAATATACCGCATGGGGGTCAAAATACCATGGCTAAGTAAAATTTTCAAAATATCTTTTCCAGTTTATTAAATACATACAAACTACTTATTGGAGTATTTTAACTATGTTAAGGAGTTAGAATAGCTTGAATATTTGAAATTCAAGGTCTATAGTAGGGGGTTCAATATACCGCAGGGGGGTCAAAATACCATGGCTAAGTAAAATTTTCAAAATATCTTTTCCAGTATATCAAATACATACAAACCACTTATTGGAGTATTATAACTATGTTAAGAAGTTAGAATAGCTTGAATTTTTGAAATTCAAGGTCTATAGCAGGGGGTTCAATATACCGCAGGGGGGTCAAAATACCATGGCTAAGTAAAATTTTCAAAATATCTTTTTGTGTTTATTAAATACATACAAACTACTTATTGGAGTATTTAAACTATGTTTAGGAGTTAGAATAGCTTGAATATTTGAAATTCAAGGTCTATAGTAGGGGGTTCAATATACCGCAGGGGGATCAAAATACCATGGCTAAGTAAAATTTTCAAAATATCTTTTCCAGTATATCAAATACATACAAACTTCTTATTGGAGTATTATAACTATGTTAAGGAGTTAGCTTGAATTTTTGAAATTCAAGGTCTATAGTAGGGGGGTTCAATATACTAATACCATGGCTGAGTAAAATTTTCAAAATATATCTTTTCCAGTATATTAAATACATACAAACTACTTATTGGAGTATTATTACAATGTTAAAAGTTAGAATTGCTAGAATTTAAAAAAATTTAAGGTCTATAGTAGGGGTTTCAATATACCATGGTAAGGGGGTCAAAATACCACGGCAAAGTAAAATGTTCAAAACATCTTTTCCAGTATATTAAATACATACAAACTACTTATTGGAGTATTATAACTATGTTAAGGAGTTAGATTAGCTTGAAACCCCTACTCTAGGCCTTTAATTTCAGAAATTCTGGCAATTTGAACTCTTTTATGAGTAAGAATACACCAATAAGTAGTTTGTATGTTTTAAACTTGCTGGAAAAGATGTTTTGAATATTTTACTTTGCCATGGTATTTTGACCCCCCTGCGGTATATTGAACCCCCTACCCTAGGCCTTTAATTTCAGAAATTCTAGCAATTCTAACTTTTTTATTTAGTTAGAATACACCAATAAGTAAATGTATTTATTAAACTTGCTGGAAAAGATATTTTGAAATTTTACTTTGTGATGGTATTTTGACCCCCTGCGATATATTGAACCCTTTACTATAGACAATTCAAAAAAATCTGGCAATTTTAACTCTTATATGTAGTTAATATACACACACAAGTTGTTTGTATGTATTAAACTTGATGGAAAAGATATTTTGAAAATTTTACTTTGCCATGGTATTTTGACCCCCCCCTGCGGTATATTGAAACCCTCACTCTAGACCTTTTATTTAAAAAGTTCTGGCATTTCTAACTTTTTTATGTAGTTGGAATACACAAATAAGCAGTTTGTATGTATTAAACTTGCTGGAAAAGTTATTTTGAAAAATTTACTTTGCCATGGTATTTTGACCCCCTGCGATATATTGAACCCCTTACTCTAGACAATTAAAAAAATTCTGGCAATTTTAACTCTTATATGTAGTGAATATACACCAACAAGTAGTTTGTATGTATTAAACTTGCTGGAAAAGATGTTTTGAATATTTTCATTTGCCATGGTATTTTGACCCCCCTGCAGTATATTGAACCCCCTACCCTAGGCCTTTAATTTCAGAAATTCTAGCAATTCTAACTTTTTTATGTAGTTAGAATACACCAATAAGTAAATGTATTTATTAATCTTGCTGGAAAAGATATTTTGAAATTTTACTTTGTCATGGTATTTTGACCCCCTGTGATATATTGAACCCTTTACTATAGACAATTCAAAAAAATCTGGCAATTTTAACTCTTATATGTAGTTAATATACACACACAAGTAGTTTTTATGTATTAAACTTGATGGAAAAGATATTTTGAAAATTTTACTTTGCCATGGTATTTTGACCCCCTTGCGGTATATTGAACCCCTCACTCTAGACCTTTTATTTAAAAAGTTCTGGCATTTCTAACTTTTTTATGTAGTTAGAATACACAAATAAGCAGTTTGTATGTATTAAACTTGCTGGAAAAGTTATTTTGAAAATTTTACTTTGCCATGGTATTTTGACCCCCCTGCGGTATATTGAACCCCCTACTTTAGGCCTTTAATTTCAGAAATTCTGGCAATTCGAACTCTTTTATGTAGTTAGAATACACAAATAAGTAGTTTGTATGTTTTTAACTTGCTGGAAAAGATATTTTGAAAATTTTACTTTGTCATGGTATTTTGACCCCCTGCGATATATTGAACCTCTTACTATAGACAATTAAAAAATCTGGCATTTTTAACTCTTATATGTAGTTAATATACACACACAAGTAGTTTGTATGTATTAACTTTGATGGAAAAGATATTTTGAAAATTTTACTTTGCCATGGTATTTTGACCCCCCTGCGGTATATTGAACCCCTCACTCTAGACCTTTAATTTGAAAAGTTCTGGCATTTCTAACTTTTTTATGTAGTTGGAATACACAAATAAGTAGTTTGTATGTATTAAACTTGCTGGAAAAGTTATTTTGAAAAATTTACTTTGCCATGGTATTTTGACCCCCCTGCAGTATATTGAACCCCCTACCCTAGGCCTTTAATTTCAGAAATTCTAGCAATTCTAACTTTTTTATGTAGTTAGAATACACCAATAAGTAAATGTATTTATTAATCTTGCTGGAAAAGATATTTTGAAATTTTACTTTGTCATGGTATTTTGACCCCCTGCGATATATTGAACCCTTTACTATAGACAATTAAAAAAAAATCTGGCAATTTTAACTCTTATATGTAGTTAATATACACACATAAGTAGTTTGTATGTATTAAACTTGATAGAAAAGATATTTTGAAAATTTTACTTTGCCATGGTATTTTGACCCCCTTGCGGTATATTGAACCCCTCACTCTAGACCTTTTATTTAAAAAGTTCTGGCATTTCTAACTTTTTTATGTAGTTAGAATACACTAATAAGCAGTTTGTATGTATTAAACTTGCTGGAAAAGTTATTTTGAAAATTTTACTTTGCCATGGTATTTTGACCCCCCTGCGTATATTGAACCCCCTACTTTAGGCCTTTAATTTCAGAAATTCTGGCAATTCGAACTCTTTTATGTAGTTAGAATACACAAATAAGTAGTTTGTATGTTTTTAACTTGCTGGAAAAGATATTTTGAAAATTTTACTTTGTCATGGTATTTTGACCCCCTGCGATATATTGAACCTCTTACTATAGACAATTCAAAAAAATCTGGCATTTTTAACTCTTATATGTAGTTAATATACACACACAAGTAGTTTGTATGTATTAACTTTGATGGAAAAGATATTTTGAAAATTTTACTTTGCCATGGTATTTTGACCCCCCTGCGGTATATTGAACCCCTCACTCTAGACCTTTAATTTGAAAAGTTCTGGCATTTCTAACTTTTTTAGGGAGAGATCCGTTTGCGCCAAAAATGCGTCCTTTTGCGCCACAACTTTTTTTCTCTAATGCTACGTTTGCGCCATATGTTTAAAAATTACATGGTATCAATTGCGCCAAAAATAAAATATACGATTGCGCCAATTTAAAGAAAAACATTTCTTAAACACAGAAATTTTTTTCTATTACAGTTTCCTGATTTAGAAGGCAAAAGGCAATCTAAAAGTGGAATATAAATTAAATGTCCATTCCTGAATCCATGTATTGTATATATGCAAAAACATCTTCTGCCCGCATACAAAGATATTTCAAGTTAGCTTCACAACCAAGAATAACAATGCCACTGTCAATATCATTTACTAAAACAAACTCTTCTTCTTTATTTGTGATCACTATACCTCACTTAAATTTTTTGAAATCCTACTGAACTTTTTGGTTGGGCAGGGAACAGTTATCTTCTCTCTCTGTACATAGACTGTCTTATATGCACTTCAAGTCATTTTTCTGTAGATGTTCCTCTTCATGATGGAATAGCTCCGAACATATGATCTTAGCTAGTCTTTCGGATATATTTTCTGTAGCTTTTCTTTTGGTAGATTGGCGCAAATGAGTTCCGAAAACTGGCGCAATTGATACATTTGAAGAAAAAAAAATTGGCGCAAATGATACCCCTGAAAAACAGTAATTGGCGCAAAAGGAGTGTTGCCCTTTTTTATGTAGTTGGAATACACAAATAAGTAGTTTGTATGTATTAAACTTGCTGGAAAAGTTATTTTGAAAAATTTACTTTGCCATGGTATTTTGACCCCCCTGCAGTATATTGAACCCCCTACTCTAGGCCTTTAATTTCAGAAATTCTAGCAATTCTAACTTTTTTATGTAGTTAGAATACACCAATAAGCAAATGTATTTATTAAACTTGCTGGAAAAGATATTTTGAAATTTTACTTTGTCATGGTATTTTGACCCCCTGCGATATATTGAACCCTTTACTATAGACAATTCAAAAAAATCTGGCAATTTTAACTCTTATATGTAGTTAATATACACACATAAGTAGTTTGTATGTATTAACTTTGATGGAAAAGATATTTTGAAAATTTTACTTTGCCATGGTATTTTGACCCCCCTGTG